>NC_142022.1:4274269-4574269 GCF_049901735.1 Notechis scutatus | reverse complement strand
TATTGAAAAAAAGTGACTTATGACCATTTTTCACACTTATGACCATTGCAGATCCCCACGGTCACTGGATCGGGGCTTGATGGCTGACTCATATTTATGACAGAGTCACATGATCCCCTTTTACGACCTGACAAGCAAAGGTCAATGGAGAAGCCAGATTCATTTAACAACTTGTTACTAACTTACTAAGCGCAGCAATGGCCAGAACGTTCGTAAAATAGGGCAAAATTCACTTAACAAATGTCTCGCTCAACAACAGAAATGTTGGGCTCCCTTGCCATGTATCTGAATTTTGCACACGTGATCCTGGAGATCCTGCAACCGTCCTAAGTGTGAAAAAGAGTCATAAGTCACTTTTCTCAGTGCTGCTGTAACTTTGAACAGTCACTCAATGAACTGTTGTAAGTTGAGGACTACCTACACTCTTTACAGTATGTACAAGCTTACCATTTTTAAGTTGGCGCGCTCTTTCGGTCTCCCACCACCTTCCCATCCCCCTTGGCTCTAGGAGGCCAACCATAAAGATCTTCTGCAGACTCAGGGGATTACACGGAGCTGGCTTCATCGCAGGCCCTTTAAGCCAGATCTAAATTTGGCCAGGCCTGAGGGCCAGGAGAGGACAATGAAATTCAACTGGCTCAAGGCGCTGATCGCCCCACAAGCTTGCTGCTCTATCTGTTAAGTTCACATGTCCCTTCTCCAAGCCGAAAATCACTATCCACTTATGACTCCCCTGCATTTCTTTTTTAAAATACAATTTCTTTAATATAAATTCAAAGAGATGAAACCTACAGTGCTTCTCTCCCATCCAGTATTCACTATGGTTTGCTTTGATTCAATCCATCGCTCCGGAGTCTTCAAAAAAAAAAAGGATATTTCTCATTACCGTTTATTTAATATTTTGCAGGATCCAATCTGGGTCGGTCACTGGAACCAGCGGTTTTATTTCCTGAGCTTTTGGACTTGTGCTAGAGCCCATCTGCAGGGAACTTCTTTCTGGACTGACCCAGATTGGATCCTCCAACGTTATCCCGGGACATGCATTTTTGCCTTCATTCATGATTTAATATTTTATTTATTTGTTATATTTGTATCAGGAGCTCAAGACGGCAAACAGTGCTCCTTCCGCTCATCTTTTTCCCTACGACAACCTTGAGATGTAGGTTAGTCTAACAGTGATTGGCCCAAAGTCACTCAGTTAGCCTCTATGGCCAAAAGAGGCTGGAACCTGGGTTTTCCTAGAACATATGTAGAACTTAGGAGGCAGGGGTGGGATTCAAATTTTTTAACAACCGGTTCTGTGGCCGTGGCTTCGTTGGTGGGTGTGCCTTGGTGGTCATGTGACTGGGTGGACGTGGCTTGGTGGTCATGTTATTGGCTGAGCGTGGCCAACTCAATATCACTCACATTGAGGCACACATCTCCTTGCCTGGCCTCTCATGACTCTGGGGATGCTGCAAAATGGTGTGAAAAATGGTCATAAGTCAAAGCAAAGTACCAGCAAAGGAGGGGAAAAAACTCCAGAGACGTTTAGTCTTGTCCTAGAATTTAGTCCTGCCAAGAATGTAATAAGGGTTAGCAGAGAGGCAGTTTCTGTAAGCAACACCAGAATGTTTCCTTCCTGCCTTCCTTACAGGATTAGGCCAGTAGTTTCTCCTAACAACTGGTTCTCCCAACTGCTTAGAATGTTAACAACCGGTTCTAGTGAATAGGGGCGAACTGGTAGAATCCCACTCCTGTTAGGAGGTATTCTTAGATCACAACCAGTTATTAACTGGTATTGTCAACATTGACTGACAGCAGACCTTCAAAATGTTAACAGAATAGGACCTCAAACCTGGGAGTGGTTTTCCCTTCCTTGGCTTGCAGAGTGGGCTCCTTCGCAAAGTCCGTGGGACATGAGGCTTTTTCTTCCCTATATTTCAAATCCCCCAATGTATTTAATGAGAGTTCTGCCATTTTCTCCTTCGAAGGTATAGGGATATCTGCCCAGAACATTATTATTTTTCCAGGCTATTTTTCAATCTGTGTGCGTACACAGCTGTGAGGATTATTTTTAGACTTGCAGAGTTGCAGAAGACTGCACGCTGCCTGCATTCTCCGTTGAAATAAAAGGCAAATGGCACCATGAATGAAAAGTCAGCCATTATCATACAGCATTCCCACATTTGGTATATCGCGAAATTGTACATGGCGGTACAAAAAAATCCAGCCTCATCAGGAGCTGCCTGGCTTCTTGCTTCTGCCCCGTTGTGTTACGGGTACCTTGTGGCAGGTGCTTATACTATAAACAGAAATGACAAAACACACATGACCTTTCAGATCCTGCCTGCTTCTCTTGACAGTTGCAATGCTGTGCTGAGCTCTGCCATACTACATCATGTTATTAAGGCAGTGGTTGTGTTGCGTTTTTAACCTGTGCCCTTAAGAGTAGCCATCTGAGGAGCTAGACGGCCACCTGTTGGAGGGCTCTTGATTTGGACTCCTGTCCCAAGCAGGTGCTGGACTCAAGAGACGATAATGTCCCTTTCAGCCTTCGGATTCTGTGATTTGGCCGTAGCGTTAGCCCCATATAGTGGTCGCTTCCTTTTCATAGCAGCATCTGAAGGGGGCTTTCGTTGACATATGTCCTGGCTAAGAGTGGTCCAAACCTGGTTTTGTTTCTTGTATATACAATCACATCCTAATCAGGGACACGAGTTGTTGTAGCCATCTACCGTGAAGATATCTACTGCTCTTGCTAATTCTCTCGGCAGTCCAAACCGCCTCACGGGGTTGTGGGGAAAATAGGAGGAGAAAGGTGTGTTGGATGTGTTTGCTGCCTTTGCAAAACAATATAGGTGGGATCCATCCATCCATCCATCCATATTTGTGTCAGAAGGACCTACAAAGGTAGCTGAAGGGGGCTTCTGGGTGGATTTGCCCACAACTACACCATTGCTCAAGGGATGCCTGGTGCCAAAAATAATGCAATGTCTTCCTACCCCCCAAAGGCGGGATATAAATAATAGATAGATAGATAGATAGATAGATAGATAGATAGATAGATAGATTTGATGAATGACTTCTAGTTCTAGTCACGCCTTAGGCATGAAAGCCATCTGGGTGACTTTGGCCAGTCCCTCTCTCTCTTAGCCCTACCCTTCTCACAGGGTTGTTGTGGGAAAATAGGAGGAGGAAGGCGAGTTGGATACAATTGCTGCCTTGTTATTTGTAAAAAAATAACAAAGATAAGATACAAAGAAACAAATAAATTTGATGAATGAAACTTCAGACCACAAAACCTTCTGCTGCAATAAATGTTTAAGGACTTTTTGTGTGTGTGTGTGTAAACCGAACAAAACTGCTCTCTCTCTGGAAGCTGTAGTTATTCAGTGGGTCCTTGTGACAGCCAAATACTCCATACTGACTTCTGCTGTATTTCTCCCTCCATACCCCCCAACCCCTCAGACATTCACAGCTTGGTGCAATTCCCACTTGCGGAAGGCTGGGACGCAGATTGAGAATATTGAAGAAGACTTCCGGAATGGCCTTAAACTCATGCTCCTATTAGAGGTGATTTCAGGTAGGAGAACGCTGATGTCTGATGTCAGAAGGTGGGGGAGAGGCAGCAGAGGGTGGTGGAAATGAGAGGTTACACTTTAAAGGAGATTTATTTATTTAGTGTATACTAGCAATATATTTTAACATTTCATCTATATTAATAAAACACAAAATATTAATATTAAAAAGATCTATATTCAAATACCAATGTCTAGGCCATCTAAGCATAGCAACGTTAATTTTTTTTTTTTAAAGCATTAATTTAATTAATTAATTAAATTTAAAAAATGAGATATATGTGACCTCAGCTTACAGCCGGTCACAATGAGATCTACATTTTGACATGGGACTGATTGAGGGAGCAAGTTATGTCTAATGTAATGAAGAGACGTATTAGGGGTGATGCGATAGCAGTCTTCCAATATTTGAAGCGCTGCCACAAAGAAGAGGGGCTCAACCTATTCTCCAAAGCACCTGAAGAAGATGGAAATTAATCACATTTAGGAGCAACCTAGAACTAAGAAAAAAATTCTGACAGTGAGAACAATTAACCAGTGGAACGACTTTCCTCCAGAAGTTGTGGGTGCTCCATCACTGGAGGTTTTTAAGAAGAGATTGGACAACCACTTGTCCAGGACGTTTGAACAGGGGGTTAATCTAAAAGGTCCCTTCCAACCCTATTATCCTATGTTCTGTGAGTCACACTGCTCTACAGTCTCAGTCAGACACACACTGGTGTGTATAAGTCGACGGAGTTTTGGGTTTGGATCAGGAATGCCTATAAGTGCTGCCATGGTGGGGTTGGGGGTATCACAATCCTACTCTTTTTACCTCCACTGCTCCTCTTATCTCCACCAGGTGAGCGATTGCCAAAGCCAGACAAGGGCAAGATGCGTTTCCACAAAATTGCCAACGTCAACAAGGCCCTGGACTTCATTGCCAGCAAGGGGGTCAAGTTGGTATCCATTGGAGCTGAGGGTAAGTGACGTTGGGAAGGGGGTATTTTCTTTCTCTACTCTCTGGAACAGAATTGAGAAAAATCTCCTTCTGGCATGCAGCAAGTACAGGTAGTCTTCAACTTATGACCACAATGGAGACCAAAATTTCTGTTGCTAAGTGAGACATTTGTTGAGTGAGCTTTGCCCCGTTTTACAACCTCCCCAGTTGTTGAGGGAATCATTGCAGTTAATAAGTTAGTAACCCGATTGTGAAGTGAATCGGGCTCCCCCCTTGATTTTGCTTGCCAGAAGATTACAAAAGGGGGATCACGTGATCCTGGGACGCTGTGACATCATGAACATGAACCCATTGTCAACCGTTTTGATCACATGATCATGGGGGAAATTGCAAAGATTATGTACCTGCTGCTCTCAGCTTACCTTTTCCACGTTCCTCATTTTTTATGCGCCTTCCCTGCTTCTGTTCCAGAAATTGTGGACGGAAACCTGAAGATGACTCTAGGTATGATCTGGACAATCATCCTTCGATTTGCTATCCAGGACATCTCAGTGGAAGGTAAGCATGAAAGACAAAGAGGCCCTTGGATTTGACCCGTTCCCAAAATCTGCCCCCGAAATATCTATCTGGAGATGGCACCACTCCTCAGTTCATTCCCCAACTTTCCTAGGTCTAATTCCCAGCACCTCACTAAGAGGAAAGGATTGGAGGATTTTAGTAACAAATCTGGAAAGCCACTGCCAACCATAGGAAGCAGTCCTGGACTTGATGGACTAATCTTGTTTGTTTTTTCATTAACAACATTTATATAACCACCCTCCTCAAATAATGCCATTTAGGTGGTGTAAATAAATAATCAACACAAAGCAACGAACATGCTCTGTAATCCTTTCAGAACAGAGACTGGCTCAGAAGTAGAACTTCTGGTTTGCATGCAGAAGGTTGTTCGTTTTTAATGAGATAATGGGGATGGAAAACAGCCCTGCCCATCAAAGCAGGCTAAACTTAGATCATGGGTTTCCAGACTTGGCCACTTTAAGACTTGTGGACTTCAACTCCCAGAATTCCTCAGCCAGCTGGCTGAGGAATTCTGGGAATTGAAGTCCACAAGTCTTAAAGTTGCCATGTTTGGAGACCTCGGGCTTCAATGAAAAATGAACACGCTTGGCCAAGGGCAGATTCCTGTGCTCAAGCGAAGGACTAGAGAAAGAGGTTCCAGATTCAGGGACCCTGTCAGTGAGAGGAGGTCGGACTGATTCAAAACATCTTTCCCGATATAATAAACGCAGAGAAGACTGTTGAAAATGTAGAGTTTTCTGTCATGGCTGGCTTAAGCCTGAGGGGACTTCCTTCCCTTCTCTTCCAGAAACTTCGGCCAAGGAGGGGCTGCTGCTGTGGTGCCAAAGGAAGACGGCTCCGTACCGGAACGTCAATGTGCAGAACTTCCACATTAGGTACCCCAAAGATACGGGCTTAGTGTTGCTGAATTAACAGGACAGAGTTGGAAGGGACCTTGGAGGTCTTCTAGTCCAACCCCCTGCTCAAGCAGGAAACCCTATGCCATTTCAGACAAATGGCTACCTAATAATCTCTTTTTTAAAAACCTCCAGTGTTGGAGCTCTCTGATGGCAAGCTGTTCCACTGCTTAATTGTTCTTTCTGTCAGAAATTTTCTCCTTAGTTCTAGGTTGCTTGTCTTTTTGATTACTTTCCATCCATTGCTTTTTGTCCTACCTTCAGGTACTTTGGAGAATAGGTTGACCCAAAATACCTGAAGGCAGGACAAGAAGCAGCGGATGGAAACTAAACACTCCTTGGCTCACTCCTTGATTAGAACTAAGAACTAACTAAGACCTTAGGAATTCACTAGCCCATCACATGGCAACCTTCCCCCCCCCAACCCAGTGCTCGCAAACAGAAAGTTCCTCCTGATGTTTAGTTGAATCTCCTTCCTTGTAATTTTAACCCTGAGGTTTAAGCCACCCTCTGGGGCAACACCGTAATATAAGTCCATGCCTTTTTCTAGCTTTTCAGTTATGTGAAGACTGCTATCATATCTCCCCTTAGTCACCTCCTCTGTAGGCCAGGCATGTCCAAGGCCTTCAACTGATCCCTCTAGGACTTGGGTTCTGGACTTTTCATCCTCTGGATAGCCCTCTTCTGAATTTGCTCCAATTCGTCATTGTCATTTTTGAATGGCAGGCTCCAAAATTGGACACAGTGTTTCAAGCGAGGTCTTCCCGGGGCAGAATGGAATGACCTTGTGCTGCTAAGAGCACTCGCCATTTTAGCAACTGCATCATACTGCCGGCTTGCATTTAATTTTATGGCTGGCAAGGACACCAACATCTCTTAAGAACAAACCCGATCTTTAAGCATAGTTATTCATGCAGCCCAAACAGCAACATGTACAGGTAGTCCTTGACTTTTGACCAGCCAAGGTTCTTCTGATGGACCTACCTGGGGTGGGTGATGCTTACAACCTGGATTTGAAGTTCCAATAGTCGGACTTCACTTGTGATCACATCACGGGACTTTAAGCCTTCAGCAACCAGACCCATTTGTAGCCGTTTGCACCATCCCACAATCACCTCACTGCGTTTGTCGCTTAACACCACATAAAAAGTTGTAAAATCAGGTGTCGGTCACATGACATGCATAGTGGTTCACTTTTCAACACTCACAAGCTACAACCGTGATGGGCTCCATCACAGTCATAACTCAAGAATTACCTATATCAAAAAGCCACAATTTACAGAAAGGCAAAAGACTTCAGGGCAAAACCACAATAACAAATCACAAGAATGGTGGGGAAATAAATCATCAAGCTATTGTGATCGATGTGGAACAGAAACTACAGGTAGTCCTCGATGGTGAGCCCAAAATTTCTGTTGTTAAGTGAGAGCTTTGTAAAGTGAGTTTTTCCCCATTTATGACCTTTCTTGCCGAAATTGTTAAGGGAATCCCTGAAGTTGATAAGTTAGTAACACTCAGCTAACTTAACAATGGGGAAGTCAGTGATTCTGGCTTCCCCACTGATTTTGCCCATCATGAGGTCACAAAAGGGGATCACGTGACCCTGGGACACTGCAACCGTCACAAATATGAGCCAAGTAAATTTTGATCATGTGACCCTGGAGATGCTGCAGTGGTTCTACGTGTGAAAAACAGTCATAAGTCACTTTTTCCAGTGCCATTGTAATTTCAAACAGTCACTAAATGAAAGGTTGTAAGTTGAGGACTGTCTGTATGGGGAGGGAGGTGTCTGGCTTCAGTTGAATGCATCCTATACTCACTCAATCTTCTTTCTCTCCCACTTTGCCCTCCATCAGCTGGAAGGACGGCCTGGCCCTCTGCGCCCTGATCCATCGGCACCGTCCTGACCTCATTGACTACGCCAAGCTCAGAAAGGTGATGGGCTATCCTTGTAGACCAAGTGTGGCTCTTTGCTTCTGACTCTTCTGGCTGCCTCTTTTCTTCCCTCCTCTGCTTTAAGGCAGCTCCTGGGCTCATCCTCATCTCTCCCTAACATCCCCATGAATGTGCTACAAGGATGGGTATCAAAAAAAGTCAAAATGGCAGCCATGGTTGAGTGATGGAAGCCTCGCTTCTCTTTATATCCAAGCAATGCATAATTTTTTTTTAGAAAAAGGCAGGGCTTTATTGATCTGATTCAATTTTGATTTGTTTCCCACCCGTCTTACTTCAAGGTGATTCTGGGTGGCTTACAACATAGAATGATTGAAGGCTTGTGCAAATTTTTGCAACTCAGATCTGCTGTGGTGGCACAGTGGTTAGAATACAGTATTTCAGGCTAACTGCCCACTGCTAGCAGTTCGATCCTGATCAGCTCAAGTCTAAGCGCTGTTGTTATTGCCCTTCCTTCCTTCCTTCCTTCCTTCCTTCCTTCCTTCCTTCCTTCCTTCCTTCCTTCCTTCCTTCCTTCCTTCCTTCCTTCCTTCCTTCCTTCCCAGTGGTTAGAATGCAGTATGGCAGGCTAACTTGCCCACTGTCAGCAGTTCGATCCTGATTGGCTCGAGGTTGACTCAGCCTTCTGTCCTTCTGAGGTCGGTCACATGAGGATCCAGATTATTGGGGGCAATATGCTGACTCTATAAACCGCTTATACAGGGCTGTAAAGCACCCTGAAGCAGTATATGAGTCTAAGTGCTACTGCTATTGCCATCCTTCTTATCTCTCCACCGTGACATGCATAGTGGTTTAAGCATAAAGATGCACTATAACCCCCTTGCCACCCTTATGATTGTCACTAAATTAAGTAACTGTATAGTTAAGATTCAGCTTTGCATGAAGACGGCCTCAAGTTCAGGATTTGGCCCATCCTATTCAAAGACTCAGTCTAGTTTGAACTTCCACTTCCTAAGCTTTGGAGGGCCTCTGCTAGATAGAAGAGATGCTGCAGGAGATGAGCCCAAGGGAGGGGTAAAACATGTCATCAGTCACAAGTCTCTGCGTGCCCACAAGAAATCTAAGACCAAGCCATCTTGAATTCTATTGATTCTTATCTACCATCAATTTGCTTTGACTGTTAGTAGTTCAGATTCTTATAAAGAGCTTAAAATTGCATTAAATCTTTATACTAATTTGCTGCCTGAATCCCTCGATTTCCTCGGTGCTTGACGGATACTACCATGCTAGACAGGCTCAAAATCTAGTTTGGGGCAGATTCCTATCTCCCCAGTGATTTTTTTTCATGAACATGCAAACCATGGTTAGGAAATGTCCACCTTGTTCCCTCCATCTCTCTATCCTAGCCAGCCCCCTTTTCTCACAGTTGAAACCTCCCATATAGGATAATTCTGTCCATCTCTTCCCTAGGACGATCCCATTGGGAACCTCAACACAGCTTTTGAGGTGGCTGAGAAATATCTGGATATTCCCAAGATGCTGGACGCAGAAGGTAAGAGAAACTCAGTGCGGTTTAAAAAGGTAGGGTTGGACCGGAGAGAGTAAGTTGGGGGATGCTCCTTAAAGTTGTTCACTGGAGGGGCAGGCGGAGAGAACACGCCTGCCTTCCGGCTCACTTGCTCTGTAGAGTTATCAAGCTTCTTATCGGAGTAAGTGCCGGATTGGCCGAGGGGCAGATCTGGTGAAAAGAAAATTCTTCTTCGTGTCCCGCTTCCATCATCCGCTTCTTTTCCTGGTCCCTCTCTGCAGATATTGTCAACACCCCCAAACCGGATGAGAAAGCCATCATGACATACGTTTCTTGTTTCTATCATGCTTTTGCTGGTGCGGAACAGGTAAAAAAAAATAATCAAGTTTCTTCCTTAGGGGATTAACTTTATAGGAGGCAAGACTACGCCATCCACCTCGGCGGGACAAACTGATAGATATATGTAGGAAATCCTCCACTTATGACCACTATTGAGGCCAGGACTTATGTTGCCGAGTGAGAAATTTGTAAAGTGAGATTTGCCCCATTTTACGTGCTCCATGCCACGTTTGTTAAGTGAATCGCTGCAGTTGTTAAGTGAGTAACATGGTTGTTAAGTGAATCTGGCTCCTACGTTGACCTTACTTGTCAGAAGGTCGCAAAAGGGGATTGCATGACCCCGGGACACTGCAGCTGTCATAAGTATGAGTCACTTGCCAAGCATCTGAATGTAAATCATGGGGATGCTGCAACAGTTGTAAGTGTAAAAAAATGCCCCTAAGTCCCTTTTTTCAATGCTGTTGTAACTTCGAACGGTCACTAAATGAACTGTTGTAAGTCGAGGACCACCTGTACTCTTTCCCTCATGTTATTTTGGGGGGCTTTTGCAGAATTCAGTCCTGGTTTAGGAGGTTGCCAAATGAGGATTTGTTTAAAAATACCATAAACTCTTTTGCTTTGTTATCTTCCAGTTAAGACAATTGTTTTTCTAGAGGCATTTATGTTTGTCCGAGACTATACAGGGGAATTAGAAAAACTCAGGGGGTTTCTTTCTCCCCATCTCTTGGGGAGGGGGCAGAGGAAGAGAATATTTTTTATGGTATGTTATAAATCGTGTCTGTTTTCCCCCCCCTCCCTTTGCTTCCAGGCTGAGACAGCAGCCAATAGGATCTGCAAAGTGCTGGCTGTCAATCAAGAGAATGAGAAACTGATGCAGGAGTATGAAAAGCTGGCCAGTGAGGTAACTTGCACCTTAAATTACCCGCAGGGAAAGTTCTAGAACCAGGCCCATTTTAATTCCCCTCTTGATCTCTTCCTCTGTCTATTGCAGCAGCAATTTTATTCTATTTGATAGCCAGGATGGAAGCAAGAACATGGGTGGGGCAAGGAGGTCTGATATGCTAATATCCTGATTGGAGGGAGGGTATTTATTAGAAAGGAGGTACAGAATGCAGAATAACAGAAGGGACCTTGGAGGTCTTCTAGTTCAACTGTTTGCTCGAGCAGGAGAGCAAAACACTAAACTGTGGTCTACAATTTCAGAGTTTCCCTTTGTTTTAAACCAGATCAAATCTTTTCATCTGGATTGATATTATCAGGTGTGAGAGTTATAAGAGCAGAGTTTGAAAATATTATAACAAGTCCATAGGAGGGGAGTGAAGATGGACACATCAAAGGATGCGGGTCCCCCCCCCCCCCACTGGCTTCTAACATTTCCTTCCTTTGGGGCAAAGGCAGACAAGCGTCCCAAGTGTGATAGGTTTCCCTTAAGGTAAAAGGAAAGAGGAAAAACCCTAATCATGAGCATTGTTGAAAATAAGCAAGGATCGCACATTGATTTTTCTCCTAACACTGGTTTCTGATTTTGGATCACAACCAGAACATCCTCATGCAAATATGTGTTTTAACAAATAAAGGCAGGAGGCCATGAATTCAAGTCTCACCTTAGCCATGAAAGCCGGCTGGGTGACTTGGGGCCAATCACCAGGAGGTGGGGAGTGCTAGTCCTGCCTTAGGAATGAAAGCTATCTCGGCGACTTTGGGCCAATCCCTCTCTCTCAGCTCAACCCACTTCACAGGGTTATTGTGGGAAAAATAGGAGATGTGTTGGATAAGTTCACTTCCTTGAGTTATTTGTAAAAGTAATAAAAGTGAGATGCAAAGAGAGGTGGGGGGAGATGGAGAGAGAGAGAGATAGAGAGGGAGAGGGAGAGAGGGAGATGGCTAGAGAGATAGATGATAGATGGGGAGATGGTCGAGAGAGGAAGATGGCTAGAGATAGTAGATAGAGAGATAGAAGAGATAGAGAGATGAGAGATATAGAGAAATATGAAAGATAGATAGATAGAGAGATATAGAGATATAGAAATAGATAGATAGATAGATAGATAGATAGATAGATAGATAGATAGATAGATAGAGATAGATAGACGAGAGATATAGATAGATAGATAGATAGATAGATAGATAGATAGATAGATAGATAGATAGATAGATAGATAGATAGATAGATAGATGATAGATAGACAGACAGACAGATAGGAGAGAGGAAGATGGAGAAAGAGAGAGAGAGAGAAAGAAAGAGAGAGAGAGATGCCCCAAATGGAAGTTTGGGCTAACAGTGGTTCCCAAAGCTCCCCGAAGATGACCGATCCTCTTTCTCTTGGCCAGCTGCTGGAATGGATCCGCCGCACCATCCCATGGCTGGAGAACCGGGTGCCAGAAAAGAACATGGCCGCCATGCAGCGCAAGCTGGAAGACTTCCGGGACTACCGCCGTGTGCACAAACCTCCCCGTGTCCAGGAGAAATGCCAGCTGGAGATCAACTTCAACACCTTGCAGACCAAGCTGCGCCTCAGCAACCGCCCGGCCTTCATGCCTTCCGAGGGGAAGATGGTCTCCGTAAGTCAAAGGAGCAGAAATGGGGGAGCCCTACAAGCCACAGGAGGGCTAGGGTTCACATTGACTGGCCACAGTTTTTCCCGAAAGCCACTTCTGAAAACATCTGGCCAGAGCATCCATCCTGTACTTCCATGGTTTTGCGGTGCCTGTGGAAACTTCTGAAGGAATTTCTTCCTCCTTTCTTCATTGCTTTCCCTTGAAGACATTCCTATCTAGTGGAATACATCCTATTTTTAATTAAATTAAACAATTAAAATGTTAAAGTGGGGTTTCCCAACCTTGGCAACTTTAAGACCTGTGGACTTCAACTCCTAGAATTCCGGGAATTGAAGTCCACAGGTCTTAAAAGTTGCCCGGATTGGGTAACCTTGCATTCAAGGTTTCTAAGAGCTGTTGAAAAAATACTCAGGGTTAAGGCCATGCCACTTTCTGAAAGAAGAAAGTATTTCACAAATAGAGGTCTACCTCCAAAAAGACCGTTTAGCAGATTTTTACAGGCCAGAAAAGGATCAGAAATGGTGAAAAGCAACAAACATGAACCTTAACAGGGCAATTTGATCTTGTGCACGAAAGCAAAAATTCCTTAATTTTTTGTGCAACTCTCCCCAACAGAGAATTCTCAAGTGTAGCATCTATAAAAACAGTTTCAACACTGCAGTTTTTTCCCCCAGAATTGGCCTTGCAGGTTTATTAACTGATACCAGATGGCACGGTGCTATTAAAGCACTTCATTAAAACAGCTCATTAAAAGTATTTTCTCAGAGAGGTTTGCTTGTCATTATCCTTATACTCTTTTGGCACTAAGTCAAGATTTGTTCACCCTGACCTCTTAAGTAAGAGAAGCTTTATGGTTTGAAAATCTCTATTTTTGGCACTGGTTGCTTAGGATTTGTTTCTTGTACATTTTAAAAAAATAATGGATTACTTCTTTTTTTTAATCTACCTTCTTCTCACAATCTTGAGCTGAATTCATAATGTTATCTTACTGAGTGGCATATGAACCTTTATCAAAAAATAGAAATGAAGACAGATTGCCATCTACTAAACAACTAAAAATACCGTATCAAATCATATCTTTAGTCAACATTAAAAAAAAGCTAAATGGTAACAAAAAGATAAAAATACATGAAAATTAAATTCCTTCACTCTCCCATTTGTTAGGCGGAGAGCCGAGAAAGCTGTTCCAAATTTCAATCAATTGCTTACTTGCTCTTGATTCACCCTCTGAAAATAAAATAAATTACTGCCTTCAAAAGAACAGAGATTAAGACTAGCTTCCCTTCTTGTAGCCCCAAAATGTTTTAAACTGTTTATTCAGCAGAGATTGAGAGGAGGGTGTGAGATCTCCTTACGACCTGCTGCTCCACTTTGGATCTGCTTTCAGCTCACTGAAAAACAGTCTCTGGTGACTTAGTTGTCCAAAGATTTGTTTAATTAACTGCATAACAGAGTTAGAAGGGACTTGGGAGGTATTCTAGTGCAACCTCCTGCTCAGTCAGGAAGCCCTATAACATTTCAGACAAATGGTGGTCCCATCTCATGTAAAAACCTTCCGTGATGGAGCACCCACATCTTCTGGAGGCAAGTTGTCCCACTGGTTAATTGTTCTCACTGTTAGAAAATTTCTCCTTCGTTCCAGGTTGCTTCTCTCGGGTCACTCTGAGGTGACATCGATCAATCCCATTTTTAAACTGCCCATCTCCCTTAACAGAGGGAATACGATACGAACAGATAAAGACAAGATCTAAAAGTTTAAAAAATGAAGAGGAAGGGTACTTAAAACACTTTTTAAAAATTAATTCAAAGGCGGAGGGTTCTCAGGGCCAGCCCCAGGGCTGCCTGCTCCTCTGGGCTCCCCATCCAAGGCTGTAGAGCCATATTTCCATTCTTTTCTGGAAGGCCCGTCTTCCCTGGGGGTGTGTGCGGGGAGAACATCTCACGGGGCAGGGGCCACAGCAAAGAAGACTCGTTTCTTGGACTCCACCAATTGGAATTCTTTATCTGACGGGGTCCCCAGCATACCTTCCCTGCCTGACCGGTTGGGGTGGGGTGGGAGACAGGCAGGTGTTGCTTTGTAAAAGGCATCATTGGGAGCGGGAGGAGGAGATGCAGGAGGATTTCTGAAGGTGGCTGATCAGCGGCAAGTGTGGCTGGGACCCTCCCGCTAGCTGAGGCTGTTCCCCTCCCCTGTGCCCACAGGACATTGCCAATGCCTGGAAAGGTCTGGAACAAGTTGAAAAAGGATACGAAGAATGGCTGCTGACGGAGATCAGGCGCCTGGAGCGGCTGGACCACCTGGCTGAGAAGTTCAAGCAGAAGGCCACTCTGCACGAGAACTGGACCAGAGGTATCTGCGGAGACCCCAACGGAGTCCCCTTCTCTGTTCCTGTTTCTTTACTTAGGCATATCCTACATAGGCTAGCAATATACAAGTATATTAAGGTTTCACCTAGATGAGCAAAACATAATAAAATATGTTAAAAAGGTCTATGTTAAAATATCAATGTCTAGGCCATCTAACCATTGAACCACACGATCATTTATATTTTCAAAAATCAGATACTGGACCCATATATGCCCTCAGCTTACAGCCTGTCACGATCTAGTTTGATGTCAGTCACTCTGAGGGGAGGATACCCTGCCCCATTTATACAGAGATGCTCTCGATCAACCTCCAGCGCCCTCCCCTCAGCCCAGCCTTTAGCTCCCCTCTGCTTCCTCTCCCCCCCTCCCCCCGTCCCCCCACCCCAGGGAAGGAAGAGATGCTGTCCCAGAAGGACTACGAATCAGCCACACTCTATGAGATCCGGGCACTGATGCGTAAGCACGAGGCCTTCGAGAGCGACCTGGCCGCCCACCAGGACCGCGTGGAGCAGATTGCGGCCATCGCTCAGGAGCTCAAGTAGGTGTCAGCAAGTTGGCAGCAGCCTTACGGTGAAAGGCAGGCACACGAGCACCCTGCCCCATCAGTTCTGCTCCCTAATGCTGAAGCTTGAAAGGGCATGAGATCTCTGAATGACTTGGGAAGCTGGCCACGTATAGCGATAGCCCTTAGACTTATATACCGCTTCACGGTGCTTTCCAGCCTCTCTAAGCGATGTACAGAGTCAGCCTGTTGCCCCCAACGATCTGGGTCCTCATTTTACTGACCTCGGAAGGACGGAAAGCTGAGTCACCCTTGAGTCGGTCAGGATCGAACTGCTGGCAGTGGGCAGTGAGTTAGTCTGCAATCCTGCATTCTGACCACTGCACCACCATGGGTCTTCTGTGGAATAATACAGTTGGAAGGGACCTTGGAGGTCTTGCGGTCCAACCCCCTGCTCAATATACATTATACATTATGTGTGTATACATAATGTATAATTTATATACACGTACATTTACATAGAAATGTATATACATATATATTGAAGGAAGGAAGGAAGGAAGGAAGGAAGGAAGGAAGGAAGGAAGGAAGGAAGGAAGGAAGGAAGGAAGGAAGGAAGGAAGGAAATATATGTAGGTGGGTGTGGTTGTGTGTACCTGATTAAGATGGATTAAAATCATGTTTCTCAACTTTGGCAACTTTTAAGATATACGGAGTTTGACTCCCACAAAGTACATCTTGAAGTTGCTAGGAACAAATAAGATAAAATCAAGTAAGATAGTGCGCGTTTGTATGTGTGTGTCTGTACGCATAATTGATAAGGCGATAATTTATTATTTTCATAAACAACTCAAGGTGGCAAACATAGGCAAACACGGCCTCTTTCTCCTGGTTTCCCCACAGCAACAATCCTGTGTAGGGGTTGGGCTTGAGGGGCAGCAACTGGCCCAAAGTCACCCAGCTGGCTTCCATGCCTAAGGCAGCACTAGAAGACGCGGTCTCCTAGTTTCTTCCCTGGTGTCTTAATCACTAGACCAAACTGGCTTTATCAGCGCTTGGGTCGAGTCTGAGGTCATAATAAAAGGCCCTGGGCTTTGTTCCAAAGAAGCTGAATTTATGTACAAGAACAAGCTGGAATAACAACTTGCTCCCAAAACTTAATGCTGATTTGTATCAAATTGGAGCCCCAAACCAACTGGCAGAACCAGGTCTTTTAAATTCTTGAGGGAGCCGACCTCGCTTCTGGGAGCAAGATGTTCCAAAAGGCAGGAGCGATTCCTCAGTTAATGACGGACTTCTCCGTGAGATGCCAAGCAGGATCCAGGTGACCCAGTCTGCATATGCATTCACGGCCTGGAAAGGATTGTGTCTCAAAAACTGCTGATTTATCACCGCAGTGAGCTGGACTACCACGATGCAGCCTCTGTGAACTCCCGCTGCCAGGCCATCTGTGACCAATGGGATACCTTGGGGACGCTCACTCAGAAGAGAAGGGATGCCCTGGAGGTGAGAAAAGGGTGCGTTGAAGGTCTCTCCTTGGAGTTTGGGGGTGGGTGGGAAGATGTGGCCACACAGACGTCTCCCTCTCAGGAGTTACACCCGGCATTCTTTCTCCTTTGCCCAGCGGGTAGAGAAGCTGCTGGAGACCATTGATCAGCTGTACCTGGAGTTTGCCAAGAGAGCCGCCCCGTTCAACAACTGGATGGACGGAGCCATTGAGGACCTCCAGGACATGTTCATTGTGCACAGCATTGAGGAGATCCAGGTTGGCCTCAGGATAGCAAGAGCATTTAGACTTATATACCACTTCACAGTGTTTAACAGCCCTCTCCAAGCGGCTTAGTCAGCCTCTTGTCCCCAACAATTGGGGTCCTCATTTTACCGACCTTGGAAGGACGGAAGGCTGAGTCAACCTTGAGCCAGGCCAGAATTAGCCTGCAATACTGCATTCTAACAGGGAGGGAGGGAGGGAGGGAGGGCAATCGCAATAGCACTTAGACTTATATACCACTTTACAGCCTTCTCTAAGCGGTTTACAGAGTCAGCGTCCTGCCCCCAACAATCTGGGTCCTCATTTTACCAACCTGGAAAGGACGGAAAGATGAGTCAACCTTGAGCCAGTCAGGATTAAACTCCTGGCTGTGGGCAGAATCAGCCTGCAATACTGTATTCTAACCATTGTGAAAGGAAGGAAGGAAAGGAAGGAAGGAAGGGAGGGAGGGAGGGAGGGAGGGAGGGAGGAAGGGAGGGAGGAAGGAAGAAAGGAAGGGCAATAACACTTAGATTTATATACCGCTTCACAGTGCTTCACAGCCCTTTCTAAGTGATTTACAGAGTCAGCCTCTTGCCCCCAACAATCGGGGTCCTCATTTTACCCACTTCAGAAGGGCGGAAGGCTGAGTCAACCTTGAGCCCCATCAGAATCGAACTCCTGGCAATGGGCAGAGTCAGCCTGCCATGCTGCACTCTAACCACTGCGCCACCACAGCTCCTAGGATGGCGCCTACATTCTTCCAGGCCCTTTTAGGCAGCTGCTAACCGAAGCTCTTCCTTCTCTCCTTTAGAGCCTGATCACAGCCCACGAGCAGTTCAAAGCCACCCTGCCAGAGGCTGACAAGGAGCGCATGGCCATCCTGGGCATTCAGAACGAGATCCAGAAGATTGCTCAGACCTACGGCATCAAGCTGTCAGGCCAGAACCCCTACACCGCCCTCTCCCATCACGACATTGCCAACAAGTGGGACAAGGTGAGGACCAGCAGAGAAACAAACAAGGATTAAGAATGGGAGAATCTGGAGGTATCCTTTTTTTTTTTTTCCAGGCTATCTAGTTGAGTAATGAAACTCCTGCAGAAAACAACCAAGCTCAGAGAGCAACAAAAACACACCACATTGTTGTTATTCCCTCCAATCTAGAAAGGGGCTGAGCTTTGGCATGGGGAGGGTGGCATTGCTTTTCTTCCTAATTCCACCCCCAAGTCCTCTCCCCGTCAGTGAGGTTTTAAACACCCGTTTTCCTCGGTCCTTCCATTTTAGGTGAAGCAGCTGGTTCCACATCGCGACCAGACCTTGCAGGAAGAACTGGCAAGGCAGCAAGCCAACGAGCGCCTGCGACGTCAATTCGCTGCCCAGGCTAATATCATTGGTCCCTGGATCCAGACCAAGATGGAGGTCAGGCCTTCCTTCTCCTTTCCATCAATATTGCGCTCCCTGTTCCTCTGGCAGAGGACTGGTTATCAAGTAGGCCCAGCCTCCTGGCTGGGGAATTCTGGGAGTTGAAGTCCACGCATCTTTTCAGTTGCCAAAGTGGAGAAGCACTGCCCTAATCTAAATCGGAATGGCACTACTCTCCCCAGGCAGCTCACCTTGGGACAACTCACTGCAGGACAATTTAACAATTCAGTTTAATTATCTAAAATCAATTGTTTTAACTTTTGTCGTTCCCATTTCATTCTGTTCCTCCTTTTGCATCCTTTCTTTAATGATTCTATTCCACCATTTCTTTAATATAAGTGTAACTCTTGTCCCATAAGGACTTGTCCCACAATGAGTTGGCCGTGGTCATAGAACCAATCCAAATACCTTTTCATTTAAAGCATTTGCACTAAAGAAAAATGTAACCTGGGGAAAAAACAGAGAGGGCTACTCTAAAGATGGATCAGAACAGACAAGAAAGTATAAAACGCTTAAATTCTTTTTCTTAGACCTGAATTTCCAATTTGCAGAATCCCACCGGCTTCCGGTGACCAACGGTGCCTCGTAATATTTGTGGGAAGAAGGTCCGAGGGGAATTTGAGCCAGGTGCATAAACCTCAGATTCAAAGTTCCCTTTTTAACCCCTCCAGGAAATCGGTCATGTCTCCGTGGACATAAGTGGACCCCTCGAGGACCAAATGAACCAACTGAAACAGCACGAGCAAAACATTATCAATTACAAAGTGAATATTGACAAGCTGGAAGGCGACCACCAGCTCATCCAGGAAGCTCTCGTTTTCGACAACAAGCACACCAACTACACCATGGAAGTAAGTGGCCTGGACAGAGGAGGGCAAGGAAAGCAGTGGGAAATACTGCCAGGCCTCAATTTACGACCTCCATTGGGAGCAGAATTTCGGCTGCTAAGCAGAGCAGTTGTTAAGCCAGTCGCACCCCATCTTACGACTTTTTTCGCCACAGTGGTTAAATGAATCACTGCAGCGAAATCACGAGGTTGTTGAGTGAATCCAGCTTCCCCCATTAACTTTGCTTGTTGGAAGCTGGCTGGGAAGGCTGCAAATGGGACGCTCATAAACGCATGGCGGTTGCCAAGTGACTGGGGGATCATGTGACAGGGCCCCCATTTTGATCATGTGACTGGGGGATCATTTGAGAGTTCATAAGTGCGAGGACCAGCCGTAAGCCCTTGTTTTCAGTGCCAGTGCAACCTTCAACGGTCACTAAAACGAATGGTTATAAGTCCAGGACTACCTGTCTATGCCTGAGAAATTTGTCAAGGATGCATCCCTGAATTTGAGGCCAGCCAAAATTTTCAGGCAAAGCTCTACTCAAGTGAGAGAGAAACATTTTCACATCTCCCAATGTGCCAAGTTCAACTGTGCAACCAGTCCGGTCTGTTTTCTCTGCATGTTAAAAAGAAAGAAAGAGGAATCCCTCTTATTCCTGCCTCTCCTTCTCTCCCACTCTCCTCCTCCTCCTCGTCTTGACTGCAGCACATCCGCGTGGGCTGGGAGCAGCTCTTGACCACGATTGCCCGCACCATCAATGAAGTTGAGAACCAGATCCTGACCAGGGATGCCAAAGGCATCAGCCAAGAACAGATGAACGAGTTCCGGGCTTCCTTCAACCATTTCGACCGGGTGGGTAGCAGGCCATTCTTCTTATGCCGGCATCTCTTTTAACAAAAATACCTGTTCGTAGTGTTGGGGGGGGTGCCTGTCACTCAAGCCACACACTGGGGGGCCGTTCTGAGTCTCCTCTGCTGTTTCTCACACCTTTTCCCACTTGACTGATTGCAGAAACGAAATGGCCTGATGGACCCTGACGACTTCCGGGCCTGCTTGATCTCCATGGGATACGACCTGGTAGGAATCCAGCCTGGACGGGGAGGATTAGTTTCGGTGCACCTGCTGCATCTCTTGGGAGGGGAAGGGCACACAGTAGCTGGCGTTGGAGCACGAGACGTTAACCTTGTGCATGTATATATATCGATAAAGGAGAATATTTGCAGCTAAGGGTTGGAATGAGGGGTCCTTAGCACTCTCTGTGCTCGGTTGTTTTCTTGAAGACGTTACATTGCCGAACTAGGTAACATCATCAGTGCTAGTTAAGCAGCTAACATCGTCAGTCTTAGTCTGTCACTGACTAACTGATGATGTTGCCTAGTCTGGGTAATGTAACCTCTGTAAGAGAACAAGCAAGCTCAGAGAGCACCAAGGACCCCTCGTAATAGATAGATAGATAGATAGATAGATAGATAGATAGATAGATAGATAGATAGATGATAGATAGAGAGGGGGGTGTAGATGATAGACAGACAGACAGACAGACAGACAGACAAAGTATGGCCTTGCAGCCCTCTGAGGAAGCTCATATGGACTGTGTCAAGCTGGGAGGGAAACTTTTAACTCTTTCCTCCAGGGCTGCAGAGCTGCCATCATCAAAGCCCTTGGGAGATTTGGCTCAGCTGGAGAAGCGGTTTGGTTTGTGGCCTGTAAACTGCCAGTGCCCTTGCCAGTTTCCTGAAGGTTTCCTCTAATGGATTAAGGCCGTTTTATGGCCCTTTTTATTTCCCAGAGAGGCTCAGATGGCCAGGAAATAAGCAGCAGGACGAAGAAGGGAGAGAACCACCTGGACAGTAGCATTACTTAAAGGGATTATTTATCCTTCCTGCCTAGATAAAAAACAGAATTCAGTTATCATTGGGATTTTGAATTTCCCTCCATGCTGGGGTGCACTTTCTGGCTCAAAAAATAAAAATGCATTGAATGAGGTTTCAATTTTTAAAACGTCAAGAGTGAACATGGAAAAACGGATGTGGGTTTAGACAGCGTGTCCTCTTCCCCATCATTTTCCAACCTTTTCCCTCTCTTGGATAAAACAAGTTGCACAAACCGACTATCCATCCAATGCCTTTGCTCCAATGCTTCGCTTACCACACGCTGGTTTTAGACAATAAAATTACCTGTTGTCTGTCGGATGGGAACACAATGTCTGAAACGGTGGGGGGGGGGGGGGGCAGTTTTGAGCTGTCTCACTCTGGGGCCTCTAGATCTGCCTGAACTGGGCAGAGAATCGACCCATCCTTCCTCTCACTCCCAGGGAGAAGTGGAGTTTGCCCGCATCATGACCCTGGTGGATCCCAACAACACGGGGGTGGTGACCTTCCAAGCGTTCATCGACTTCATGACCCGGGAGACAGCCGAGACTGACACGGCGGAACAGGTCATTGCCTCCTTCAAGATCCTGGCTTCAGACAAGGTGAGGAGTCGGGAAGAGAGATGACTGGAGGGGGTTGGGAGGGAGCAGGAGGGAGATTCCGACTTGCCCACACCAGCTTTGAAAGGGACTCTTTATTTACAAGCGGGATGAAACCTACATTGGCCAAAGAGAATTAGCATCCTGGATCCCACCTGTTGGTTCTGGTTTCTGGCCATCTCTGCTTCCCTCTTACCCCAGCAGGGAAAATCCTTTTTCTCCCAAACGAGGAAACGCCAGGCGACCCTTCCCAAACCTGCTGTATAATCCCAATTATTCTTGAATGGTTTATGGTGGGCCAGATGAGGGAGTTGATCTTGACGGGCCTCTCCTTGCGTCACAGTCCTTTTTCTGGCAGCAGGAAGGAAGCCCACTGAGGCTTCCCATCCCATAGCAGCCCAGCAGGTGGGCCTAGCCAGCCATCCGAGCCTGGCCTGGCCTTTTGCTCCACGACAGATCCACCAACCTAGCATTCCTAGGAAGCTCCATCCTTCCACTTCAGACCTTCAATTCTGGTTGCCCTCCAAGATGCTCTGGGCTTCACCCTGGGCAGTGTAGCTGGAGAGCAACATCTGGGGAGGGCTGGGGAGGCCTCAGTGGCAGGGGTCAGTCAGGCATCCTTTCCCGATCCCCCAAGAAGCAAATATCTATGGCAGAGGTCTCCAAACTTGGCAACCTTAAGACTTCAACTCCCAGAATTCCTCAGCCAGCTATGCTGGTTGAGGAATTCTGGGAGTTGAAGTCCACAAGTCTTAAAGTTGCCAAATTTGAGGACCCCGATCTGTGGAGATTCTCAACCATCCAGGTCATGTTTGTCCCAAAGGTGCTTTTCCAAAAGGCAACTGGACTTCCTGTTTTTCTTTGAAGACGTTTCACTTCTCATCCAAGAAGCTTCTTCAGTTCTGGCCGAATAGTGGGGAATGGAATGCAAAGACTCTAAACCATTTCCTCACCTTTTTCTAGAACTCAGAAGAAGAAACTTCACGATGAGAACTGAAATTTAGACTTAAAAAAAAAAAAAAAAACAAACTAAAGAAAAAATAAAAATAACAAAACAAAAAAAAACGCACCAAAAAAACAAACAAAAAAAAAAAAAAAAAAAAAAAAAAAAAAAAAACAAAAAAAAAAAAAAAAAAAAAAAAAACCCAAACCCAAAAACTTCCCAAAAACTCCCCCCCCCCCCAAAACCCCCCCACCACCCCCCCCCCAACCCCCCCCCCAAACCCCCCCCCAAAAAAAAAAAAAAAAAAAAAAAAAAAATTTTTCAAGGGGGGAAAAAACAAAAACACCAAGGAAGTCCAGTTGCCTTTTGGAAAAGCCTCCTCCTATCAAGCAGGTGCCGAGCTCCGGGCTTCTCTGGCCTTCTAACTGGGGTGGGGTGGGGTCTCCTTGGTCCTCCGCAGAACTACATCACCGTGGAAGAGCTGCGCCGGGAGCTGCCCCCAGAGCAGGCCGAGTACTGCATCACCCGGATGACCAAGTACAGCGGAGCTGATACCGTCACGGGCGCCTTGGACTATGTCTCCTTCTCCAGCGCCCTGTATGGGGAGAGCGACCTGTGATTCCCTCCCCTCACCACCAAAGGCATGTGGGCCCCTCCTCCTCCCTTCCGGGGAGCTAACGCCACCTGAGTCCTGTGCCCACGGAAAGAAGGGCGCAGCCCCTTCCCCACATGCCCTCCCCCCTCAAACGTTGGGCAAAAGATCAGGAGATCCTCCCTCTCCACTCCATGAGCCACAGCTGGTGGAATTAAGCGGGGGTGTGTCTTGGTCAGATAACTGTCTCTGTCCTGTCCTGCTGCTGTCTCTCTTCTTTGCTCCTGAGCTAGTCAAGCCCTCCGCCCCCCTGCCCCCCGCCAGGCTGTGCTCTGCCCTGCCTCCCCCCGACCCCCGCCAGGCCCTTCTGGGTTTCTCAGCCCCCAGGCAATGTCCTAAAAGGCAGCCCTGGACCGCTGTCTAGAAGACCACGAGGGTGGGGCTGCCAGCATGGGGTTCCCCAAGGAGGCCCGGCCCGGCCGGCATGGAACAGATGCTGTAGCACCAATAAAACACCACACTCTGGAGGCCCATCTGTGGTCGGGGTCTTTCTTCTTGGTAGGCCAACGGGGTGGGATGTTCTGTCACAGTCCTGTAAGCTGAAAGGCCTGGCCGCCCAGCCAAGAGGGAACTCTGGGAGCCTGGCAGGAGGTTGCTTAGGGGGGAAACTTAAAGGATGGAATTCCATCTGTGGAGAGAAGCAACCTGGAAATCTAAGGAGAAATTTCCTGACAGCGAGGAGAACGGGACTTCTTGCCTCCAGAAGTTGTGGCAGCTCGATCCCTGGAGGTTTTCAAGAAGAGATTGGACTGCCGTTTGTCTGGAATGGTACGATAGGGTCTCTCTCCTGCCTGGGCAGGGGGTTCGACTGGAAGACCTCCAAGGTCCCTTCCAGCTGTTATTCTATGTTCTGTAGGTACAGCTAATCTAGGAAAAAAGGAGGACTAGGAGTGACATGATAGCAGCGTTCTAATATCTGAAAGAGGGGCTCAAAGCAGCTGAAGGCAGGACAAGAAGCAACGGATGGAAACCAACCAAGGAGAGAAGCAGCCTGGAACTTGGGAGGACAATTCATCAGTGCCTCCAGAAGTCGTGGGTCCTCCGTCACTGGAGGCTTTAGAGATAAGAGATAAGACAGCCACTTGCCTGGAATGGCATAGGGCAATCAATGGTGGCTAACCTTTGGGGGCTCCTGTGCCAAAAATTGTGCACGATTGCACACGCGTGCTCGCATGCCAGCACCCAGAAGGCACTGCGCGTCCCCCCGCCCCTACACATGCATGCGCAATCCCACCCACCCAGCCTCACAGCTGGTTTCGGCCGGTTGAGGCTTTTGGCCTCCCAAAGGCTTGAGGAAGGCTTCTGCAAACTTTGTAGGCAGAAATCTAGCCCCGTTCATACTTCCTGTTTTTCCAAAAATACTGGAAGTGATGAAAGCGGGCTAGTTCGGCCTGCAAAGCCTGCAGAAGCCTTCCTCAAGCCTTTGAGGCTGAAAACTTTAGCTGAAAATCAGCTGTGAGGCGCGCACATGCGCAGTAAGTTTGCCTGCAGCTTGCGTACTAGCACAAATGGCTCTGAGAGCCACCTGTGGCACACGTGCCACAGGTTTGCCATCAAGGGGATAGGGTCTCCTGTTTGAGCAGGGGGTTGGACTAGAAGACCTCCAAGGTCTCTTCCAACTCTGATATCCTGGAAGCCACCCAGGGTTGATGCCCTCCAAGTTAACAGCTGCTTCCCAAAATCATGCTCTGCCTTGGCAGGATCCCCTCTGGCTCCTTGAGCAGTTAAGACTAGGGAGCAAAGGTGGAGTTAAGACTACTCTTCCTCAAGTGATCTCGCTTTCCCGGCAATCTTGCTTCCACTGCCGAGAACCCACCGGTGGGCTCTCCTTCTCACGGCCTCAGAGCCCCGATTCCCGTGAGAAATCTGGCCGCGGGAGAGACCCAAAGAACCGGCAGCGCTTGGATCTCACTTACAGGGACACACACACACACACACACCCTGAGTCCATTCAACCAACCAAGGCGCCTCCTTAAAGTACTTTATTCATAAAAAATAGAACTCTTTGGGGCCTGGAGGAAAAGGGCCCAGGGATCTCTAGAAAAAGGGGTGGTTGGCTCAGGGTGGAGGTGTGCGAGAGTGACGTCGCGGCTACCCACCGGCGGCAAACGGGGTTGAAGTGAGGAGCCTCTCTGGGAACAGGGGGAGCTCCTGCCCTTCCCAGCTGCAGAGCAGAACGGCGGCGTCTGAGAACCAAGCGGGTCACAGAGCGGAGCGCCCGGACAGGGTGTGGGGGGCAAGGGTGTGTTCGTAGCAGAGGTGCCACGGGGCCGTCAGGAGCACCAGGAAGAGCTGGAGAGGCCATCTGCAGGAGAGGTCAGTCTGGAGAGGGAGCAGATGGGCAGGTGGCCAAAGAAAACCGGGTCCGTCATGGGGAGGAGGAGGAGGAAGAAGAGGGCCACGCCCAGCAGGTAAAAGAAGACCACCAGGAAACACTGCGAGTGCTCCAGGGCTGCGCCCACCGCGGGGAATCCGACGTAGTTGCAGAAGGAATGGCAGAGAACCGGCCCGATGAGGTGTCCTGCATGGAGAGAGGGCGACAAGTGATGAAAAGAGGAATCCCACCCCTTCCGAGGAGCAGAGAGAAAAGGAGCTTTCCCTTGGTGGAAAAGCCACCACCCAGCAATCTCGGGCAGACTGACAAACGCCTTCAGTCAAGCCAAATGAGGAATTTTAGCTGGGAGGTGGGCGAAAGAAGTTCTCCATTTTTGCAAAGGGAAAAGAAACGGGTCTGGCTCACACTGGATCCTGAGCCACAACAGGGCTATCTTAAACCACCCGCTTTGCCTTACTACCGGATTAGCCTTGACCGGAGGGGAGAAGGGCTCAGAATCAGGGGTCGCTGACAGGGAAGAGGGCTCAATGTCTCAATTTTGGGCTTCGGAACCTCCCATCGTTCCCAGCTATCGCCCAGCCCTTCGAAGGGGGGACTTCCAGAGACTCACTGCTGGTCACAGTGGAGGAAATTGGCACGTAATGGTTGAGGAAACTTGCCTTTTGCATGCAAAGCAGCAACCGAGAGGAAAAGGACCCTGGGAAGAAAATCCCGGCTCCCAACACCAACCTGTTCGGATGAAGAGGAACGCAGTGTAGGCTCCAAAGATCGCGGTGTAGGAGAACTGGAACACTGCAGGGGAAGGGAGCAGCCAGTTAGCAAAGGTTGTGTTGGTGTGCGCACGCACATTGCGTGGAGGAAGTAGAGAATGTAATTTAAAAAGGGGAGACTTCTGTGCATCCCCTACCGGGGCAACTTCAGGCCAGTTGCAAGCGATGGTGTAGATATTCAGCGTTCCTGAACCTTGGTGACTTTTAAGGTGTCTGGACTTCAACTCCCAGAATCCCCCAGCCGGTAGCTGGCTGGGGAATTCTGGGAGTTGAATTCCAAACATTTAAAGGCCCTTCAGATACATAATTTAAAAAGTAGGAAAAAGGGAGGTCTTCTGAATTTTCTTTCCATTTGTAAAGAAATCATTTGCAAATAGACCCCCATTTCTTCAATTCCTTTCGTCTTTAGGGTTTGCCGTTGCCTTCCGAGTAACACACGGAGCAACTCAACTACACAATGACACACTAGTCCAAGGGCTATCAAATGGAACTTTTTTTTTTTGGTGTGTGTGTGGGGGGGGATTGCTCAAGGATACAAAGAGGTTGGATTTTCTCTTGTCTCCTCCGAAAGAGAAGAGACAAGAAGATTAGAGGACTGGAGGCTAAAACAGTTGCAGGAATTGTCTGGCTTAATGAACAGGAGGACCGGGGGAGACATGATAGCGAAATGCCAGTGTTTGAGGGGCTGCCCCAAAGAAGAGGGGGGGTCAACCTATTTTCCAACAGGCAGGACAAGAAGCAACGGGTGGAAACTAACCAAGGAGAGAAGCAACCTAGAAATAAGGATAAATTTCCTGACAGAACAATTAATCAGTCGAACAGCTTGCCTCCAGAACGGATGGATGCTCCAGCCCTAAAGGTTTTTTAAGAACAGATTGGACAACTATTTGAAATGGGCTCCTGCTTGAGCAGGGGGTTGGACTAGAAGACCTCCAAGGTCCCTTCCAACTCTGTTATTCTGTTACAAGGTATCAAACAACCCACCAGGCAAGGTTTCCACAATACCCTGAGCTACAAAAAATAAATCAACCACCTTAGGAATAAATTGGTTTGGCCCTCTGCGGAGACATGATGAAGCCCGTTTGTGGGAAAAAGAGCCAAAGGCAGAAGGAATTCACCTTTTTTTTCATGAAATCGTTTAGCAATACGTCAGCAGCAAGCTCAAAACAACAATGGCCACAGAAATCCTACACCTAACGGCCTGGTTTAAGCCTCTTTTCCCAGCATTCAACTTTCGGGGGGAAATTTGACCACGATTGGGATGTTCTTGATTGGGAGCTTCCAACCTGGCATTGCCCCCCTGCCTTGCTCCCTTTTAGTGACGTCCCTGCCAGGAGATAGATCCCCACCTGCCGAAAGGAAAATACTGGCTCTGCTTCCTTGGCGAAACCGCAGCTGCTCGATGACGTGGTGGAAATGAGCTGTAGGAGGAAAAATAATTTCACGTTAATAAAAAAAAAAAAAACCACCCACATATATAGGTAGTCCTCCACTTACAAGTTCATTTAGCGACCGTTCAAAGTTACAACGGACGGCACTGAAAAAAAGTGACTTATGACCGTCTTTTAAAGCTACGATCTTTGCAGGTCACGAGATCAAAATTCAGACGCATAGCAACTGGTTCAGACTTATGACCGTTGCTGTGTCCTAGGGATACGCGATCCCCTTTTGCGACCGTCCAACAAGCTGAATCGATGGGGAAGCCAGTTTCCCTTAACAACTGGGTTACTGACTTAACTCGCTTAACAACGAGGCCAGAAAGGTCGTACAATGGGGCAAAACTTAAGAAATGTCTCACTTCACTACAGAAATTTGGGGTGCAATTGTGGTCATAAATCGAGGACTATCTGTATTGGCAAAATAGGGGCCTTATGTTCTCGTAGGCTTTACAGATAGTCCTTGAATTACAACTGCTTGTTTAGTGACCAATGACTGAGTTGACTTACTACGGCACTGAAAAAAGGGACTTATAACTGCTCCTCGCACTTAAAACCACGTCTCTGCGATCAAAATTCAGATGCTTGGCAACCCGGACATATTCATAATTATTGCGGCGTCCAAGGACACACCGCCGTTTGTGACCTTCCCAACAGGCTTCTGACCGCCAACATCAAAGGGGAGGAGCCAGATTTGCTTACCAACCACATGATTCACTTAGGGACTGCCGTGATTCGCTTAACCGTGGCAAAACGAGGTCATAAAATCAGGAAAGACTCACTTCCTAGCAATGTGCTCCCAATTGGGGTTGTACGTTGAGGACTCTATGTCATCCCCTATACAAGAAGAGGCGGCCTTCCCAGGTAGAGCTAACCAAAGTAGCTTCAGACAAAAATTAAGTCTAATTTGAGTCAATCTTTGGCTCTCACTGACTTCCACCCATGAAGTTGGCTTGGCAACCGCAAGGATGTTGGATGCTAATTCTTCTGGAACGTGTTTTTTTTAAGCTTTCCTGCTAAACCTCCAGATTTGCAGCTTTCTGGAGGTCTCTCAATGCAACGTCGAACGCAGGGGTCCTCAACCCTCAGTCCGTGGACTGGCACCGGGCCACGGCATGCCAGCAACCGGGCCACGCAAGCAAGCAAAGCCCCATCCGCGGGATGCAGGCAGGCCCACAAAACCACGCTCCCTCCGGTCCAAGGAAAAACCTTTCTCCGTGGAAGCGGTCCCTGGGCCGCTGATCTCACCGGGATGGTTTTCTTGAGCTTTTGTGAAATTCAACGACAGGTTGCAACCCCAAATAGGAGCTTTGTTTTCCAAATCAGCAGGCGACTCAAATCGCAGTTCGATCCGGAGGCTTCCTGTTCCACCCGATTCCCTATCCCACCCAGGGGCGGCCTTATTTCCATTAGGTTTTAATAACCCCCAGGAAGAAAGCGAGGAGGTGGAAAGCAAAGGCTCCCCTTTTATGTACATTTAGGAAGATTATGCCCCAAGGAAGGACTGCAAGCAGGAGGCCCGTCGGCCGAAATAAAATCAGGCGTTCACACGTTACTGATATAATATTTCTAGCGCAGGGTTGAAGTGTGGGGTGATCTCCGAGCTGGGTGGTTTTCTTGCAGACGTTTCACCACTCAACTAGGTAACCTCACCAGGGCTCCTAGAGGGCAAACCCCAATCCCCTCCAGATGAGGTTACCCAGTTGGGACGTGAAACGCCTCGAGCTCAGAGAGCACCCAGGGCTCCACAATCCATTGCTAGCCTTTGCCTCTTCACCTTCTGGTCCATGGGGGTTGAGTAAGGATGGCGGCCACTTGGAGTAAGAGCCAGCCTTCTCAGGGAAGACCCCACCCAGGGGTGGGCTTCAAACATTTTAGCAATGGGTTCTCTGCCTGGTTGCTGGGTGGGCGTGGTGGGTGTGGCTGGTTGACCTCCTGCACCATGGTAGGGAGGGGGGTATTTCTGCCCTCCCTGGAGGCTTTCTTTGAGCCTCGGAAGGGGGAAAATGGCCTCTCTGGGCTCCGGAGGCTCTATGGAAGCTGGAAACAGGCCCATTTCCGGCCTTCCTGAACTTCCAGGGGGGGCATTTTTCGCCCTCCTTGAGCCTCCGTGCACATCCTGCACTCACCTGCATCTAAAACGGGCCACCTGGGG
The DNA here is from genome assembly GCF_049901735.1 of Notechis scutatus. Classification (NCBI taxonomy): domain Eukaryota; kingdom Metazoa; phylum Chordata; class Lepidosauria; order Squamata; family Elapidae; genus Notechis; species Notechis scutatus. The sequence goes on along the minus strand of NC_142022.1, from coordinate 4,544,342 downwards.
ACTCCTGGGAGGGGAGGGACCGGATGGGAGGGGCCAGCCAGGAGTGGGATTGGGAGGGGGGTGTCTCCAAACTGCACAGAATCTTAGCTAGGGGCCCTCCCGAACCCCCAGCAGCCCACCCCTGACCCTACCCACCCCCCTGTCCCAAAACCTGCAGCCGCATCCAGACAAGGAGAGCAGAAGCCGGCAGCCGGCTTGGGGCTGATCTCCTCTCCCCGACGACGCAAAACTGTGAAGCGAGAGGACTGGCAAACACATCTAATCAATCAATCAATCCAAAACTCACCGACTCCAAAGAAGAGCGGGCAGGTGACAATGGCCAGTCCTACTCCTGTGCAGGGCACCAACATGGGCACCATGCAGGCCCGGAAGACCAGCTCTTCGGTGAAGGGCGCGATGACCTGGTTGCGCAGCCAGCGCATGTCGGTGAGGCAGAGAACCCAAAACCTGGGGTCTAGAGGGGTGGAGTAGAAGCAATGTTACTGACACCCCCCCACAAAACACACACACACACACACACACACACACACACACACACACAGAGGCCTTGATCTTTTGGCCTGCTCTGTTGAGGAGGTTGTGATCGGATAATCTGAACCAAGAATCAACTATAGGTAGTCTTTGACTTACAACCGTTTGTTTAGTGACCGTTTGAAGATACAGTGGCACTTAAAAAGGGACTTGCGCCCCTTGTTCACACTTATGACCGTTGCAACATCCCCACGACCACGCGATCAAAATTTGGACTCCTGTTTATGATGGTTGCCGTGTCCTGGGGTCATGTGATCTCGCCATTCACAGCTTTCCCAGCCAGCACAGTCAATGAGGGAAGCTGGATTCGTTGAACGACCAGGTGATTCATTTTAACAACTGCAGTGTTTCTCTTAACAACGGTGGCACAAAGGGTTGTAAAAATCAACCAGTGTCTTGCTTAGCCACCAAAATTCTGGTCTTAACTGTGGTCATAACTCGAGGAGTACCTTTAGCGAGACCAGTACTTTCAGACTTGGTCCTTGGGAACTTCAACTCCCAGAATCCCCCAGCCAGCCATGGAAGTCCACACACCCCCCCCCCCCTTAAAGGGGCCAAGGTTGAGAAACACTGACAATAGACAGAGGGAACTTACCAAAGCTTGGCTCCACCCATTAAGTGTTCTGGCTCCACCCACATTCACCAAAACACACCTGAAGAAAATATGCCCTCCCAGATCTTCCTTAAGAATATTTTCTATTATCTTAACGCAAAGCCCACCAGCAGATTCTTACCGAAGGCCACTCTTAAGCCATCCACCATGTCCCAGGGACAGTCCATGGACAGTTGGATGAGGGGGCCGAGGAACAGGATCTGGGAAGACAGGAGGACTCATAGAAAACCTGTTTTAAACATTAAAAATAACTTATCCCCACCCCTCCCCCCGGGACGCGGTGGCTCAGTGGCTAAGACGCTGAGCTTGTCAATCAGAAAGCTCGGCAGTTCAGCAGTTCAAATCCCTAGCGCTGTGTAACGGAGTGAGCTCCCGTTCCTTCTCCCAGCAGCTTCTGCCAACCTAGCAGTTCGAGAGCATGTCAAAAATGCAAGTAGAAAAATAGGGACCCCTTTGGTGGGAAGGGAACAGCGCTCCCTGCACTTTCTGTGTTTAGTCCTGCCGGCCACAAGACCACGGAGACGCCTTCGGACAGCGCCGGCTCTTCGGCTTTGTAATGGAGATAAGCACCACCCCAGAGCCAGAAATGACTAGCACGGATGTGCGAGGGGAACCTTTACTTTTTTCCCCCCCCTCCTTCCCAGTAGCCATCTATGAAACAGCATCCAGCACCAGACAGGAAGGTTTCAGGGCCAGCCTTGGTGAAAACCCAGGTCAAAAAAAAAGGACACCCACGTGTCACCCCCAAGGTTATAACACGAGCCACCCTTACCACGGTCAGCAGCAGGGGCAGCAGAGTCGCCGGCAAGATGCCCTCCAGCCGGAACCCCATCAAGGTGAGCAGGGATGCATCTGGCTGAGCAGAAGAGGAGATACCTTCGTCATCATCATCCTCACCCTCCAGCACCATCTCCGCTCTCCCCTCCTGACTCACCCAAAAGCAAACAGGTGCAGCACAGGAAAATGGCATCTCGCCTCTACTTAACAAAATTAAGCTGCAGGTTTTATCCTGCTATGAATTGATTTCAGCCACTGGACAGGTCGGAAAGGGGAGAATCATTTATTTGATTTTTATCCTGTCATTATTCAAGGCATTGGGCAAACCTAATGTCGTCCCCCCCACCCCCCGTGAGGTGGGTTGGGCTGGAAGAGTAATACTGGCCCAGTCAGTTTTCACACCTAAGGCAGGACTAGAACTCACTGACACCTAGTGATTCGCCCAAAGTCACCCAGCTGTCTCTCCTGGCCAAGGCAACACTAGAACTCACCGTCTCCTGGTTTTTAGCCTGATGCCCTAACCACTAGATCAAACTGGATCAAGATAATATACATAGGGTACCATCTTAGACTCCCTGGAAATAAACTTATTTATTTATCAAATTTATATGCTGCCCATCTTGTTGTCATGCAACTTTTACTTAATTCAGTGAGATGGCACAGTGATTCCACACCAACTCCCATCATCCCCAATGGAATTACAGTAACATGCTCCCTTCTATCTTTTAAGCATCCGTTCAACCCACGTGCTGGAAGGCCTCGCCTATCACTTCAACTGTGGCGATGTTGACAACAGTCCATTTAAACCGGTTACTGAATCAGCCCATTTTCTGCCTTCGTCCCACATACTGAGGCAGGGATCAACCAATGGATTAACCCCTCTCCACACACGCACAAAACCACCGCAACCGAGTTAATTGCACATTGTGAGTGCTGCGTAGCACACGAATATTTTTGCCAGGTTGTAATTATCTTGATTAAGTACGCTGCAGTGAAGGCAGCCATCAAACACTTCAGAATGACTCAAGCCAGGGATGGAAGCGGCCAAGAGTGGGTGAATGCCACCCACACCGGAGATGGTCCAAATCTTCTCCTAGGAAACGTCCTTTTCAACACAGGTGACCTGGAACACTTTTGCGCGTCTAAAAGAAACTAGGCAGGACTGTCCTGCCAAGCCAGGATGACCGCAAGGCAAAGGGACGCTGGTCAGATCTTAACAGCCTGGCAAAATGGCACCACAAAGAGATCAGGTAGCCACCGCTTGGCTTGAACCCGTGCAGATTGCAGCAATCAGCTCTGATTGGCAGAGAATCTATCTTAGTTACCTGTACAGAAATTTCCCCAGCCCTTCCTAAGCCCAGCTCAAACTGCTCGTGTTGGTCTTTTAAGGCCCTAAAATTTGGTCTAGTGGTTAAAGCACCAATCTAGAAAGTGGGAGACAGTGAGTTCTAGTTCTGCCTTGGGCATGAAAGCCAGCTGGGTGACTTTGGGCCAATCACCAGGAGACTGTGAGTTGTAGTCCTGCCTTAGGCGTGAAAGCCAGCTGGGTGACTTTGGGCCAATCACCAGGAGACGGTGAGTTCTAGTTCTGCCTTGGGCACGAAAGCCGGCTGGGTGACTTTGGACCAGTCCTCTCCGTCTCTCTCAGCCCAGCCCGCCTCACCAGGTTGTTGTTGTGGGGAAAATAGGAGGAGGAAGGTAAGTTGGATATGTTCACCCCCTTGAATTATTTATAAAAATAAAGGCAGGATACAAGCAAATAAATAAATTGTGTAAGACCCTAATTTATGTATTAAATTTTTATTTATTAAATTTAATTAAAATTTATGTATTAAAACTCACTATCCAAGCAACTCTGGGCATACTTGCAATATATTTTGAAGCAGCTCCTTTTCCCGCACCAATCTACCTGCATGCTAATATATTAGCCAATTGATCTTTTCCATCCAATATTGCTTCTGTTACGGGATCAATCTATTTCAGCAAGGCTGTTTCCTGATATAAAACACTTTTTCCACACTGAGAGGCTACCTATCAAGGCGGCTGCTTCGCAAACTTGGACTGTAGCCCCAGGAGGTCTCCAAAAGTTACCACCAAATTTTATTTATTTCTTTTTTTAATGCAACATAAGATGGAAACCGTCATAATAAAGGCATCATAAACAAAAGAGGTTTGAAATTTACGTTCAGTCAAATGTTAGCTTTCCTGTTGGTTCTCTCTGCAGGATATTTCACAGGGACTGTGCAACAAACATTCCCAGCAAATAGAGATTTGTCTATCTGAACACAGCTGGGTATCCCTGCTTCAAGATCCTGGGAAAAAATAATTCTTAAACCCAGCATATCAAAACTTTGTAGGCATTTGGGCTTCTCACCTCCACTTTTCACCTGCTGTTAACATTCATTTTGGATTCATTTTGATTTAACAACAACAACAAAGTGGCTTCTAAAGAAATAAAGCCTTGAAAACGCCAGAAATCTCATTGGCCAAACCTGGATGGACAGGCCGCCCTCACCTTAATGCCGGTCACCTCTTTCCAGACCCAGATGAAGACGGGCGAGAAGGTGGAGACCACCAGGACGCTGGTGAAGCGGCGTTTAATGACCGCCGGGTGGTCCCTGAAGGAGGAAAAGCGAAGTCTGGAAAAGTCCCCCCCAAAACCTGCTGCCACCAGGAGGGAAGCGGGGCACGTCATGCAGTGCAGAGACTAAGGGAGCTGATCTGTTCGTTCACAAGACCCGGCTGACCCGGAGAAAGGAAAAGCCCGGGCTAACTTCAGCCTCGGCTGGGTTTCCCCACCGCAGAGAAGCTCCAAAGGTTCGAGTGGACTCCAGTTGGCTTGCATGGCCAGCGCCAAGTGGCCCCCTCCCCAATTTCTGCAAAGGGGTTTTACAGTATACAATCCCACCCCCAAAAGCCCAGCCTGGCGCGTTTCCAGTAGGGAGAAGACCCCCCAGCCTCTTGCAGGGGATCCAAGCCAGGCTGGGGCGGGGGGAAGCCCCTCCGAGGGCCGCAGGGGAGGGTCTGCAGCTCCCCTACCCCCAATCCAGCCCCCTCCCCGTTCTCCCCCGGCCTCACCTGGGCAGGTGGCTCTTCCAGACATAGAGGCTGCCCACGTAGGAGCAGGCCAGGCCGAGGCAGGAGAAGAGCGAGGCCCAGCAGAGCCCCGACCCGGCGCCCCCCGCCGCCGCCGCCGCCGCCTCGCCCTCCGCCGACATCGGGGCGCTGCAGGAGCGCGGTTCAGCCCGGCCGCCCAGGCGAGGCAGGCAGGCGGGCAGGGCCGCGTGGGGAGCCTCCGCCTCCCAAGCGCGGAAGAGGAAGCCGCCAGCCAGCCGAGGGGAGGGAAGCGGGCCGGGCTGCCCTGCGGCGGGGGTTGCGGCACGGAGACCCCGGCCCGGGCCAGGCGGGCATCCCGCCCCCTGCCAGCGATTCCCGCCAGGCCAGGCGACTCCCTCCTCCCCGGCCCGCCTCCCTTCGGCTCGGTCGGGGTCGGCAGGGTGATGGGACGCCCCCGGTTACGCAACCGGCCGACGCCGCTCCGCGCCTTGAGCTTGCAAAGGCATCGAGTCGGGGAATCTTCCGCCGCGGCGCCCGGCACCGCTAGGGGGCGGCAGCTGCCTGACTCCGTGCTCCGTGGGGAAGCTAAGCGGGGTCGGGCCCGGTTCAGGAGCGGAGGGGCAACGGGGACAGCACCTTCCTCCATACGGGTAGCCCCTACCCCCCTTGACTGACAACGTTTCTTTTAGGGACCGTCCAAAGTTAGAAGGCGCTTGTCACACTCGCGACCGTTGCCATATCCCCACACAGGAATTTGCATTTGGATGCTTGACTACTGACTCATATTTATGACGGGGTCACGTGATTTCCCCCTTTTGAGACCCTCTGGCCAGCAAAGTCAATGGGGACGCCAGATTGGCTTCGCTACCGTGTTACTAATTTAACAGCTGCAGTGATTCGCGTAACAGGAAAAGTCGTAAAATGGGGCAAAACATCCCTTAGCCAATGTCTCACCGAACGACATACATCTTGGCTTCAATTGTGGCCGTCAGGGGCCTGTGAAGTTATCAGGAACTAGGCTGGCTTTGGTGTCCGGGCTGGGAAGGAAACCCGAGACGTGGCTTCCCCAACTGCCTTTCTTGGCTTCCTCCCCAGCATTTGGGGGAAGGAGAAGCCACCCTCACCCCAATTGCCAAGACCCGAGATTCCTGCCCACCCAGTTTATTTATTTTTATTTTTATTTATTTATTTGATTTGCCAATTGTTTACAAGATAATAAGTATAAGTGTATACATAGTTGTGAATACATGAAATGGGTACATATAAGAAAAATAAAAGAAGAAGAGAAACAATAGGACAGGGACGGTAGGCACGTTGGTGCGCTTATGCACGCCTGTTGTAGTTCATCCTGGCTACAACATGGCAGGAAGAGAAAAAGAGGTTCTGCCTTCTCAAATGGCACATCAGAATCCAGCCTCGGTCTGACTTCCATTTTTCATCCAGAGATGTTTCTCAATCTTGGCCACTTGAAGAGGGGTGGGCTTCCACTCCCAGAATCCCCCAGCAAGCATAAAATGGGTGGACTTCCACTCCCAGAATGTCTTAACCAGCGTGAGAATTAAAGTCCACCCATCTTAAAACGTGTTGATAGGGGAATTTTTGGGAGTTGAAGCCCACCCCTCTTCAAGTGCCCGAGGTTGAGAAACTCTGCTCTAGGGGAAGCATTGTGTTCATTCTTTAGCAGAAGGGACCAAGAAACAGTGAACAACGCTTTAATTCATTTATTGCCTTGCCCCAGACACTCCAAAAAACCTGGGAATTCCGTTAAGTGAACAGGAGTGGCCGTTTCAGGAGGTCCACTGGCCCATGTTGAAGACCTCCTGAGCCCAAAAGTCCTCCTCCTGCAAGACAGAGAAAGCAGCTTTCAATTATGTTAAAGCAAAACCATCTGTCAGGCTAAGCCAGTCCCAAAGCAGGCCACTTTCATAGAATAACAGACTTGGAAGGGAGCTTGGAGGTCTTCTAGTCCACCCCCCTGTTCAAGCAGGAGATCCTATACCAGTGGTGGCTAACCTTTTTGGGCTCCTGTGCCAAAAATTGCACGTGCATTAGTGCCAGCACCCAGAATGCACACCCCCTGCGCATGCGTGGGCAATCCCCCCTTGCCACCCCCTGACCTGCACTGCACCTCACAGCTGGTTTTTCAGCTGGTTTGAGGCCTTTTTCGGCCTCCCGGAGGCTTGGAAAAAGCCTCTGCAAGGCTTTTCAGGACGAATAATAGGCCCATTTCATCACTTCCAGTATTACAGGAAGTGATGAAACAGGCCTATTTATCCTGAAAAGCCTTGCAATCATATTAATTGCTCTTCTCTGCACTCTTTTTGAAGTCTCAACATCTTTTTCATATCATGGCAACCCAAACTGGATGCAATATTCCAAGACTTTAGGAATTTCCAAAACTCCCCAGAAAAGCATGCTTTAAAATGGGTGGACTTCAACTCCCAGGATTCCCAGCCAGCATGGGAATTCTGGGAGTTGAAATCCACCTGTTTCAAAGTGGCTGAGGTGAACAAACACTGGCCCAAGCCACATTCGGATGGTCTTGCCAACCTAGGGTGAATGTTAAACCATGGTTTACAGCTGGGTGGGTGGATAGACTCAGCCACTTGACTTTTTTTCAGGACGCTGAGGGTGAACAAATCATAGCTTAGCGTGATTAAGTGTAGCTCTTGAATGCCAGGGCTTGTTCATGAATGCAATGTGGTTTTGGCACTAGGCAAAATTATTTTCTCAGCATTCTGGAACATTTTGTAACGGGCTGCACTAGGCTTTTTTATTGTTCAGCTGGGTTTTATTCTTGCGCCTTCCTTCTTTATTTAAAATAAAGCATCGGGTTTGAATAGAAAGATGGCACATCTGGTCTTGAATGCAACAGCCAAGGCTGAGCTGGTGAGCCACCTATAGCTAAAATCCTCACTTGTGTAGTTTTAGAAACCAGAAAGAGGCTTATTGCTTAACCAGGTTAGTGAAAAACTCACTACCTCCATTTGCACAACTTGCTAAACTGACTTCTAGCCTTGATTTGTTTTTTTCTGCCTTAGCATATCATGTATGCTAAAGTTGGCTGGGTTCATATGATACAGATAGTCCTTAAATTAGAACCATTCATTTAGAGAAGTTATAATGGCACTGAAAAAGGTGACTTTAACTGGTCCTCACACTTATGTAGCAGCACACACCCCCCATATCACATGATCAAAATTTGGGCACTGAGCAACCAGCATGTATTTAAAATGGTAGCAACATCCAACGGTCATGTGATCACCATTTGTAACCTTCCCAACTGGCTTAGAATACAGAACATAGTACAATAGGGATGGAAGGGATCTTGGGAGGTCTTCTAGTCCATCCCCCTGCTCAACCCCCTTCCAATAAGTAAAGTCAAGGGTGGGGGGGAAACTGGATTCACATAACGGCAGTGATTTGCTTAACAACCATGGCAAAAAAGATGAATAAATTTGGGCACGAGTCACTTAAAAATCACCTTCCTTAGCCACAGAAATTTCTGGCTTCCATTGTGGTTATAAGTTGAGGACTACCTGAGTACAATACTCGGGGATCAGATTAAAACATAAGTGAAAATTAAGCAAACCATGCCATGATTTAATCTACGTGAATCTGGAAACCCTGTTGATCAATTCATTTAAAGATTTAAGTTTTTTTTTTTACAAACCTGACACAGATTTTTGCTCCTGGCAGCTCCGGTGACGCCATCATCTCCTTGACTTTTGTCTGGGAAAATATCCCTCTCGCTCTTAGAAGAAGATGAAAAGGCAGAGGTTGAAGTGGCTTCTGGTCTCGTTGGGAGGCTTCCTTTGGGTTCCTTGTCCTTTGCTTCACCAGAGAGGTTAAGGTCTTCTGAATCCTCTTCCATGGGAATCCTCCTGTTTGCTGGTTTTCTCTTCTTGGTCGTGCTTATTTTGTCAAACTCTGAGCTATCAAACTGAAATCCTGCAGGACACAAAATTGAAGTCACACGCATGTGAAGTCACACATTGAAATGCAGTCGAATAGAATAGAGTAGAGTAGAGTAGAGTAGAGTAGAGTAGAGTAGAATAGAATAGAATAGAATAGAATAGAATAGAATAGAATATTGGAAGGAATAGAATAGAATAGAATAGAATAGAATAGAATAGAATAGAATAGAATAGAATAGAATAGAATAGAATAGAATAGAATAGAATATTGGAAGGAATAGAATAGAATAGAATAGAATAGAATAGAATAGAATAGAATAGAATAGAATAGAATAGAATAATATTGGAAGGAATAGAATATTGGAAGGAATAGAATAGAATAGAATAGAATAGAATAGAATAGAATAGAATAGAATAGAATAGAATAGAATAGAATAGAATAGAATTCTTTATTGGCCAAGTGTGATGGGACACACAAGGAATTTGTCTTGGTGCAAATGCTCTCAGTGTACATAAAAGGAAAGATACATTTGTCAAGAATCATCAGGTGCAACACTTAATAGTAGTCATAGGGTACAATTAGCAATCAAATCATATACAGCACATGCATGCACAGATATGATGCACAGATCCAAATGCAAATTACATCAGTTCAGTTAAGCATTAACTTACAACAATTCGGACTTCCGGTTTGAGCTTCTTCAGCGACAGACCGAAACCTCGTCTCTGCGAGGCTTCGATCCGTGCTCGCTGCTGGAGCGCCCCGAGCCGGCTGGTTTCAGGGCTAAGCCACCCCATAGAGGTGGTGAAGAGGGGGGACCCTGACTGCCAGCAGGGTTGAGGAGAGCTGCATCTCTCCTCCCCAGCTGGCCATTACTCCCTTTCCCGAAGGCGGTTCTAGCGGTGGTCAGAAATGGCCACCACAAAGAAGAACTCGGCCGGAAAAGAATGTGCAGGAGGAAGATAAGAAGAGAAAGTTTTGGTTGACTGGGTCAAACAGCAAAAGCAACAAATAAGGTACCCTGGAATTGAAACTGTTAAAAAACAATAACATTGTTCCCTAAGGAGAACAGGAGGAGAGAGAAAAGGGAAAAGATTTGATTTTCTCCTTTTCCTATACTGACAGCTAAGAGACTTAAGCAAGAAATTGGAAAAAAATCCACTTTGACATCAATAGGCATTTAATGCTGAAAATAAAAAGTCAAAGGGATAATAAAGATTTCTGGATAATTAAAAGCTTTTGAAAACAGGAAAGGAGAGAGGAAGAATAAAAGGACAGGACCTGGAAGGGAGGGAGACTGCCTGGAATTAAAAAAGAACTTACAGCAAAATCTCAACAAGACTTCCAAAAGATACATTCTAACTGAAATATCGCAACAAAAACCCCAGGAAGAGAAAGTAGAAAAGAAATAAGAAGATATAACTCGGGACTATCTGGATTACTTGATGATTCTTGGTTATTGTTTTGAATGACTAAAATCAATTGGGTGGTTGTTTAAAACTTTTAAAAATGGCTCCACTTTTAGAAAAACTGAAAATGGAACTTAAAAAGTACAAAGAAGATGCACAAGAAGGGAGAGGTTCTTTTGGCTTCGTATTTCAGTTTTTAGAAATGGAGATTTGGAATTATGAGAAACAACAAGAAATGCCTGCAGAACAAGAAGATTGCAACAAAGAAGAAGCCATCTTTAATGAACAAGTAATCTTAGATGGGGGGAAAAGGGAAAGGGGAGAAAGAGAATGGAAAGTTTAAGATTGGGAAAAACAACTAAAAAAAAAATAGAGTGAAAAATAAGTATAAAATCAGAAAGCAACAGAAGAGGGAAATGCAGAAGAGAGAATTAGAACTAGAGAGACAAGGGGGTAAAAAGGGGAGGGAGAAGATGAGAGGGAAGAAAGAAAGGAAAAGAAGTTATAAAGGACAGAAGCAAAATATAGAGAAACAGGGTCTATTTAGAGATAATGGGTGAAAACTTAATGGAAAGGGGATTCTGCAAAGGTACATAAGATAGTATGGTTATATTAGAAGCAGAAATAAAAAAATTTGTACATTTATGAAAGAAAGTTGGATGTTTTTATGTTTTGTTTGTTTTTGTTTGTCTTTAAAAACCAATAAAACTTGTTTTTTTTTTAAAAAAGAAATAATTTTAGAAAATATGAAACAATGTATGATTAAAATGTCTGATAAAATAGCTATCGCAATTCAGTGGAATGCTTGTCAATAAATAAATGTAACAAAAGGTATATTTAATGATTTATAAAACATATGTGAAGAGAAATAAGGGAAAAATTAATTATGGAGATTATATGTGTTTTTAAGGAAGTATGATATTTAATTGAAAAGAAGTGTTAAAGATGTTATGGTTTTAATGATTATTAATGATAGAACTGAACTGGAATGGAATGAGGGTTTATAATTACATATATTTACAATCTTTCTTTTTAAAAAAAGAATATAGTGTGTATTATAAGAATGTGCCAAGCAGAATTCGATTGGAAGTTATGTATTATATTGAAGGTCATAAACTTAAGGTATATACTGAATTTTAAATAAGAGTTGAATGGATGTAATTAAAAGATATAAAGGTGTCATATTCCAAATGGTAACTACAGGAGAAAATTTGTTTAATGAGAAAAGATAATATGAAATTGAAACAGAACAGACAAAAGTATAAATATAATGATTTGAATTGAGATGAGATAATCAAAATAAAATTGAGAAAATTAAAAGAGGGGAAAAACTATGTAGAAAATGTAAAATAGTATAAGATATGGAATAGAATACAAAAAGGAGCATGAAATTGAGTTTTGTGTCTGTATAAAGAAGTTCAACCCGGGACCATGCTATTTTCAAAAAAGATGTTTTACTTGTATTTTGTGTGTGAAAACCCAAATAAAACTTTATTTTTTTAAAAAAAAACTTACAACAATTCATTAAGTGACTATTCAAAGTTACAAAGGCAGTGAAAAAGGTGAAAGGTTCACTTTTTCAAAACACAACCATTGGGGCATTCCCATGGTCACATGATCAAAATTCAGACGCTTGGCAACTGGCTCATATTTACGACGGTCGCAGTGTCCCTGGGGTCACGTGATCCCCTTTTGCGACCTTCTGATGAGCAAAGTCAATGGGGAAGTCGGATTCACTTAACAACCATGTTACTAACTTAACATCTGCAGCAATTCACTTAACGGTGGCAAGAAAGGTTGTAAAATGGAGCAAATCTCACTTAACAAACATCTTGCTTAGCCACGTAGATTTTGGGCTCCAATGTGGTCGTAAGTCGAGGACTACCTATATATCAGGTGGCTGTAGCCATCCTATTTTTTAAAAACCCAAGACTTTGCTCCTGGAGGGTGTTTCTTTTTCTTTTTCCCTTTACGAGGCTCAACTTCCTTGCTGAAGGAGATGATGCACCTGTTCCAAGTGACATGCAGAGCCTGGGAAATGAATTGTTCTTATTTTCTGTTTATTTTAAGAATGCTTCCTTTACTTCCTGGCTTAACTTTTTCCGTGTTTTGAATTGGATGCATTTCACTGCTCGGAGGGGTCACTGGAGGACAGAATACAGTGGATAAAGAGAAGCGTTGCCTTTTTTCTAACTAGAGAATTTCACATTTCCACCATGAGCAGATAGCTGGGCAGCAAAATGCTTTCCTCTTTCCTTTTTGTAAATTGCAAACTTTATACCGGTGGTTGCCAACCAATGGGCCGGGGACCACCGGTGGCCTGAGAGAAAATGTTGGTAGTCTGCAGAGAAATGTCCCCCCCAAAGCAATTAATTCAGGCTGCATGGGAACACAAGGCTTGCATCACTTGCATTGCAAACAACACGAGGTAGTGAGGGGAGGGGGGAAAGGGTGGAGGGGGGGGACTTGCCCCACTCGCCCCATGTGCCTCACCTGCCCACTGGGCTGCTTCTTTCCGCTTCTTTCTTCTTCTGATTTTGGCTGCATGCAAGGAAAGCAGCAAAAGTCTTTCTTTCTCTCCCCCAAATTCCGCCAGAAATGAGTCTTTGGGACCCTGCAAGGCCTCCTGCTCCAAGAGGCTGCGCCAACACGAAGACTCATTTCTGGTGGAGTTTGGGGGAGAGAAAGAAAGACTTCTGCTGCTTCTGCTGTTTTCCTTGCATGAAGCCAAAAGTCTCTCTCTCTCTCTCTCTCCCCCCTGAGAACGGAGCTGGAGACGGTATCCTGTGATCCCAAATAAAGAATGATTGATTGGTAGGAAATCGGGTTGGAGGATTTTCCTGCAGACTTTTTTGGGGATTTTCCCAGGGTCTCTGGTCCACGGGATTTAAAATTATGAGTTTGGTGGTCCCTGAGGTCCAAAAGGTTGGCGACCCCTACTTTATGCAGGTAATCCTCGACTTACAACCACAATTGAGTCCAAAATTTCTGTTGCTAAGTGAAACATTTACCAGTGAGTTTTGCCCCAGTGAATCGCTGCAGCTGTTAAGTGAGTAACAGCATCACTCTAGAATACGATGTTTTCTTATTTGAGCATACGAAGACACACCTTCTCTCTCGCTGGTTCCTTCCTCTGGCTCCAATCCTGAACAGCTAACACTGGAACACGACGTTTTCTGATGAATGGAGGATGAGGGAGTTTTGGCAGTTAGTGGCCTTGTCTTACACTTTCTAGGCAGTGGCTGCAGAAAAAAAAAAAACCAAAGGATACAGTTTATATTAACAACACACAAATTACATTAAAGGAAGAATAGAACGCTGGTAATTCTCCAGGCCAAGGAACGCTGTCGTGGAAAAATTTTGGAATGGTAATAAATCGTCCTTCCAATGAAGTTGATTTTTGCATTATATTATTTTTATAAGGCAGAAAATGAAGGCTAAATATGTTATTAACCCAGGGATCTGTTATGAGCCTGGTCACTGCATAGTACCCACCAATGTCGAGTGCAGATGTTTCACTGATACAATTTTCTGAAAGAGATCTTGGCTGGATATTGGAATACAGGTAATCCTCGACTTACAACCGACCATTCAAAGTTACAACAGCCCTGAAAAAACTGAATTATTGTTGGTTATGTGATTAAAATTTGGGTGCTTGGCAACCAGCATTTATTTACCATGACTACAGCAGCCCCAAGTCATGTGATTGCCTTTTGTGATAGCCAGGAAAGAATAATACAGTAAATAAAGAATTCTATCCATCCATCCGTCCGTCTGTCTGTCTCTCTCTCTCCCTCCCTCCCTCCTTGCCTATCTATGGTATCTAATCATCTATCTATCTCTACCTACCTACCTATCATTTATCTACCTATATCCATATCTCTCTCTCTCTCTCTCTTTTGCAACCTTCCCAGCAGCTTCCCACAAGCAAAGTCAACGGAGGAAGCCAAATTCACTTAACAACGTCATGATTCACTTAACAACTGCTGTAAATGGCTTAACAACCAGGGCAAAAAAAGGATGCAGATTCAGGCGTGACTCCCTTAACTGCCTTGCTTAACAACAGAAAGTCTGGTCCCAACTGGGATCATAAATTGAGGACTATCTGTAAGCATTCGCAGTAAGCGACTGAACCTTCGTTCTCTTAACAGTGAGGTCCAGAGGGGTGTTAAACAAAGATGAGGAAGGGAGGAAGTGGGTTTAAGATGTTTACCTTTTTGATCTCACAGGCGTTACTGGGCTTCCACTGCTTAAGAATGACTTTGTTAAAAGTCTCTCTGATGGTTTCCTGGAATTCTTGAGTGTCTGCGACCTGGTGAAAGAGAGAGAGATTCTTTGTCGGCGTTCCAAGAAGCTCCGAGACAATCAACTCCTCAAAGTTCCATTTCATTAGAGTTGTCCTATTGGCCCACTCGAATCTGAGAGTTCCAGGTTTTCCCTTCCCAAAAGAGAAATCCAAGATCCGTCCCCTGCACCCATCAGTCCATCACATGGTCCAATCAAATCTTCGTCCGAACTGGAGACATCCTTCCAGTCAATCCCCTCCAGGTGCAGGGCAACATGTCCTTGATTCTCTGAGAAAGGATGTTGCTGTGTCTGATCTCCTAATGCCCACTATGAAATTCCCCCCTCCCAAATTCCCAGGCACTGAATGTGGCAGCCTCGGAGCTTCCAGGACCAAAAAATGGCTTCCAAGGCTGACACAGGGATGGGCAACCTTTTGGACCTGTGGACTTCAACTCCCAGAACTGAACCATGGGGCTGGCTCAGGAATTCTGGGAGTTGAAGTCCACAGGTCATACAGTGGACCAGAGTTGCCCACTCCTGTTTTAACACAATGCACGTGTAGCTTTAATTCTCTACGGCATTACAGGTAATCCTTGACTTCCAACTACAGTGGAGCCCCAGATTCCCGTTGCTAAGCAAGAAAGTTAATTTTCCCCCATTTTACCACTTTTCTTGCCACAGTTGCTAAGTGAATCACTGCAGTTGTTAAGTTAATAACACAGTTGTTAAACGACTCTGTTTCATGATTGGCTTGGCTTGTCAGAAGTTTGCAAAAAGGGATCACATGACCCCAGGATGCTGCAACCGTCATAAGTATGAGTCAGTTGCCAAGGGTCTGAATTTTGATCACGAGACCATGGGAACGCTCCAACGGTTGTAATAGTCGTAAGTCACTTTTTTCAGTGCCGTTGTAGCTTTGAAACGGTCCCTAAGTGAACTGTTGGAAGTCGAGGGCTACCTGTATTTCTCATGTAAACATGAGATAAGAGTTAAGGCTACACTTAAATTAGGAGTTCGGAAGTTGCTTAATTTAATGTCCTCACTCGTGGCCGGGCACGGTCAATTCCTGATCCTACACAACCTTTCTCATCCCAATTGTTAATTTAAAGCATGTTTTAACACATCTGGGCTGTACCTGCAAGGTATGGAGACACTTCCGTCGGAAGTCGCCCTCGGTGCTGCTCGAGACTATTCTGGAAATGGCAGATGCCATGATGGGTAAAGAACATGCCAGCTTCTGCTGCTCCTGCGGAGAACAAGGAGTCCTGCCTAGTGGGTCACAGCCCATGGCAGCCTCAAAAAAACAGCCCGAATGTCTTCCTTCCATCCTTACAGTTCGCGGTATAATTGTGCTACGGATTTTATTGTGTGTTTTTTTTTTAATCAGATTTGGAAATTGCCCACCTCCTTCACAGAAGGACTGTGGGCAGTGTAGGAATAAAATATTAAAATGTAGAAACTGGCAGGGATGGTTACATATCTGTCAAGTGCAGGAAGCAAGCGGTTCAAATGAATACAGGAAGTCTTCGAGTTACGACCACAATTGAGCCTCATATTTATGTTGCTAAGTGAAACATTTATTAAGTGAGTTTTGCCCCATTTTACGACCTTTCTGGCTAGGCTAGGCTATGTTATTATTCTATTCTATTCCATTCCATTCCATTCCATTCTCCTGTTCTACTCCTTTTCTATTCTATTCTATTCTATTCTATTCTATTCTATTCTATTCTACTCTACTCTACTCTACTCTACTCTACTCTGCTCTCTACTCTACTCTACTCTACTCTACTCCATTCTATTCTCCTATTCTATTCCATTCCATTCCATTCCATTCCCTTTTCCTATTCTATTCCATTCCATTCCATTCCATTCCATTCCATTCCCTTTTCCTATTCTATTCCATTCCATTCCATTCCATTCCCATTCCATTTTTCTATTCTATTCTATTCTATTCTATTCTATTCTATTCTATTCTATTCTATTCTCTCTATTCTATTCTATTCCTTATTCTATTCTATTCCTTCCAATATTCTATTCTATTCTATTCTATTCTATTCTATTCTATTCTATTCTATTCTATTCTATTCTATTCTATTCTATTCTATTCTATTCTATTCTATTCTATTCTATATTCTATTCTATTTCTTATTCTATTCTATTCCTTCCAATATTCTATTCTATTCTCTATTCTATTCTATTCATTTTTGACTCTATTCTATGCTGTCCAGAGTCACTTTGAGTTGAGCAGCTATGTCAATTTCCTAAAGAAACAAATAAATAAAATTCTTCCTTCTTTCTACTCCCAAGCCCTGCCCTCAACCATCTCGGCCTTTTCACATGAGCTTCGCACCTGGAATAGTCTGTAGTGTTGATGTAGGACGCCATTCACCAGTTCTTGGGTGGCCCTTTTCACAGCCTGCTCACTGCAGAAGAGGATAGGCGAGAGATGCGACAGAATCATTCGCCGGTTCCCTGCAGCACACAAAGAGAGAAGGGGGCGAAGGATGACATGTAGATGCTAAAGACACAAATACACCACTTCATGTAAGAGGGATGAATTGGTGAGGGTGTTTCTGGCCTGCGAATATGGGGGTAAATGGGAAGACTAAACCTCTGGTCCCAGTGATCAACCCTGATTGGATCTTGCAACAAAATTCCCTTCAGTTCCTGAGAACTACCAATTATTGGCTGGATTACCCCATGCATTACCCCTTTGCGAATTCACTTGTGGTACCACTAATTTACTCATGCTAGAACCAAGGAGAAATTTCCTGACAGTCCGAACAATTAATCAGTGGAACAGCTTGCCACCAGAAATTGTGGCTGTTCCAACACTGGAAGTTTTATAGAAGAGATTGGACAGGCATTTGTCTGGAATGGTATAGGGTTTTCTGCCTAAGCAGGGGGTTGGACTAGAAGACCTCAAGGTCCCTTCCAGCTCTGTTATTCTATTCTATTCTATTCTATTCTATTCTATTCTATTCTATTCTATTCTATTCTAGTCTAGTCTAGTCTAGTCTAGTCTAGTCTAGTCTAGTCTTTTCCTTATTCTATTCTATTCTATTCTCTATTCTATTCTCTATTCTGTTCTCTTCCTCTATTCTATTCTCTTCCTTATTCTATTCTATTCTATTCTATTCTATTCTATTCTATTCTATTCCTTATTCTATTCTATTCTATTCTATTCTATTCTATTCCTATTCCTATTCTGTTCCTTATTCTATTCTATTCTATTCTATTCTATTCCATTCTCTATTCTATTCTATTCCTTATCTCTTCTATTCTATTCTCTTCTATTCTATTCTATTCTCTATTCTGTTCTATTCTATTCTATTCTATTCCATTCCATTCCATTCCATTCTCATTCCATTCCATATTCTATTCTATTCTATTCTATTCTATTCTATTCTATTCTATTCTATTCTATTCTATTCTATTCCTATCCCTATTCTATTCTATTCTATTATTCTATTCTATTCTATTCTATTCTATTCTATTCTATTCCATTCCATATTCTATTCCATATTCTGTTCTATTCTACAGGTAGTCCCTGACTTACAGCTGTTCATTAGTGACCATTCGAAGTTACAACGGCACTGAAAAAAAAGGACTTATGACTGTTTTTCACACTTATGACCATTGCAGCATCTCCATGGTCCTGCGATCAAAATTCAGGCACTTGGCAACTGATTCATATTTATGACGGTCGCAGTGTCCCTGGAAGTCCTTTTGCAACCTTCTGACAAGCAAAGTCAACGGGGAAGCCAGATTCACTTTAACAACCATGCTACTAACTTAACAACTTGTGTGATTCACTTAATGAACTGTGGCAAGGAAGGTTGTAAAATGGGGCAAAATTCACTTAATGTCTCTCTCGGCAACAGAAATTGTGGGTTCAACATATGATCGTAAATCGAGGACTACCTGCATTTTGGAAATTGTGCTTTTTATGGCTTAGCCATATTGTGAGCCAGGCATGGTGGCTTAGTTAACAAACTGTAGTTAAAACCAGCAATATCCTAATGCTCAAAGGTGCACACTTACACACCCTTTGCTGTTTAAACTAAGCTATTAACTGGGAGAAAAGCCAAATAATTCTGGCAACTGACTTCTTAGAGACTTCAAGAATAGCTTCAAGAATAAATGTCTTTAAAAACACATCTGCACTGCATTTGTATTTTTAGTGGAGGGTAATATGATCCTAAAAACAGATGGGAGGTTAAATGAAGTTATTCAGTTTCTTTCTGATTTCGCAGTGAGTTTTCTTATCCTGGCTTCTCATACTTTCATATATTCTTGATTAGCTATGGAGCCAAACGTTTATTTTGTAGCTGCTCTCTCGCCAGTCTCACAAACTCCTTGCATTCAACCGCTTAATGGCCTCCCCACCCCCTGATCCAAGCAGATATATATCTGCACGTGTGTACATATGCACACATATGTGTATATATCTATATTTATATATACAGAAAGTGAATATTGGCTTGTCCTGAAACGGATCGGTATAACCAAGAAAAAGGAAGAGCAGCAGTTCTGTTCCTGGGTCTCTGAATCCTGCTGGTGGCTGGTTTGAAGGTTAAATTGGATTTCAGGTCTCGCTGTATCTAAGAGACAAAATACATGGATTGATGATTGATATACTGCACTGCATCTTATTTCAGGCAAATAATCAAGGGAGATTCAGTGATGCTATCTAAGCAACTGGTGATCATCATCACCATCATCTTTTAATCCCTTGCCAGGTGGAGCCTGGGCAACTGAATGGAGCTGAGTGTTTACTGGCCGGATGCCCTTCCTGTCACCAATGCGGAGTTTTGTTTGGCAGATACATTCTCATTGTACCCAGAGAGAGAAATATCTGCCTCTACCTAGGATTAAACTCACAACCTCCTGATTATGAGGTGAGCACTCCCCTCTACACCTCTAAGTCCATCTGCACAACTCTTCAGCTCTGTCTCTAGTAAAAGTCTGAAGTTGAATGATCCTATATATATATTTACTTCACCTCCAGAATATAGAACCTATATATATATTACCAAATACAGGAGCTCCCGACTACAGATTGGATCATGCAACAAAAGTCCCTTCAGTTTCAGAGAATTACAATTTATTGGCTGGATTACCCCATGCAGTTTGCCTTGGCGAATTTACTCCTGGTAAAAGTAGTCCTTGAATTACAACGGTTCATATAGTGACCATTCAAAGTTACAATGATTATTTTTCACATTGACAACCAATTTTTCACACTTATGACCGTTGCCACATCCCCACAGTCACGTGATCAAAATTCAGACACTTGGCAACTGACTCCTATTTATGACCGTCGCAGTATCCCGGGATCACGTGATCCCCTTTTGCAACCTTCTGACAAGCAAAGTCAACGGCGAAGCCAGATTCACTCAACAACCATGTCACTAACTTAACAACTGCAGTGATTCACTTAAGGACTGTGGCAAGAAAAGTCACAAAATGGGGCAAACCCACTTAACAAATGTCTCCCTTAGCAACATAAATTTTGGGCTCTACTGTGGTTGAAAGTTGAAGGCTACTGTACGTATATACATTAAAGCATTTCAAGATTAGATCCGCAGATCCTTATTCTTAAAAGAAATATTAATGTTTAAGAATTATATGTCAGCCTTCAAGATCTTTTCTATTTTTCTACTGCTTTGCATCTTTCGGCTGCCATGAGTAAAGGGGGGAAGGGTTGCGTCTGGGAAGAGAGCTGGAGGTGTTACATTCTTGTGTTGTATAAATGAGGAGTAGGGGGGGAGTATAAATTCCTGCTCTTAAGTTTCTATTTCCTTGCTTAGCCTTCTTTCCTTTGCGCAACTGCGAATCTTTATCAAAATATGTCAAGGTCAACGGACAGAGGCCTCATCACCACCTGAAGATGCCCACATGATCATATCCAGAACTTTTAATTGGAAGAATCTTTTGAACTTTGGGGGGTGGGGGAACAATTCCATCCCTTTGTATATGTGATCTGCGCGCCTAATTCCTTAGATTCAGAATTCTACCTGTAGCTTCCACTTCGAATTTCAGTAAAAGATATCTTTCCTCTAATCTATGGAGTCTAAGTATTTCTTTCTTGGATTTTGAATGGAGCACAGACTGACATATACTTGAAATAATTGAAATGAAACGAGAGGATGTTTAGATTGAGATTAATATTAGAGATCAGGATTAATTTGTTTGTTTTTTTCTGTAAAAGTTCGAATGGAAAAGGTAATAATAGAATTAAGTAAAAATTGGATAAGATAGGAAGTTGAATGTAAAAAATGAATATATAACTATTGTCATATTTGCATGTAAAAGTGATGACCCGGAAATATGTTGTCCACTGAAAAGAGCCTTTTAGTATCTGCAGTGTGAAAAATTGAATAAAACTTGTTAAAAAACAAAAAGATTAGATCCGCAGATCCATCCTCTGAGGAGCTTTCTGAACCCCCAGAGTTGCACAGCAGATGGTTTGTGGACTCAGCTGTGATGCTCTGGGGGGTGGGGGTGAGCTCCCTGTCATTTTACGCCTCATGTGCATTGTGCAGAGTTCTCATGAGGATAAATGAGGCAAGCAACCAGACAGTATTTTATTACTCTGAAAATAAACATGTCAGGTCACTGTTTTATTTTCAGGTGTGGCCTGCTCCCGAGATTGTTCCATGAAAAATTGCACATGCAGTTCATTCTTAAACGGCTTTCCCACGTTCAGACTGGATAACCGAAAGCGAGCATAGTGCGGATGACACATACATACGTGGGTTACCTGTTTTGCAACACGCAGCTGAATTTGGGATGGCTTGGTAGGCGTATTTGCCCCATGATGCTAAGCGTGAAGGATCTTCAAAGAAAGAATACGAGACTTCTTCTGCAGAAAACAATATGGGCAGCCCAACGGGATCGTAAAGAAATATATATATTGTTGGCTAGGGAAAAAAAATTCATCTGAAGGCCAATGAATGGGGACAGCCATGGAATGCTGATGTGATTAGTTTTGATGCTGCTTTCCTTTCTTTAAGTTAATCCAGTCTTGAGACAATAGCAAACCTCTCCTAACTATAGCTATTTATATATGTGTATATGGCTAGATATAGTTGTATAACTGCAGTTATATATGATAACTATAACTGGTAAAAAGAAGAATGAGGGGTGACATGATAGCGATGTTCCAGTATCTGAGGGGCTGCCACAAAGAAGAGGAAGTCAATCTATTCTCCAAAGCACCTGAAGGCAGGATAAGAAACAATGGATGGAAACTGATCCAGGAGAGAAGCAACTTAGAACTAAGGAGAAATTTCCTGACAATTGGAACAATTAATCAGTGGAAAAGCTTCCCTCCAGAAGTTGTAGGTGCCCCATCACTGGAGGTTTTCAAGAAGAAACTGGACAGCCACTTGTCTGAAATGGAACAGACTCTCCTGCTCGTGCAGGGAGTTGGACTAGATGACCTTCAAGGTCCCTTCCAACTCTGTCCTATAGCCAACAAAACAGACACGTACTAAATGCTCTCTGATTGAAATTGATGGGAAACTAAATATTTGTAAATCTGCTGGTAATCTGCGGGGCTAGAACTCACTGTCTCCTGATGATTGGCCCAAAGTCACCCTGTCAGCTTTCATGCCCAAGGCAGGATTAGAACTCAGTCTCCTAGCTTCTAGCCTGATGCCTTAACCACTAGACCAAGCTGGATCAAGATAATATAGGCTACATATACGGTACAATCTTAGACTCCCTAAAGAAATAAGCTTTTACGTATTTAATTCAACAAGACATACTTCTGAATAGGAATACAAATCTCCAAATATTTAAGGAGAATGCATTCAACTGGAAAAAATATGGAGGTATGGCTCCCTCAAATTTGGGAGATGGAAACCCACAAGATTTGCCAAGGATGGATACCCCTGCTTTATTATATGTCAAAAACTCACATGGCTACATGTTTTAGTTCAAATCATTCTTCTTGGCCAAATAATTCCCTCTTTATAGTTTGCAAGCCCAGGCAACTGCAGGTTAAAACATCCCCTCAACTCTCTTTTATTGATCACTGATCACAGGAAAGGATACAGAGGCAGCAATGATCTTCGCAGGCTGGTTAGGGAAAGATTTCTGACAGGGACACAGGGACGCCGCAGGTGTGAGACTCAATGCACCTGTGAAACCTCTTTCTACTAATTCATCTGGGATGAACAGATTGACTCGTTCACCAGTCACAAGGTGGATTTTATCACAGGATGGGACTACAGCCCTGAATTCTGACCTGGGAGGGAGGAAGGAAGGAGTGGGGTTAAATGGAGATGGAAAACAGAAGGAAATAAATTATAAATAAAGAACAGATTAGTGAAAGATCACCCTTTTGTAATAATCCTTTTCACATATGTTGGGAAGCATCATATTTGGAGACCTATTGCCCATAGTATTTAAAGGGTGACAAGTTGAGATGGAGTTCACCCACTTGATTTTCAGTTTACATTTTAAAAAACCAAGCTGTTAACAGTAGCAAACTCTTCATAGATAAATGTGGATGAATTGCTGTGTAGAACAGATTCAGCTACCAGAACAATTGAAAAATTGTTTCATTGTATGTTAGTTGAATAATTATCTTAATTAATGTGAGATTGTAAAAGAGAAAAAAAAGAATGCATTAGTTAGCAAGAAAATGCAGCCATTTGTTTTATTTCAGTACACCAATGGCTCAAAATTATTCTGCAGCACAGTGGCATAGAAATATATGTATTTTAAAATCACACTTATTTAACCATCTCATTTTTTTTGATAAAATGCACAGCTTGGTTTATAGCATCATGAAAGCATAATTTTCAAGGATAAAATTGTGTAAGAATCAAACTTTTTTTTAAAAAAAGAGTAGCAAATGAAGAGCCAACACAGAATGTTTTTCCCACAGTGAGATATGTAAGTCTCAGTTGCGTGGACCTAAAGATTCCCAAGGAGACATGCCCTTGACCGGGTTTCAAACTATTAAGAAAAAAGTTTGGGCAGGCAAATTTCAAGATGCTATGCCAGGATCCTTTAGAGCTGATTTAATTATTTCAATTTATAGCCAGGCTTTCCACCCATATGGCATTAATTAACAGATTAGGCTGATGGTATATAAATATGCACAATTCAGGCTCCACAATACAGCAAACTGTATAGGGCCTCCTGCTTGAGCAAGGGGTTGGACTAGTAGACCTCTGAAATCCCTTCCAACTGTGTTATTCTGTATTCTGAGAACTGAATGCAATGAAATTTCATTTTAATGTATGCTGATTAGTATACATTTAAAATGACATTGAAGTCCTCCAAGGTCCCTTCAGATTCTATTCTATTCTATTCTATTCTATTCTATTCTATTCTATTCTATTCTATTCTATTCTATTCTATTCTATTATTCTATTCTATTCTATTCTATTCCCTATTCTATTCTATTCTATTCCTTCCAATATCTATTCTATTCTATTCCTTCCAATATCTATTCTATTCTATTCTATTCCCTATTCTATTCTATTCTATTCTATTCTATTCCCTATTCTATTCTATTCTCTCTTCTATTCTATTCTATTCTATTCTATTCTCTCTTCTATTCTATTTTCTTCTCTCTTCTCTTCTCTTCTCTCTCTTCTCTTCTCTTCTCTATTCTATTCTATTCTATTCCCTATTCTATTCTATTCTATTCCTTCCAATATCTATTCTATTCTATTCTATTCTATTCTATTCTATTCTATTCTATTCTATTCTATTCCTTCCAATATCTATTCTATTCTATTCTATTCTATTCCCTATTCTATTCTATTCTATTCTATTCCCTATTCTATTCTATTCTCTCTTCTATTCTATTCTATTCTCTCTTCTATTCTATTTTCTTCTCTCTCTTCTCTTCTCTTCTCTTCTCTTCTCTATTCTATTCTATTCTATTCTATTCTATTCTATTCTATTCTATTCTATTCTATTCTATAGCTCTAACTGTCAGGACATTTCTTCTTAGTTCTAAGTTGCTTCTCTCCTTGGTTAGTTTCTACCCATTGCTTCTTGTCCTGCCTTCTGGTGCTTTGGAGAATAGCTTGACTCCCTCTTCTTTGGGGCAGCCCCTGAAATATTGGAACACTGCTATCCTGTCTCCCCAGTCCTTCTTTTCATTAAACTAGCCCTACCCAATTCCTGCAACTGTTCTTCAGTCCCCTAATCATCTTGGTTGCTCTTCTCTGTGCCCTTTCTAGAGTCTCAACATTTTTTTTACAAAAAAAAAATATTTTGGAAAAAAAATCTTTTCTGTTCTATTTATTTTTTATTCTATTCTATTCTATTCTATTCTATTCTATTCTATTCTATTCTATTCCATTCCATTCCATTCCATTCCATTCCATTCCATTCATTTCCATTCTATACAAATTCCAAAATTATGCTAGATTGGTGTTGGAATCTGCTCCTTCCTATAGAAGAGATACTCTTAAACAGAAATGGAACCTAGAATAACAGAAGGTCCCTGGAGGAATTCTTCTGGTCCCATTCTGGACAAATTGCCACCCGGTCTCAGGTGTTACATTAAACATATATTAAAGCATATTAAACAGAGAAATGAATGGTATATTAAATATAGATATATTTCTATGAATGATGGTGATCAGGCTTTAAGTGTGGATTATGGAATCTAAAAAAGGTCATGGGAATCTACACTAGAACATGTGAAGAGGAACCCTTGTCTCTCCTCATTGCTCATTACAAAATCTAGGCCTTTTGCTTCCCCAACCACCAGGGGGCAGTGCAGTCTAGGAAACTCCCTTTTATAGGTGTTCTTTTTCAAACCCTTCCAGTCCCCATTTCTGCAGTTACAGGTGGTCCTCGACTTACAACCACAATTGTGCCAAAATTATTGTGGATCAGCAAGACAGTTGTTAAGTGGATTTTTGTCCCATTTTTACCACCTTTCGTGCCACATTTGTTAAGTGTCTCGCTGCAGTGGTTGTTAAGTTGTGAAGCGATGCTGGCTCCCCCACTGACTTGTCAGAAAAGCATGGCCTCCGGACAGCGCAACCGTCATAAATGTGAGTCAGTTGTCAAGCATCAGTGCCATTGTAACTTGGAACAGTCACTAAATGAATGGTTGTAACTTAAGGACTACCTGTCGATGAGGTTGGATGTAGCCAACAACTGTGGAAAAGGTGTGGATTGTCATTGGGACAAGATAATTTACTTGTCCACACAGTAACTAGGAATCAGCCTCCAAACAACCTAATTGGTTTAGAATTTCACAGGATGCATAAACCCAGCTTATTTTTATTAAGGACTAATAAATTTTGAATTAATTAGACTTTCTCAAACTAGATCTTCTACATCTTGGCAAAAACAATGATCCCCCAGCTGTTCAGGTCTAGGAACAAATAGAATGGAATGGAATGGAATGGAATGGAAAGGAAAGGAAAGGAAAGGAAAGGAAAGGAAAGGAATAACAGAGTTGGAAGGGACCTTGGAGGTCTTCTACTCCAACCCCCTGCCTAGGCAGGAAACCCTAAACCACTTCAGATAAAGGGCTATCCAACATCTTTTTAAAAACTTCCAGTGTTGGATCATTCACAACTTCTGGAGGGGAGTTGTTTCCACTGATTAATTTTTCTAACTGTTGCTGGGCTCCGTTTCCACAATCTGGTTTTAAGAACGCCTTTGTATTTATAACCCCTCCATCAATCAGCCTCTGGAGGAGAAATTCTTTCCCCCAACTGCTTACCTCATAAAATGTCTCCCATCACTAAGTAACCTGGTTCCATCTGGCAAACATGTGCTGATTTTCCCTTCTGGGCTGAAGCACAGAAGGAGATGTCAGAAAAGTCACTGCATTTATCATAATTATAAATGAGAACACCAATTAAACAACATGGCAGACCTTTTATAATATTTCCCTGGATTCGCTGCACTTCCAGTTGCTATTGCAACCAGAAGTTTACAGATCAGAAGCCATAATGTGGGTTCATGTTAAGGCTTGGGTGTAAATCTGCCTCATTGTGTCTTACGTAACAAACCAAGGTTCAAACAAACCATGTTTGGTTTAGGCAAACCATGTTTCAGTTTAGGCAAAAGGAACTATTGAAAACAAGCCCGAAGCATGAATGTGCAGAAGTAGTTTTAGAGTAGTAAAGGTAATCCTTGATGTAGGACACAATTTTGATCATGGGACCACAGGGATGCTGCAGCAGTGGTAAGTGTGAAAAATGGTCCTAAGTCACTTTTTTTCAATGCTGTTGCATCTTTGAACGGTCACTAAATGAATGTTGTAAGTTGAATGTTGTTTTTGTTTGTCTTATAATGACCCCGGAGTTGGGGCAACTGAATGGAGCTGAGCGTTTACTGGCAGGATGCCCTTCCTGTCACCAGTGCAGAGTTCACAGCTTTCTGCCCAGAGAGAGAAAATATCTGCCGCTATCTATGATCAAACCTGCCTACTTGTATCTGTAAAATCCAAGGAGAAACTTGTTGCAGTTAAATCTATTAATCTATAGATGTAAAATGCCTACCTGGGGTGCTGCCAAGCAGGCTATTTCAAACGATATATGTTGGAGATAAATGCCCACCACAAATCTTGAGAGAACAGATGGTTCCCTGCCAGATATTCTCTTTAGGTGATGCACTTCCTGTTTCTTCTTTTTAATTATGCATTAAGTGGCTGTGCTAATGCTAGCAGATGTTCAATGACTGAAATCTCTATCAGTTTCCCAGAAGGAGTACAAGGTTACCACTGGTTCACCCACCAGATAAGAGACCTCCTTAATAAGTGGCTGGGCTTTAACACTGCAAAATTGAGCTCTAAATAGCGGCTGTGCGAGACTGTCAGCCTTTAACAACTGATTCATGACAATTTGGGAGCTGTAGTGAGCTGGAAAAAGGAGAATCTTTTGCTTCTGAAAATGAAAGTGAGAGCAAAAATCTGACAGCGTTGGGATAAATTTACCTACAATACAGTGTACTGTAAATACAGTGGTCCTTAGTTTACAACCATTCATTCAGTGACTATTCAAAGTTACGAAGACATTGGAAAAAGTGACTGATGACTGGGTCCTCACAGCTATGACCGTTGTACTACGATCACATGATCAAAATTCAGGCGCTTGGCAACTGGCATGAAATTAAATGGTTGCAGCTTCCTAGGGTCACACAATCACCATTTATTTATTTATTTGTTTGCTTATTGACTTAGTTATTCAGTTGTTTGTTATAGAATGTATTGGTCATCCATCTTACCATAAGGAAAGGCTGGGTGATTTTTATATATGTATGTATGTATGTATGTATGTATGTATGTATGTACGTACATTAAAACTTGAATAAATGAAACTTTTTTGGACTTTTTTTGCCCTAAATCTGACACCAAGCCAAAAATCTTGGAAAAGACAAAGGGATGAATTCATCCTCACTTTCCCCCCAAAAACTCATGATTAAGGATGTTCCAGAACCACAGAATGCTGAAGTATACTGTAGCTGGAAAGGAAAATGGATAGACAGATAGGAATCAATTGTTCTGTTTAGTCTCATAGCTCCAGTCAGAATCTGGCTTACTAGAGTTCCAGACGGAACATTTTTTGCAAAGGTATTTTTTTTAAAAAAGATATAGGTTTTACTTTACCATAAGTCCCACTTCTTAAATCGAATAATGTTGATGTTGTATTTAGTAATAGTCAAGTTTACCATGAAGAGCAAATGTTTTAAAGTTACACCAAACCTGGAATTAAATTCCTTCTGTTGCTGTTGCTTTAAGCAGTGTTTAATGATTGCCTTTTCGTATCAAGTCTTTGAACAATATATATTTATTTGTATGGTTTAAGTATATAGTCTACAGCTGCCAGTATAACTTTGTAGATGTTTACTCACCTATATGTCTCAGCAGAGGTGTTGCCATTAACTTTTACACAGTAATGGAACGTGATCTATAAAAGCAGAGTGGCACAAAATAAGAAATATAGAAAGTAACCATAATAGGTTACAGTCTTTATATTGGTACCACTTTGTATAGGTAGTCCTCGGTTTACAACCACAGTTGGGACCAGAATTTCCATTGCTAAACCAGGGATCCAAAATTACAATCTTTTTTGCCTGGATTCTTAAGCAAATCACTGAAGTTGTTAAGTGAAGCATGTGGTCATTAAATGAATCCAGCTTCCCTTGTTGATCTTGGTTGTCGGAAGCCTGCCGGGAAATGGCGATCAGATGACCCCAGGCTATTGCAATCCTCATAAATACATTCCGCCCAAATTTTCATTCTGTGACTATGGGGAAGCTGCGATGGTCATAAGTGTGAAGACTGGCCCCAAATAACTTTTTTCAGACAGTTGCCAAATGTATGGTTGTAAGCCCAAGGACTACTTGTATTGCACAGTGACTGTTTTATTATTTAGGATTTATTATTTAAATTATTTATTATTATTATTATTATTATTGAATTTATTATTTAGGATTTCAGGCAGAAAACCTTCTCAAGCACACCTGGAGACAGCAGGGCCTGAACTCTGCACATTAACTGTTCAGCTGTTACCTCAAATGACATGTGTCTGTATAGAAAGGATTCTCACCCAGGAAAGGCAGTTTTATATCCCAAAATGCACCCTCAGATCCAAGTTATATTCTGAAAATTTTAGCAAAACTACGGCTTAATGTGACATGAAGCAAACTAGCATATATGTTGCATCAAATCCCACAGCCGTATACTGTCATGATCACTAGATTTTGATAAGATTTGCCCCCTTCATTAAATAAAATTATTTAAAAATAGCAGAGGCAAGTTGAGGCTGGATCTGGTAACCAGGTTGCTTCAGAGATCAGGATAGAGAGAATTTTCTCTTCCTACGTAGGCAGTTTCTTAAAACTCATTGCAGATTTTAAGTTGGAAGGTAGTCATTTAGTCCTGAGGAAACCTAAACTTAATATTTAGCAAATCATAGTGCACGCCAGGGAATCTCTTACTGTTGTGTGCACGAGGCTGATCCTATGGACGAACTGTTTCAATGCGATGCTGTCTTCCTTCAGGACTTCAGATTTCTCATACAGCTGAAAAGCCCAAAGAGAGACGGAGAAAGTTAACGTGTCCTTTTCAAAACCTTTAATTGAAGTTTTATTGCGCCCCCTTCAGTCATTAAACTTTTCAAGTGGCTTTTCACCCATCCCTCTAGTGGCATGGCCACTAAATCCAAAGCTTTAACCCGAACCCCAAAGGTAAAAAGAAAAACAGCCCACTCTAGTTTCAAAGTTCAGTCAATGTTGTTCAGTCAGTTTGTGAAACTGATGCTAAACCTTCAGATTCATTCAGCTGCATTTGAACAGTTTTGGGAAAAACAAGCCTGTTTATATATATTATAAATATCACACTAAAGATGACTAAGGCAACTAATTTTATTCAGAATTTCTATCCCTAGTCCTCAGATCGTAGGATAAGCAGGAATCTAGGGCACTGCCTCTATTACAATATTGTATTTCCAGTTGTGCTAGAAACATTACTGCATTCTACCTTTTGTTCTGACTGTGTTTGACAAACTATTTTCCCCCAGTAGTTTTCTGTGAACTTTAGAGATGATTTGCCTTTCTTTGTGCATACATGATGAAGGACAACCACCCCGAAAAATAGAGACATCAGCTTTATAATTAATCACCTTTTTTCTTGAGAGGGTCAAGGGTCAACTCCTGATCCCTGAACCCTTTCTCTCTCTGGAAATGTAACTTTCAAGAGATCTCCCACCAAGAAATCCCAAGATTCAGAGTTTTATAATCCTCTTTGATGGTCCGTCCGTCCCCCCATCATAGCTGCAGCTACTACAACTGCTATTGTAAAACAGGTAGTCCTTGATTTACAATCATTCATTTAGCAACTGTGTAAAGTTAGTGATTTGCTTAACAAGTGGGCAAAAAAAAAAACTGAGCACGATTCACTGAACAACCGCCTGGCTTAGCAAGTCTGTTTCCAATTGTTGTAAGTTGAGGGCTACCTAAAGTAATGACCCTAGACGGTTATGCTAAATGCAGATATTCGTTTAGCTTTACCTTGTTACAGCATTAACAAAGTCAAATGTAGATTTGTGATTTATTTTGCAATCTCCCCTATTCACAACCCAGATTTCATCAGGGTTGAAAAATGATGCCTGCAACTATTTTGGAACAGATTCCAGTTCTGTAGTTTGAGAACAACTGTTCTACTCCACCATTCTTCTGGAACGAAATCAGGAGCCACCAGAAAAAAACAGCTGCATTTGTTGTTTTTCTCCAGTGCCTGTGAAAACTGGCACTGGGAAAGCCATGAAGATTCTGATTCTAGAACATCTTCCTCAGATGTTTGGAGGGTGCTGAGAAAGTCGAGGCAAAGAGAACAGACGTTAACCGTATTATTTCTGGATCAAGCCCAACATGGCATTATGTATGTAACTTGACTTTAAAAAAAAATCAGTGATGGGGAGGAGGGCTGAGAATTATCAGGATCAGAGCAAACTAAGAGCCTTCATTTACCGGCTGTGCAGTTATTATCTGCTTCTACCGGGGTTCATATAGTTGGACAAATTCTAAGATTTAGCGCCAATATTGATTTTCAGTCTTCTGCAGAATAGGTTTATTGCTCAGCAAACCATTCCAGCAATGTAGAATCAGAGACTTTTCTTTGAGGAGGAAGTGTGTGTTGAAAAGAAGAAACAAATTATTAAAGAATAATAAAATGATAGAGTTGGAAGGGACCTTGGAGGTTTTCTAGTCTATATCATTCCGGACAAATAAAATGTCTTCTTAAAAACCTCCAATGATGGAGCAACCACAACTTCTGAATGCAAGCTATTCCACTAATAATTTTTTCCTTTTCTTTCCCCCTCTTCTTCCTCCCTCTTCTTCCCCCACTTCCTCCTCCTCCTCCTCCTCCTCCTCCTCTTCTTCTCCTCCTCCTCCTCCTCCTCTTCCTCCTCCTCCTTCTCCTTCTTCCTTTTTCTTGTTCTTCCTCCTCCCCCTTCTGTGGAGGAGAACTTTAAAACTTTGCTAGAATGAAGCCACCTTCTTGGCTTTGTCGTTGGTCACTTATTGTTCTGTCAGGAAATTTCTTCCTATTTCTAGGTTGGTTCTTTCCTTGATTGGTTTGTACCTATTTCCTCCTGTTCTCCCTTCAGGTGCCGTGGAGAATAGGTTGATCCCCTCTTTTTTGTGGCAGCCCCTCAAATATTGGAACGTTGCTTTCATGTCGCCCCTGGTCCAAGAACACCTGTCCATTGGTTCCTTTAGCAGTTGAAGGAGATAAACATGTCTAGCCTATCGAAGAGAAGGACTAGAGGGGACACGAGAGCTGTCTTCCTGAACTTGTAGGGCTGTCACAAAGAAGAGGGGATTGACTTGTTGTTCTCTAGGGCAGGGGTCTCCAACCTTGGCAAGTTTAAGCCTGGAGGACTTCAACTCCCAGAATTCCCCAGCCAGCTTTGCTGGCTGGGGAATTCTGGGAGTTGAAGTCCTCCAGGCTTAAACTTGCCAAGGTTGGAGACCCCTGCTCTAGGGCATCAGAGGGCAGGACAAGAAGTAATGGATGGAAGCTTGTTAAAGAGAGATCCAACCTTGAAGTAAGGATATTTTTTTCTGACAAATGAGAAAAATTAATCAATGGAATAACTTGTTTCCTGAAGTTGTGGGTGCTCCATCACTGAAGGTTTCCAAGAAGAGAAGGGACAAGCATTTTTTTGACTAGGATGGTATACAGCTCTCTGCCTTGAGAAGAGGGTTCGACTAGAAGGTCCTCCGTGGTCCTTTCCAGCCCTATCATTCTAATGATGCTCACTGTGGTGTAGGCTAACCTGAAAGGAAAGCTGAAAAGGCATAGTAGGCAGAGACTCATGAGAACACCCACTTCCATGCAGGACACCTCTCTGGCAGAAAGGCAGTACACTTTCTATTTCTGTGGAAGGAAAAAAAAAAATCAGTGCTAGGAGACAAACTCTGCAAGACAAACAAGGAATCTTTGCTCTCCAAACAACAGGCACGAATATTTAAGATTCCCTTCTATCAGTTGATACAAGAAAGCAAGCTGCAGCAAGGAGGGTTATATGAGCCTTTTAATATACAAGCAGTCCTCGACTTACTATTATTTGTTTAATGAGCGTTTGATGTTACAATGGCACCGAAACAAGTGACCTATGCACTTATGACCATCACAGAATCTCCATGATTATGTGATCAAAATTTATGTGCTTTGCAACCGGCGTGTATTTATTTCCCAGCTGGCTTCTGACAAGCAAGATTAATGGAGGAAGCTGGATTCGCTTAAGGACCATAAGATTCACTTAAAAACTGCAGTGATTTGCTTAACAACATGGCAGTAAAGGCCATAAAATCGGGTACAATTCATGTTAGCGACCATCCTGCTTAGCAAAGCACTTTTAAAATCTCAAATAATATTAATTATTTGAGCCAATTATGGTTATAAGTCAAGGACTACCTGTAGAGAGACACACACAAACATACATACAAATGTTTGCTTAAAGTTATTAGCTGCCCAACTACAAAAACGTTAATCAAAAGGTACCATATTGATTAGCCAAGATATAATGTTGCATTTTCAAATTCAAATTTTGAACAATTTGTAGAGGAATAGTTATGAAATGGTTGTATGAATAAATCAGAAGGAAACCAGGAGCGCCTTTTCTGACTAACAAATTTCATTAAAAGGCATAAGCTTTCATGAAGTGAGCTGCAACTCATAAAAGCTTAGGGCCTTTTATTAAAATTTGTTGAAAAGATCTACCAGATTCCTCATGATTTGAGGCTAACATAAACTGACCTGCCTCCCCTCCTACAATGTCTGCAGTGCAGCTTGAACATTCATATCCTTTTAGGTATCTCAGAACCCATCTATCCCTATATTGCACGGCATATTGCATTGCATTGCATTGTTACACATCTCTTTTCAAAAAGTATGTAAGTAAAAAATAAAGTAAAACAAAAATTAACAAGGTCTCAATCATCTTGTTTTAAAAGATTATCAATTTATTTAACACAGCACAGCTCTTATTCCAATTTTTGAAGGCAACTTCATTACGAGGAAACAACTC
Organism: Notechis scutatus; assembly: GCF_049901735.1. Classification (NCBI taxonomy): domain Eukaryota; kingdom Metazoa; phylum Chordata; class Lepidosauria; order Squamata; family Elapidae; genus Notechis; species Notechis scutatus. The sequence continues at coordinate 4,510,710 of NC_142022.1, read as the reverse complement.
GAATGCAACAGAATCTCCTCAGGATGACTCAGGAAACAACCAGAAGTTGGGTGAATTCATACTTCTATTAAAGTTATAAAAATATTTGTTTTGTTCTGGTCAAAACGTATTTGTGGTTGTGAGAACTGAATGCTAGGCTGGATTAGCTTAAAAATCATTTTTTAAAATCTGAAATAAGGTTAAAATATTTACCTCTGAATGTTAAGTCATTGAGGAGTTTGTGGCATAAATCCCCTTTTGCGGCAACTGCAGGGAACAAATCAAAGAACTGCTGTTATTTATTTTGTTTAAGTTTGTGGCAAGGCTAAGTTTGAGCTGTATTATTTGTGCTCAACCCATTGTAGGAACATAAACGTACCCCTTACGTTTACTTATTGGGGATTGCAAGATGAAGGCAGGCAGACCTCGACTTTTATAGCAATAGCAATAACACTTAGATTTATATACCGCTTTATAGTGCTTGACACGGCCCTCTCTAAGCGGTTTACAGAGTCTGCATATTGCCCCCAAAATTTGGGTCTTCATTTTACCCACCTTGGAAGGATGGAAGGCTGAGTCAACCTTGAGCCTGGTGGGATTCGATCTGCCAAATTGCAGTAGGAGTAGCTTGTATTACTGCACTCTAACCACTGCGCCACCATGGCTCTTATGACCACAACTGAGCCCCAAATTTCTACTGCTAAGCGAGGCAGTGATTAAGTGAGTTGTGTCCCATTTTATAATCTTTCTTTTCCCACGGTTGTTAAGCAAATTATTACAGTCATTAAATAAATCTCGCTGCCATTAAGCAAATCTAACTCCCACTCCTCCACATACACTATTGACTTTGTTTTTTGGAAGTTGGCTGGGACGGTTACAAATGGTGATCACGTGACCTTGGGACAGGGCGATGGCCATAAATACATGCCAGTTGCCAAGTGCCTGAATTCTGAACACGTGACCATGGGGATGCTGCAACAGTCGTAAGTGTGAAAAATGGTCATAACATAAGACACTTTGCTCAGTGCTTTTGAAACTTAAAACGGTCACTAAATGAATGATTGTTAAGTCAAGGACTACCTGTAAATTTAAAATGCCACCTGAAAGGAGGAGGGTCATTCTTAGTTGCTTTGCCTAGCTTCTGTATACTGAGAGCATTTGCACCAAGACAAATTCCTTGTGTGTCCAACCACACTTGGCCAATAAAGAATGCTATTCTCTTCTATTCTATTTTCCTAAAAAATAACTACCGTATTCTGAAAGAAATATAAATCTGAATCATACTCACTAATTGCAGCACAGTGCGACTGGTTCACACGCTGGGGAGAATCTTGAATGTCCAAAGAAATCACAATTGTTCCTTCGAGCATGGAAGATCTTTCTGACTGTTCACCCTGAAGTTGTATGATTAGAAATTCTAAAACCTGAAAGGAAAGAAAGGACTTGGTAAATTAGCAGGCAAAATTTATGAACAACATATTCTGGCTTGAGAAACAACAGTGTTCTTTATGTCTTCACTAGCTCGATACCTGTGCTTCGCTACGAAACTGTGTGGTTGGGCTTAGTTTTTGGGGAGGAAAGTAAGGGGGGAAAATTCTGCCTCTGCCTACCAGCACCCATCGGTATTCATCTGGCTAGCGTCCTGTCAGTGTGTGAGAGAGTTGAGGGCTGTTTGGAAACTGAAAGAGTATTTGCTGTGTGAGCAAGAAGGAGATAGCAAGGAGCCTGGGCGTGGCTTAGCTCAACTGTTCTGTCCTAAAGCTGCCTGGGGCTGTGAAACTGGAACTGAAACTGGAACTCCTCTCCTCTGCTGTGTTTTGCATTTGGAAGAGATTTCTTTTCAGGTGGGGTGGGGGAGTAGAACTCTTTAGCATCAGAGCGTGTTAATAATAATAATATAGGAAATACTCTAAATGCTCTGATGGTCATTTTGAAAAATCCTTTCTTAGTGAGCCCATAGAAGCCAAGAGGAACATACGGGCCAAATTTCAAGTTTGTAGGTTTTACGGTTCTGGAGATTTTGTGATGATGTGTGAGTAGTATTTCGCTTTTATATATATAGAAGATTTGAGCCTCAAAACTAAAACTATAACTATTGTTGAAATGGGAGGCCTGGTGGTATAAAACGGACGGATGGTGCTAGAAGTTGAACAATAAATGAAGGCATCAGTTTTGCTGGTGTTTGGTTACTCTTCCTGTAACATTTTTCAGTGTTCCAATCTTAAATCAACTCTACAATTTTGGATTTATTTAACTATTGTTTTTCCTTTTACTTTCATGATTTCATTTTGTGTAGTATACTAGCCAACTAGCAAATTTCTGACTGATTTCCCAAATATGGCTTTGTTGTAAAAGATGAGAAAAACATTATTTGTTACTGCTTAGCTGTTTTTAAATTCAGTCTGTCTCCATCTAGCTCCTTACTCTTACAGAATTATTACTGAGGGAGGTTTACTAGGTTGGTTTGCTTCCTTAAAACCATTGAATTATAAGATGTTCTTAATCTTATGCAGGAAAATGGAAAGTGGCAAACAAGGGAAGCGAACCCTATAGAATGTTTAATAAATAATAGGAAATAAAGAATGTTTGTGAAAAACACAAGGACAAGCACAAAGGAAGTAAAATATGAATTAAAGTCTCTCCTTTGCAATCCTAGCAACACTGTTTTCTGTTTCACAAAAATGTCGCTTCAGGTAGGAAATTATCATAATGCCTAAATTTACTGTCATACCATGTTTTGATTTATTTTTAGCAGGAATGAAAGGATGCTATGGATACCCCCTTAAATTTAATTTATTGGATAATGGAAACAAACTAGGGAAGTCTTGGAGAAGTTCAATTACCTTTTTCTTCATAGAGGTATTCCTTGACTTACAACCATTCATTTAGTGACTGTTCAAAGTTACGATGGCACTAATAAAAGTGATTCATGTCTATCCTCACACTTATGACCATCACAGGGTCCCTCCATTCACATAATCAAAATTTTAGCCCAGCTTGGATTTATGATGGTTATAGCCTTCTAGGATCATATGATCACCAATAGTTCATTTACTGACTGTTCAAAGTTACAACATCACTGAAAAAATTGACTTATGAACATTTTTTTTCACACCTACAACTGTTGAAGCATCCCCATGACCATGTGATCAAAATTCAAACACTTGGCAACTGACTCACATTTATGACGGTCCTGGGAGCATGTAATTACCTTTTTGTGACCTTCTGACAAGCAAAGTCAATGGGTAAAACACATTCACTTTAACAACCATGTAATTAACTTAACAACTGTAATGATTCGTTTAACACTTGTGTCAAGAAAGATAACAGATAATCAGAGTTGGAAGGGGCCTTATACGTCACCTAGTCCAACCCCGTACCCAAGCAGGAGACCCTACATCGTTTCTGACAGGTGGCAGTCCAGTCTCTTCTTGAAAGCTTCCAGGGATGAAGCTCCCACAGTTTCTGAAGGCAACTTCTGTTCCATTGGTTGATTGTTCTCACTGTCAGAAAATTTCTCCTTATTTCCAGGTTGAATCTTTCCTTGTTCAGTTTCCATCCATTGTTCCTTGTCTGGCCTTCGAGGGCTTCAGAGAATAACTTGACTTCCTCCTCCTCTCTCTGGCAGCCCCTCAAATATTAGAAGACTCCTCTCCTGTCTCCCCTGGTCCTTCTCTTCACTACACTAGCCATGCCCAGTTCCTGTAACCGTTGTTCATATGTTTTGGTCTCCAGTCCCCTAATCATCCTGGTTGCTCTTCTCTGTACTTTTTCTAGAGTCTCAACATCTTTTTTATAATGTGGTGTATAAGGTTGTAAAATGGGGCAAAACTCACTTAACAAATACCTCGCTTAGCAACATAAAGATACAGCTGTACAGCTGGTCTGGAATCCATATCCTCAATACCTCTTATTATTCCTGATTATTATTATTATTTATAATGAGGGGTGTAGCTCCAGAGTAGGAAGAGATTTTGGTCTCCAATCTTTGTTATGTTTAATGTCAATACCTTTTACCCCGACTTTATCTGTGGAGCTTTCTTAAATTAAGTTAGGATATTGACCTACTAATTCTAGTACTGTATTTGTATGGCTGTGATTCTTGGTTACTGGAAAATTTATGGTAGTTTATTTTTAAGCAAAAGGAAACAAGGATCTCAAACTTTCCTGTAAGCTACAAGTTTCTTCCTCGTCTTATTAAATAAAATCCTGGTTGTTTTCTTCCTTAGGAGGGAAGAATGGGTCTTGTGACATTCTGTGAAGGCATCCCCAGACTGTTTCTATTTTCAGAACTTTTAAGATGAATAAAGAGGTCAAAATCGGGGATAGGCTGTTCCACTATTAAAATAAGATGTACGGCACCAAGAACTCTTATCTTTACATTATCCAGATGTTTTGAAAGATGTGGAACTGGTTTGGGTGCACACACAAAAATAAACACTTTCGTTCCTGACATGACCAAAGGATAGCCAGCTACAGCTTGCAAATTGTATGTCTGGTTTCCCAACATCTAAACAGAAGAAATAGTCTGCAACCCAGGAGTTATTATCTTCTGTTTGCCTTTGATCACATAATTAATCAAGAGAAGTAATGTTATTCTTAATTTGCTTATGCTGGCCATCTGCTTTCTAAAGGAAGAGAAGAATCCACCACTAGCAAAAATACTTTCAATATGTCAAAATTGGTTACTGAAGCTGAAGACCACTGGGGCTTCTTCTTCTTCTTCTTCTTCTTCTTCTTCTTCTTCTTCTTCTTCTTCTTCTTCTTCTTCTTCTTCTTCTTCTTCTTCTTCTTCTTCCTTCTTCTTCTTCTTCCTTCTTCTTCTTCTTCTTCTTCTTCTTCTTCTTCCTCCTCCTCCTCCTCCTCCTCCTCCTCCCCTCCTCCTCCTCCTCCTCCTCCTCCTTCTTCTTCTTCTTCTTCTTCTTCTTCTTCTTCTTCTTCTTCTTCTTCTTCTTCTTCTTCTTCCTCCTCCTCCTCCTCCTCCTCCTCCTCCTCCTCCTCCTCCTCCTCCTCCTCCTCCTCCTCCTTCTCCTTCTTCTTCCCGGCCCATCATACTGTACCAACCACTCCAGAGTGAATTGAAAACACAAGGGCATCCAACTAGTTTGGTCTAATAAGGCACCAGGCTAGAAAGCAAGAGACAATGAGTTCAAATTCGGGCATAGCTATGAAAGCCAGCTGGGTTACTTTGGACAATCATCCTCTCTCACAGGCCAACCCACCTTACAGCATTGTTGTTGTGGGGTAAATAAAAGGAGGAAGGTGTGTTGGATGTGTTCTCCACCTTGAGCTATTTGTAAATACAATAAAGGCAGGAACAAATTATATACACACTAATTTATATTACTAATTAGTACTAGTCCTTGGTTTATGACCACATTTGGGGCAGGAATGTCCATTGCTAGAGGATAAGGTTGTTACGTGAGTTATCATGTAACCATACTGTCAGCATTCCAAAGATTACCCTGAATTACTAAAGAATTTATTTTGTCTACTGAAAGCTACTCAAATAATATCAGCCCCCTCCATTTCTCCGCAGCTATGTGGCAGCTTTTAATAACGATTCCAAAGCTGACACGTACCTGATTTAACCACCTTTTTTGCGGCAGTGGTTAAATGAATCCAAAGGTACTTTTTCAAGAGGAAACTGGACTTTCTTCTTATTCTTTGAAGATGCTTTGCTTCTCAAACAAGAAGCTTCTTCAGCTCTGACTAGAATCTAGATGGTGGGGAATGGAATTCCTTGCAGACAATTGGAGGTATATCTGTGTCCACTTGGAGGTTTGTCTCTGTCCCCAGGGTCACCTGGGTAGTGCAATTGGGTGTTGAGCCTTCTTGGAACTGCTGAAACTACTCAGGTGACCACGAGGACACAGATAAACCTCCAAGTGATCTCAGTGACTCTCTAAAAGAATGCAAATGACCAGCTGTCTGCAAGGAATATAAATCCTTCTATTCTCCACCATTCAGTCAGATCGGAGAAAGCTTCTTGGATGCGAAGTGAAACGTCTTCAAAAAAGACCCCAGAAAGTCCAGTTGCCTCTTGAAAAAGCACCTTTAGGACAACCACAACCTGGATGACTGAGAATCTCCATATATTAAATGAATCCAGCTTCCCCCATTGACTTTGCTTGTTGGAAGCTGTCTGGGAAGGTTGCAACAATTGTAAATACCTACCAGTTGCCAAGTGCCCAAATCACAATTATATGACTGTAGATACGACACGATAGCCGTAAGTTCAAGAACCAGTCCTAAGTCCTTTTTTTCAGCACTGTTGTAACCTCAAACAGTCACTAGGCAAATAGTCAGAAGCTGAGGACTAGGCAAATAGTCAGAAGCTGAGGACAAGCCAGCTGCAAAACAAATCTTATCACATCATACATTGATATAAACTTTGCTATAAAAACTAAGCAACATACACAAGCAGACTTTGTAACTAAGAAGGGGAAATAATAATAAATAATAAGAAAATACAATAAAATAAAATTGTTCATTAAAATTTATGGGGCCCAAGAGGCAAATTATATGTTTGCTTAATGTGATGGCTTGCAAATACACTGTCTGTGTTTCCACGACATTCTGAACCACAAAGTATGCATCCAGCCAATATGTACTTGTGAAATTACACTGTGGCCGATGATTCTTTTGTAAAAATCTAGACTGGTTCCAGCACCAAACCGGACCACACATTTGCCAGCATGCGTTTTAAATCAGTAGGAGTGATAGTGGATTGTAATCCATTTGGATTATTTATAGAATACCTGCCAAGGTGTTAGGGTTTTTTGAGGATAAACATGGGAAAGCATTGGCCTACTTCAAATTCTACCAGAGAGATACCTGGCTCAATATCTAGGTTAGTTGGCTGAAATTCAAACAAAAAGTTCAATTTCAAATATAGCACAAACTCTTGCTTAAAGCAAGTCGAGTTTCCAAAGCTAAAGGGGACAAAAGGCAAAGTGTGATTTTCATCCTGAAGTTTGTTAACTAATCTACAAACATGTGCATGAGTATCATGTGTGTGTAAATGTTTAAATGTGTTAGTGTGAGTACATTGGTATGTATATGTATGTGAGTACATTGGTATGTACATGTGTGTGTGTGTGTGTGTGTATGCCTATATGTGAGTGTAATGTATGCTAGTATGTATAAGATAACCTTTTATTATGACTTTTTTCTGTGAAGTTAAAAAAATGAAATACATTAAAAAAATGAAATACTGATGCCTGCTTTCAAAAGAAAAATACAGTATATACATATCCATAACATGCACATGTACATATATATGCTATACACATACACACACATATATGTATATACACATATATATTACATATATATATTAATCAGTCCATTTTAAATACCTACAGAAAAATATCCTGAATATATTACAAATATATATACTATATACATGTATATAGTACATGTATATTATATGTACGTGGTATGTGATAAACATGTTTATATATACATAAATATGCATGCGTGTGTATGTCTATATATGTATGAGGGTGCATAATATATGAGTGGGAGTGCACGTGTCTCTATCTATGTGTAATTTTATATATAAATCCATATATGGTATAGATGTGTGCGTGTCATTGTGTCTAAAAACAGGCATATGTGTGTCACTAATAATATCTGTGTGCGCCCGCGCCCCCCCCTCACAGGCGCGCGCACCATCCGCACGCCCGAGGCCGCCTTCCCCTTCATGGCTCGGCTTCCTTTTCCCGCCCAGCTCCGCCTCGGGAATGGGGCGGGGCGGGGGGGGGGGGGTGAGCGCGGCCGCGCGCCCTCCCTTTCTCTTCCCGTCCTCTCTTAGCGCGCCCCGCGCGCCCCGGCACGCGCACGCGCGGACTCGTCTTCCCGCTAAATCTCGCATCGCTTCCCTCAGCTTCTTTTCTTTGAGCTCCATTATTTTTTCCCCCCTTTATTTCCCCCCTCCCTCCATTCCTCAACGGTAAATAACAGCAAAACAAAAAAAACGAAGTTACCGGGAATGGTGACACCCAGACCCCTCTTTTTCAGCCCGCTGTACATTTTCTTATCATTATTGTTATTCTCTGAAGCTGCCCCATTTCTGGAAAGGCTCAGGCTGAGGGGAAATTAGCTTAAACAAATCCTCGAAACAGACCCCACCAAGCTGCTATCTGAGGAAGGAAGCATAACATTTATGAATAGAATAGAATAGAATATAGAGTAAAACACGGGAATATAATAGACTATTTAGACTATGTAGACTAAAATATAGAATAGAGTGGAATATAAAGTAGAACAGAAGAACAGAATATAGAGTAGAATAGATCAATAGAAGGTAGAGGAATAGAAAAGAATATAGAATAAAATATAGTAATACTAACAGAATATGGAGTAAAATATAGAATAGAATGGAATATATAGAATAGAATATAGAGTAAAATATAAAATAGAATATAGAGTAAAAAATAGTACAGTTATAGAATATGGAGGAATAGAATAACGTGCCTATTGTCCCTGTCATTGTATTTTTTTTAATTCTTGTTTGATAAATTCTAATGAATGGAATGGAATCAAATACAATAGAAATAGAATAGAATAGGTTATTGGCCAAATATGATTAGACGCATAAAGAAATTGTCACTGGTTATCAGCACACCAGTGCAATTATTATCGGCTGCCTATCTTACCACAGGGCCAAATCTTTCCCTGGGGAAGCCCACAGCCCCATCCGAACCCCAGGATCTTTTGAAGGGTGCATAGGGGGGGGGGCATTTCAGTCTTGGGGAGGAAAGGACGCCCGAGGACAGAGGTCGACTGAGAAGGTCCATTCCTGGCTCCAGTCAGGTAGCATTGCTTGATTGAGAGGTTCTGAAATGTGCCAACTCGGATGGCACAAGATGGGCAAATGGCTCAGGACACAGACCATAACCCTCAAATTACCAGGCCCTGGGCCATGGAGGGCTTTATAGGGGACAAGCAACACTTTCCATTGCATCCCAAATTAAGCAAATCACTGCAGTTTTTAACATTAGCTATTGGGTGTGTGTTTGTTTGTTTATATTTCATATTTCTTAACTGCCATTCTCTTTTACTCCCTCATGTTATATAAATACAGGTAGACTCGACTTACAACAACAATTGGGACCAGAATTTCCATTTCTAAGCAAGGTGGTTCTTAAGTGAGTCGTGCTCAAATTTACAGCCTTTTATGCCATGGTTGCTAAGTGAATCACTGCAGTTCTTAGGTGAATCAACACTTATTAAGCAAAATCCGGCTTCCCCTCTTGGTTTTATCTGGGAAGGTCACAAACAATGGATGACATGAGTCTAGAATGCTACAATTGTGGTAAACGTGGCGGTTGCCAGGCACCTGAATTTTGATCATGTGACCGTGGGAATGCTGCAACGGTCATACATGTGAGGACCAAATGATGCAAAAATTTATTTTGCTCATTCTGATGCTGTTAATTTAGCGTTACGCTTTAAGAAAGAAACCAATACACTATAGTAAAGCATACAAAAAGTGAGAATGGAAACCAGAACAAGTTCCTTCCATTACCAAGCTAGCAACTAGACCAGGGGTGTCAACTGGCAGTCCGTAGGCTTGATGCGTCACATGCAGGCCACACCCACCCTAGCTCTGCAAAGGGAAAAAACACTGCGCAACGTCACGTGATGGCAATGTGACGCCCCAAGTTTGACACTGATGAGACTAATAAGTTCCTTTAAGAAAAAAAAATACATTAATAGCCTTATAATTTATATTTATTTTAATTCACTAGAAATTAAAATGCATCTAAATATGCCTTTTCAAACTTGCCTGTGTAAGTTGTCTTCATGTTTAGCGACTATTCTAAGTTATAACAGCACTGAAAAAAAGTTACTTAGTATAAGTCCTTGCACTTATGACTGCCACAGCATCCCCACAGACTCATGAACAAATTGCGTGCTTACAACAGTTGCAATATCCTGGGGTCATGTGATCCCCACTTCCAAACAGTTAGGTTCTGCTGTTTCCAGTACCAGTCCAAGTTTGTGATGATTTATTTTTACTTTTTTAAAATTCTCCATACCATTCAAGAAAGAAAGCTATGGTGAATTTAAATAAATAAATACGACAACATTTTTAAATATCGCATTTGTATAGCTACAAACGTCCCCATTGAAAGATATTAGTGATACCTGTATAATTGACCTCTATGGCCATAAGATTTCTTAAAATTTTAGACCAATAGACTATTATTTGAGTGGTATAAAGCTCCTCAGAAATGTACTTGGACTATCAGAGCGTGACCTAAAATGCTTGAACAGGAAAAAAAAAAAAAGACAATCCATTGATCTAACATCAACACACGGAATAGGAGGAAATACATCTTATTTCAAACACTTAGAACAGATCCTGAATCTCTCTAATCTGACATTTTGAGTTGGCAGTTCTCAGTGCGAGGCCCACGCATGTTCATGGGGGCTGAGATTGGCACAGTTCTTTAACAAATGCGTGCACATTTTGTTTTTGTTGAATGTACCATGGGCTGTATACCATGTAACTAAAAGAATGTCTGCAACTATTTATCCTTCTCCCTCTTATAAATTCTCATACTTAAAAAAAAAATAGGAAGATGGAGAGGAAGAGTCGGAGAATAGCCTTGCTGGCATTTGTAAACATTTTTTTAGAAATCTCATTCCTAGATCTTGTATAAAATATTAACATGGAGGTGTCCTTTTCCAGCCCATAGGTATAGCAATCAATTGCTAAAATATAAGATGAGAGCAAGTTTCCTTGCAGTTATTAATGTAAATCAGCTTTTTGCTGTCTCCCTACAAAAGTTCCTTCCTATACAGCTATTGTGAAGGTGGGTTTAAAACGAGATATTGGCTTGCCTTGCTGTCTCTAAACTAGCACTGATACAGACTGATAATCATCCTCCAGGGTTTCTGCCAGGAGGTTCCCCATCTCTGCTTGGAGACATTGGGAATGTCTTTCTGCATACAAAGTAGATGGTTTAGCACACAGTTAACTATGTCTGAATAACAAAACACATTTCTTCCTGTTCCTTGTTCCAGGTGGGCCACACATTGCTTTCCATCCTACTGCTGAATTTAGTAATGCAGGCTGGTCAAACCGCAGTGTAAAGCAGATCAGATAGCACAACATACATACCCCCCTCTCAGTCTCTTTGGAAGCTGCTGTCAGCTCCCGTGACTTGGACCGGACAATGGCTTCTTCCGAGCTCTGGGCAATCGACTATGAGATTTATGGGGAAGTCCAAGGTGAGTCTAGATTTTATTTCCTCCCTTTGGTATTATTCTTGCTACGGGATTTTTGTGTACTGATACGGTTGCTTGGCTTTCCAGCAGATTGCTCTGCAAATAGTACAGTCCTTGAAATAAGATGCCTGCAGTCTGCTTCTCCAACTGCAGAATCTTGCTTCAGCTCTAATTGCAGTAAGATAGTCTGGGATTGCTTGAAAAGCTCTCTGCAAAGACTCTAAAGGAACTTAATTTAAGACAGTACTCAAGGGGAATGTATGAAGAAGTTAATTGGGAGCATTAACTTAATTTTAGTGATGAATCTACATATCATAGAATGAGAGGGTGTTTCTCTGCAATACTGAGAACTGGGCCATTTCAGGGAGGGAGGCTGAGCATCTTTGCTTCAACCTCTTTTAAATTGAACATACACAGCCCCACATAATCTATTTTTAAAATAACATGATGTGTGACATTCAAGAAGTCATATAGCTTCGGCTGCCATTCTCCAGAAATGAGGAATCAAAAGAGGGCAGAACTCTTCTGAGATTGATGCTATATTGTGGGGTTGGGTTCTTTCTTGGGGATGGGGGGGGGAGAGAGGGCTGTTCTTAGTAATTAGAATCTGTGATGCTTGCTTCTTAAAGTTCAGATATCCAGAATCATTTCATGATTGAGTTAATAAAAATATAAGCAAGTAACATCCTAGGCCAGAAAAGCTCTTCTGCAATTCCTGGCTATTAGTTGGTTTGTGGTAATGCTACAGAATGTTCAGTGTTATCGTAAAAAATCAACTTTTTATTTATTAATTCAATTTTTATTATTCTAATTGTAATAGAAAATTGATCAAGACTATAGTTTCTATGATGGCAATGAAGGGGAAAAGGTAAAGGAATCGCACAGGAGACAAAAAGGACTGTGAGCTATTTGTAAAAAAGAAATTAGAAAACAAGATCTTTTGGAGGGCTGAAGACAACAGTTATATTGAGTTGAGTTCTGGATTACTTATCCACAATATTAAAAGAGAGCAACACACAGCCTGCTTTACCTCTTCTATGAGCAGGCAAACAAATCAGGTAGGGATGGTTTAGTAAGGTGTTTAACCTGGATTAGGGTTTATTATATCTAAACAAACCAGGATTGTAAATAGGTTTGTAAATGCCACAGTGCTGGATTCTGCAAGATTGGAAACCAAGAAGTTCTCTCTTCTGTCATACATGAACCTATGATGCAGTAAAAAAAAAGAAAGGTTTATTCACACAAGCACAGTCATGGTTTCAAGAAATGATTCAAAGAAAGCTGTAATTCAGTTGGATTAGTTGTGCCTATGTCATCTTAAGGTGGTGATGTCTTAAGATCATCTTTGCATCTTGCTACCCTCAAGATGTGCAATAACCTCCATTGATCCCATACTGGTGAGGGGTTGTGGCGGGCCATCTGGACAGAATGGATTGGAAAAGATTACTATTAAAAATGCAGCATCTTAAATGATGGAATTATTTTTAAGAATATTAAAAGCTCTTAAAAATTTAGGGAGATATTCAGAGAGACCAGCAAAACAGAAAGATTGGACTCCTTGCTTTAAATATTTTAATTACCAACCACTGGGCAATCTTGTGAATGGTTTTGTTGGTGTTTTAATTTTCTGACACTCCAGTTTATAATCTCTATTGGAAGAGACCAATGGCTTACTTATGACACTTGCTTTAGGAGTACTGTAGATATTTGTTTACTAATGTGTAGCTATAATGATATCTACTGTATCTCTTCTCTTTTCTAGGTGTCTTCTTTAGAAAGGTAAGTTGTATCTTTTCTAATATATTACTAGATAACTCATGACCCATTGGGTCATCAGTTCAGAGATAATGCCTTCAAAAATGGCAGCGCTTCTAATGTATTGGAATTAAAAATTCAGGGAGGTATTCAGAGAGGTATCTGCCCTGAAAATAGTCCATGTTGAACTGTATATACGGACATGTTTTATAACATTTTGTATTATGTGAAAAATGCTTTATGGTGATTTTATGTCATAAAAAGTTTTATAAATTTTACCAAATTTCTATTTCATGGGAATTATGGGTGCCAGATTTTGGGTGCATTCTGTAAATTAGCCCATTTGAAGTACCTTGGTTCAAATATTGGGCTCCTGTGATATACTGTTTTGTCCAGTTAAAGGTTATATAAGACAAACGAGAGTTTTAGATGTACAGATATAGATATAGATGTATATCATGGCAAAATGAGGGAAAGTGTGTTTCTGTTTTAACTGTACAGTTTAACTGTACAGTACTGGGTTTTCTAAGAGTGGCAAATACCATACCATGCACCATATAAAAAAACCATTGTTCAAGTATAATCCTTGAGTCTGTACTCCTGGATATTAGAGCAGGGTTGGAATCATGGGAGCAATAGCAGAGAAGCTGCTCATATCAGCTATAAACAGAGGTTGGGGATTTGGAAGCAAGATCGGGATGAAAGGAACAAGACAGGCTGAACATACAACAGCAAGCCCATATGTAGATAACACTGAATAATCTCAGCACAAGTCTGGGACATTTACATACGTCTTGGCATCAATTGGGTGCTTATCTGCATCTTTAAAATATCTGCTGGAAAATTTAAAGAAATGTTATTGCAGCTGGTTTTGTCATAGTCTCGAAAACCTCAAGAACGGGTTTCCTGCTAAATCCAAGCAAGCTGATAGCTCCATATGAATTATGTACCTCAGAAAATGTAGGCAATCCTTAGGAAAATATAGCAAAGCTCCAGGATGAAAACCAGGCTATTTGTTGCTAAGCTGCCTTTCTTCGGTTCCTTCATTCCCTTAATACCCAAAGGCATTGCCAGTCTGAAATTGTCATCTCCAATCAGACATAACTGATTAAGCTTTGATATAACCTTGAAGCCAGCATTTCTCAATAAAGGCAGTTTACACACTTAGCTAGTGTCATCAAATGGAGAAATACCAAGCAATGTATATAGGTGGTCCTCAACTTACTACCATAATTGAGCCCCAAATTTCAGTTGCCAAATGAGACATTTGTCGTGAATTTCCCTCCATTTTATGATGTTCTTTGCCACGGCTGTTAAGTGAATCACTGCAGTTGTTAAATTAGTAACAAAGATGTTAAGTGAACCTCGCTTCCCCATTGACTTTGCTTGTCAGAAGGTCACACAAAGTGATCACATGACCCTGGGACACTGCAATCATAAATATGAGTTGATCGCCAAGCATCTGAATTTTGATCACATGACCATGGGGATGCCACTACAGTTATAAGTGTGAAAAATCATTGTAAATCACTTTTTTCATTGCTGTTGTAACTTTGAACAGTCACTAAATGAACTGTTGTAAGTTGAGGGCCACCTGCACATAACTTCAGAATACCTTGGGAAATTTCCTGATGATGATCTCTGTTTGTTTTCCTCCTCCTGTTAGTACACCGAAGAGCAAGGGAGAAAACTAGGACTGGTTGGCTGGGTGAAGAATACAGCCAGTGGGACTGTGACTGGACAGGTGCAGGGGCCAAAGGAGAAAGTGGAGATTATGTAAGTAAGGAAACCTGGCTCCTTCAGTTGGAATGGTTTTGCTGAAACAAGTGGCGGTGATTATTGCCTGAACATAAAAAAACAAGGGTGTATGGTGATACCCCATCCTCTTGGCCTTCTGGAAGGTCCTTAAAATGTGGCTCTGATGGTTGTGGCTATACTGGAGATGGTTGATGGCATAAAAGAGAACACTCTACCCTTGTACTGTTCATCATTGGTTTTTAGTCTGTATTTAATTCTTACTAATTTGTTTTGATATTTATCCTGTTTATTATTTGGCAAGATGCCCAGAGTCACTTCAACAGTGAGAGGGGTGGCACATAAATTAAACCAATAAATAATAAATAAAATGGTGATGGGGCTGCTTAAGTGTCTCAGAAGGGATTGTTTGGAGATGGGGAAAAGGACTTCACGTGACTCCTGAAATTGCCAGGACTGAAGATCAATTTTGGAAATTGAGTGTTTTTCGAAATTCAGTATAGGTAGTCTTCAACTTATGACCACAATTGAGTCCAAAATATATGTTGCTAAGTGATAAAATTCTAAAATGAGTTTTGCCCCATTTTACGACTTTTCTTGCCACATTTGTTAAGTGAATCACTGCAGCTGTTATATTAATAACACTGTGTTTTTTGCTTCCCATTAGATTCTGCTTGTCAGAAGGTCACAAAAGATGATCACATGACCCTGGGACACTGCAACTGTCATAAATATGAACCAGTTATCAAGCATCTGAATCTAAATCATGTGATCATGAGGATGCTGCAATGGTCATAAATGTGAAAAAAGGTCATAAGTCATTTTTTTCAGTGCCACTGTAACTTTGAACAGTCACTAAATGAACTGTTGTAAGTCAAGGACTACATGTACAAGTCATCAAGATTGAAATTTGAATTATTTGGGTTTTTTCCCCCTGCATTTGCTGGCCAAAGATAGAATATCTTTGGTGATAAAGATGTTCCATCATAGGCCTTAATTGTCGACTTTCCAAGCTAGTACTAACTACTAGACTGTTGCTGTTAATCAAACAGCTAAGCAACTACTTCTGTAGTAATCCACATGGTGCTGAATACAGTGTAAAGTTATTTATGTTCCTCTCTTGATCAGAGTTTGTTCTATTGTTATTTAAAAATTAAAATCTCCAAGTTAAGGCACAAGGCTAGTGTACTATTTCCAACCATTCTTGTTCTTGATCCTGAAAGAGAAAGCTAAAAAGCCCGATTCTAATTACAGTAGGTTCCACATTAAGCAGTATCAACCAACTTTGTATCTTAGAATCATGTGCCATGGTTACTTTTGTATATATCCTTTAACAAGAGGTGTATTTCTTATGGATGTGGCTTGAAATCTGTGAGAGGTTTGCTCTTTCTGAATGGACTTCTAGTTCTCTCATGGAGAAAAAAAAAACTACAGGTAGTCCTCAACTTACAATTATTCGTTTAGCAATTGTTCAAAGTTACAAAGGCACTGAAAAAGTAACTTAAGATTAGTCTTCTGACTTATGACTTTTGCAACATCCCTACGGTCACTTGATCAAAATTTAAACACTTGGCAACTTGCATGTATTTACAACGCCAAGAAATTTACAACAGTTGCTGTGTCCTGTCCTGCTTTTGCCATTTGCAACTTTCTCAGACAGCTTCTGACACCTAAAATTAATGGGGAAAGTTGAATTCACTTAATGACCACATGATTCATGTAGGAGATGGCCAAGCTGTGCCCGAGGCAGGGGTCAAACACATCATCAGTCTTGAGTCCCTTCAGGCCCATCTTGAATTCCGTTGACACTTACCTATCGCCAACTTGCTTTGATAGTTAGTAGTCCAGATTCTTGTACAGACCTTTACCATAAAATAAACCTGTATATTCATCCAAACTGCCTGAACTCTGCATTTCCTGTGCTTGACAATTCATTTAACAACTGCAGTGCTTCACTTAATAACTGGCAGAAAAGGATGTAAAATTGGGTGAAGCTCACTTAACAACCCCCTTAGTGTTCCTAATTGTGATCATAAGTCAGGAACTACCTATAGTAGAAATGAGCCTATTATCACAATATTCACAATTGTGATCTGAAGATAGTCCCCTATCAGCAATTTATAGGTTTCTTTCCTTTCCACCCAGCTTCCACTGAGAATGCCTATGTAGGGTACCTCTCCAGACTCTGCCTCCAGAGGGAATTGACACCCTTAAATCTAGGACTTGGGTCAGCATGCAATTAGAGAACTGGTCCAGAAGGAGATGAAGAAAATTGCTTTATGAATTTTTGAGCCACAGCAGAGGTGATTCTGTATGGGGGTTGGAAGGAAAGCAAGAGCAAGCGAGCGAAATCAGGATCTGAGCTTAGGGTGACCTGCAGGCTTTGTGTTGTGTTGGTGTAACAACTTTTGCAACAGTGCTTTGTCACCTTTAGAAAGATGACAGCCAGAGGCAATTACTATAGCAACCAGATCTTCTATCACCTTGAAGAAAAAGAGAGAGCATGAACAAAAAAAAAAAAAAATGGGACAGTTGCCATAGCAACCTTCCTCTACATATTGTCTACCTTCATATCTCAGGGGGGAAGGGGAAATTGGGGCCATTTCCATGGCAACCACAATACTCCATCCCTGGCTTTGAGGAACCAGGGATAAATAGGAAGGAGATAATCCATAGCAACACTATTCCTCAATGTACATTCTTCTTCTACCCCTACCCTTTTCTCCTCCCAAGTCAGTGCAGGATAAAAAAGGTGTAAAGCCACCCATGTGACTCTCACCATTCTTTTGCAATTAAGTATTGGGTGGGAATAAATAGGCAGCATTTCAGTTTTTGAAATGGAATACCAGCTGGGCAAATGTATTGTGTGTGGGCAGTGTGCAGAAAGTTGTTTTCTTGTGTTACGTGGGAAAACTCATTCATAGGTTCTTTATATAACATGATCCTTAGAACTTTTCTTTAGATTTCACAGGCGTGGACTGCTGATATCAATAGGGTGCTTTTATATTTTTTGTTTAAAAATCAAACAGATATCCATTTCACTTTTGATGGTTGCAGCTCACATACACTCAGGTATTGGGCATGGCCTTCCAACAGATCACTGTGTTTGCCTTTCCCTCAGCTGCTGCCAAATTACAAATGTAAATTATTGTAAAATACATGGGGAGTGGTCATGGTGACTGTATTTAATTTGATTTTAATTAAATATAAATTAAATCACATTTAGATTGTATTTTGCCCCTTTAATATACAGGGCCCAGCATGCCATGAAAGGTGGGATTTGCATATTATGCATAAAATCTAAAAATGCTAAAAGCATAATTGCTATGCACACCCAATGAATAAACCACATTCTAGCTTAGTGTGATGACCTCATTCATGCAAGCCAATAGCTAGGTTCCTGCAATATTAAATTATACAATTCAGTTTTCTCCTGGTCTAGCATGTTGTATGAACAAAGTGAAAAAGCAACCTTCAGCCCACAAAACAATCTAAAAACTAGCAATGGTACAATGATGAAAGGGTTTTGTGATTGTGTGATCTTAGTCAAAGGGCCAAAACATTTTTTGTGGAATACATCTACTTTATAAGACAATTAGTCTATTAGTCCATGAAAATTGATTACACAGTATTTGCTTAGTCTGTAAGATGTTACAAGAATTTGATTTTGCTGCCACAAACAAATTCAGAACTCTTGGGGAAGTTATTTTAAATTGAATAAGCCTGTTTTTTTCCTATTTCAATGATTACGTTTAGTGCTATCAGTAAATGTAGCATATCTATTCTTTTGTTCTCAAAATGAGATTACAGAGACAAAGTAATCAGGTGACAAAGGAGCAAATGACTCAATGACATTCAGTTGATTTCATGGCTTAAATTTATTTATTTAATTTAAAAGACTTGTGTGAGTGCCCATCTTAAAAAACACAACTCTGGGTGGCTCATAATATAGGTTTGAAATTGAATTTGAAATACCTAGTTTTATTCTAACAATTTTGTTCTTTTTTTGGCTCAGGTTATAAAATGATAAGTACAGGTAGTCTTCTGGAGTAGTACTTCTAAGCGTCTAAACACTCTGCAGTCACATGATTACAGGTTATGCACTTGACAATTGATGCTGTCATGTATTCATAAAAATCTTCTGGAATCATGCAATCCCCATTTACAATTTTTCCAGCTGTCTTCTGATGAGAAAAGTTAATGGGGAAAGCTGGATTCATTTAATGACTTCAGCAAAAAAGGGCATAAAATTGAGCACAACTCTTAAATGCATCACTTACTAATGGAAGTTCCAGTCCCAATTGTGGTTATAAATTGAGAATTACCTGTATATTTTAGGCATCTGTTCTACCACTGTATGATCCAAAATCATCCAAAGATATCAGAAAAAAAGTTTTAATATAGATAAAGCTTAACCTCTTAATTTTCCCTTAAGATGGAGTAATGTACACATTTGAACTCAAAGGGGGGGCTTATATTTGGTAGCCAATGTTAAAACAATCTCTGTAAAAGTCTATGAGATCCCTTGTTTTTCCAATTGTGCGGGAATTTATCCCATTACAATTATTTAAATCTTCACGAATGAAAGCATATTTCAATCTTCTCCCCACTTTTTTTCCTTCTGCAACATTATTTACGTCTTCAACTTAATTGGAGCCATTTGTTCTTCTGGTAACTTTTGGCAGTATACTTACTTCCTTTCAATGATTCATGGTGAATCTGTAATAAAATGTCTAATAAATATGGGCCTTTGCCTTCCAACAAATGTGCACATTGCACCTGATAGCTTTTGGGGTCTATGAATAGACATATTCCTACTCTGGCAATGTGCAGGGTAAAGCAGGAGAAGAAGGAGCTGCACTGTTAATTTTTGCTTCTTCTTCTCCCCCACCCAGGAAGAACTGGCTACGCAGCATCGGAAGCCCCATGTCTCGCATTGATCAGGCCGTGTTCTCCAACGAGAAGCAGATCACTGCTCTGGAGTTCCAGTCCTTCACCACCAAATATTAAAGGCAGTTGGCTGGTCCAGATGGGATATGGCTATGTCTAAGTACCACAAGGGCTTTTCTACTCCAAAGGAAGTATCACCTTCCCTCAACCAGGTTGCTACTGACATTAGTGTGTGCTTTACACCTATGGCACTTCCAAGATTCTTGATTCTTCCATGCTGCTAGTGAACTGGAAAGCATCTACTGCCCTTAAACATCTGCTAAAACAATGTATCTACTGTCCCTCCCCTCCCTTCTTATAATTTGTGAAAAGATAGTAGGGGAAAGAACTAAAGCGGGAAGGAAATGTGTTCTCCTAAATCTTTTCTTTCCCAATGTGTTCATGAACATACTGGGCAGTTTTCTTTTAAGCAAACATATAAAGAAAAGTTTCCTACTTGCTCCCTGAAAGCATTCTGCTTCTTCTCAATAACAATAATCCCCAAACCCAGCAAAAACTATTAGTTCATTAAAGATGATCTTTGAAGCAAAGCAAAACTGTCTCGTTTTTAGTGGAAACTAGGCAAGCTCAGATATCTGCAGAAGCTTTTTGGAGAAGAAAAATAGTATTTGTTTCTGGAGAAGCTCTATGAACACCGAAGAATGGAGGCAGGAAGATTGAGAGAAGCAATAATATAATATATTACTGGTAATATCAGTGGCCTGTTCTGCAGCTCTTATGGCTTAGCTGCATCATGTATTTCAATAATTAATGTGGGTTTGTCTTTTTCTCTGCTGCAATTGAGCTAGAGAGATTGTCCATTTGTGAAAGTCTTCTGATTATTATCTGTCCACTTTCCCAGACTACAAAAGAGGCTTTTCTTCTTTTATAAGTCACAATATCTATGTGCTAAAAGTATAAATTCTAGAACATGGAATAGTGAAGGGGAAAAAAAAGAAGAAATAACACCATACTCAAATTTATTAGCAGAAAATTTGACCCAGCAAAATAGTTTCTTCTCACAGCTGTTTGTTGGGTTATTCCTACTCCTTGTTCTTGCTCAATCTTTTGTGGTCTTCAGCATTATGGATGAAACAACAGATTTTTCTGGTTTGGAGAGAAACCTTTGAAGCTGCCAAGACTGTGAAAATGACAGGCAAATGGAATGCCAAGTGTTCTTTGAAGTCTGAAGATGGGGTGTGGGTGTAGTTCTTGCTGTAGGTTTTTAAGAGAGAGAGAACTGGATGCTTTGGGATGGGGGTGGGTGGGTTTAAACTTGTATAATGGAGCTTTCTGCTTTGTCCCAACCTTCCAACCCAAATGTTCATGCGTAGTATTTATCACCTTCATTTCAGATTGTTTATATTGAATGCTTTCACCACCTTTCTTTAACTGTGGTTGGTTTTCCTTGAAGAAATAGCCCTTGAATCTAACAGGTTATAGTACAAACATCTGACTTGCATTCTAGTTTTGAAGGTAGCAAATTTATAGGCACATATGCAGTGCAGGAATATGGGAGAGAGGACTATGCTTATACAGGCAAAGGATGAAAAGTGAATTCAAAATCCTTTATATAGCAAATGTCAGCTTGGGAGGAAGAGAAGCACCTATATGTAAATGGGATTCAACCAGGCATTGTAACTTTTAAAAATTCTGTCCAAACTGGATGCAACTTTAAAATTTAATATCTGTTCAGAGTCTACATCTTTGATGAATGGGATACCAGCAAAACAAGACTTTTTTCTGCTTGATCAAATACACCAATCACATATTTCAGAACTCTGCTTTTCAATAATACTAGAGGCTCCAAAGATACTCATAGACAAGACAGTAAGGTAAGATGAAATGCATCCCTTGTCCTTAGTCCCCAGTATCTGGAATCCATGTCTGATTTGTTATAGCGTTTTTTTAAATGCAGGAAATGACGTGGTGTCACTTTTTTAAGTGTCTCAGTTTTCTCCAATTGCTAAACCAGCCCTCTAATCATTGTGCCTCCAATATAATTTTGTTCTCCCTTGGTTACGAAGAAAGGGCCTTATTCTGCTGTTTTGGATTGTGACACTTGCATCTTGGCAGAGTTGGCAGAATGCTGTAGAAATAAATATGTAATTTTTAATAGAGATTTAAACCTCTAGATGTGGAAGATACTTGTAATTTTCCACAGAACTCGAAGACGCTGAAATTAAACCATCAAAAGGGCCCTTCTTTCGACTCACTTCACTCAGGCTTATTTCCTTCTTAGGAACTTGCCATAGGAGTACAGAAGAATGCTAATTCATCTAAATTTAAATACTTATATCAATCTTTGGCTTCATTAAATAAACCAAAAAAAACTACATTAACTGGGTTTTGTACCCCACTCCAATCCAATATAAACCAGGCTTACAGCCACGGATTGTACAGCCTACAATGCTGAGGTTCTCCAAGACCTGATACGAATTTTACATGGCACCACTACAGATTAAAGCTCAGCATCTTTTGCACCCGCAGCTTATTTATCGCTGAGCCCCCTCCCTTCTTGCATACTCTGGCTGGGTTTGCATAACACCTTCCCCTTGGGATAACTGAACCGGATTTACTGAATCATCTCAATTACTTGGTTGCACATCAAAACATCCAACGGGGCTGGCTGGGTCTCTCTCTACTACTCATTGGTCAAACACAACGGCACTGTGCAAAGTAATGGTTGCTTAAATGTGGTTTATTGGATGAGCCACAATTAGCAGGGTTCACACCGTAGCTAAAGTCACCCCCTCCCCACTCAAATGGGAAGATCCTTATTAAGCAAGGTTTGTAAAGTGAACGAAACCCCCAAGTTCAGCCTTAATCCGTTTTCAGTGCAAGCGGCTTGGTTAAACGGAAGGGTGCCCAGAAAACCCCCCAAATCTCGCTGAATGCGACCACGACCCTCCGTCTCCCCAGAAGCGCTTTGGCCACGTGTGAGCCTGGCCAGGCTCCCCCAGCGGCTCCGCGTGAATGGCGGGGGACGTGCCCAATAGCTGATCCGGCTTCGTGGCTCGGAGGCGGGGGCTTCTTGTCAAACCGAGCCGGGCTAGGCAGTCCGATCCGCAGCCAGGGCTGGCGGGGCTCCTCCATCGAAAGGCGGCGGCGGCGGCAGCAGCATCCTGCTGGCACGCCCGGGCTCTTCCCGGCGCCACCTGTGATGCTGGCGGAGGAGCAGCAGAGGGGAGACGGCGATGCGCGCACCGGGCGCGTCTTGAGCCGAAGGAGACGCCGGGCGCCTGTGGCAGGAGGAGGCGGAGGCGGCGGAGAGAAGTGAGCCGCGATTTGGTGGCGGAAGGTGGGGACGCTGTGGCTTATTGTCTCGGCGACTCGGGAAGGGACGGGGTCAGAATGCCCAACTGCTCCCGCAAAGCCCGTGCCGCTCGGGGCCTTGGCCGGAGGCGGCCGAGCCACCGGGCTCTCCAATGCGGCATCTTGGAGAGAGGTGGAGGAAACGGGCAGGTCTCGCTAGCCGAGGAGCGGTCCGTGGCTTTGCGGGTCTTCGGAGGGGCCGGGGGGCGGTTTGGGGGTGACATGCGGGGGAGTTGTCCCTCCAGCGCGGGGGGAGAGCGGGCAGCAGGCGGGAGATGCTCTACGGGAGGTGGCGCAGCGTGGGCTGGCCAGGCGGCCGGTTCAGCCCGTGCGCTCTCTGGGTGGCTGCTTGGTGTCCTCTGCGCGAAAAAGAAGGCGCGTTCCTGAACGGGGGACGCCCTGGCCAGCGGCCGTCGTGTGGGGCTCGGGGCTTCTAGGCCGTTTCCCGGGTGGATTCCGTGGGCCTGCCCGCCCCCTCTCTACCTTCCTTAGTGTAAAGAGCCAGGCGGAGAGAGCTACGGAGATTTATTGGAAGCTTATCCCTCCCTCCTCAAGCGGACGCTGGGTTTTCTTCCATGGGGCTGCTGGGAACGTCACTCCCTTGCAGCTTCCCGTTGGGGCTCCCTGCACATGCACAGAGACCCTCTCTCGGATCCTGTCCCTGCTCCAGTCAAAATGGGTTTTACCTAAGGAGAAAACCGCTCAAATTTTAAGCCCTGGGTTGCTTAGCCCTTCAGGGCTGGGAGCGAGAAGAACGTCGTCGGTCTTCTTTCTTGGAAAGAAAAGCTAACCTCTGTGCATTTCAGAGCCTTGAGCGAGGGACCTCCTGTGTGTCGCTGCTGCTTCTGTATTTGAGTACATGTGCAAGTGTGATATTTTCTCCATATTTAGCCATTGGGGTCCTCTCCCACCCCCCTTTTCTGAACAGCCGGGACATGATGGACTCTTCTTAGCTGCAGTGGCTGCATTTTAGCAGGATCAAACAAAATTTGCCCTGGCTTACAGATGTTTGCCTAGAAGGAAAACAAAGTATTTCCCTTTTCCCCACTTCCCCCAAGTCTCCTCAGGTGCGGATTATTTTAGGATTAAGTACAAGAAAAAGCTTTGGCATAAAGACCAAGCAGGTACTTGATTTATGACGGAAATAAATTATTTTGCCAGCGCAGTGTGTTTCAGAGCAGAAACAGGCGATAGATCAGAATCTACCTGTAGATTTTTAAAATTTCCTACAGCAGGTGGCAAAATTTTCTGCTTTCTGATTGTTTACCATTAGGAGCAATGCTAAATCCTCTATTCCTAATCTGTCTGTTGCCACAAAGTTAGCTTGAGGTGATCAGATGTTAATTTTGGTGGGCACAGGCTCTGATCTTTGTTCAGTTCTGGTTTTCAAAATAAATTGTGTATACAGCACACAGTCACAATTTGCTTAACCAGGTTTATTCAGTTGGTTGGTTTTCTATAACATACGAAGTCCTAATGCTTCAAAAACCTGAAGATTGGATTTGTATAACAGGCTAAGCTACAAACAAGTAACCCACACGGTGCCTTTGCTCAAAATGTAAACCCAGCCTTTCATTCCACAAATGGGTTCACAAATTATGCATGTTTTAACCATGATTTGTTCAATAAGCCATTACTGGCTGGATTTCATATCATACTAAGACATGAGCTATGGCATGTGAACTACAATGAAATAGTTCATATCACATGTTAAGCCCAAAATCAAGAAATCTTAGCACGCTGTGTGAAGTTGACTACAGTAATGTTCATGCACATGAACACAAAAGTAAAAAAAACCAACGAAATCATATAAACATGGCACTTGCTCTCATGTTTTAGAAGGGTTGGAGTGAAGCCTACATTCCTTACATTTAAAATGACTGAGCAAATGGGAAAGAGAGAGATCTGGGGTACTATTCCCCGAAACATCTGGGGTGTGGTGCAGGGGTGTCCCCTGGGTGAGATCTGGTTGCATTTCCATGCTCTTCCACCCTTTCCTGAAACACGGTCATCTCTTAACATACTGCTGGTACTTTTATTAATTTTCTTAACAACATTCTTGGCAGTGAAGCAGAAATTGGCCTTAAATTTCTACTGTATCATCTTTAGAAAATGTCTGTTTCCAAATTGACCCCCCTCAGATCTTCCAGTGGTTACTTTTAGTATTGCTTCAGACCAGTGGTTCTCAACTTGTGATTCGTAGACCCCTGGCGGGGCCATGATGCCGTCACAGGAGGTGCATGAAGGATTGAAGAAATGTTATGATTTAAATCTTGAATTAAGTCATGGGGATCTGTTGCCACAAGAGGTATTTTAAAGGGGATCCAGGGTGTAGAACCATTACTTTAGACTTATACGGCAGAGGTCCTGTGCTACTCACTGTATGCCATTAGTGCAATTTTCCAGCATACTAAGCTAAAATGAAACGACAGTATGGTTAATATACTGTGAACCCAGCCATTGTAGCATGTTGTAAAGCATGTGCAAAAAAAATACCGCTTTTGAGCAATCAATTGATCTGTGACTAAACAATCCATAGCTAAGTGTTGACATATGAACCAGATGAGTGTGTTAAGGGTATGATTTGGGTCCTTTTGGGCATTTTGCTGCCTGAAGTTTGAAAATGTTGCATAGGTCATATTTGCAGCTTGTTTACTGACAATATGTCATTCTAGCTTTGTGGATATTTGGAAACCTGAATCTCCATAGTTTGCTAAGGCATAATATGGTTTATTTGAATTTGTTTTAGCCCATCTCATGGATCCGGCCATCCAGCGTTTAAAATCACGGCTTAACATTCTGGGTAAGCCTAACTGAGGGTGAATTACAGGTAGTCCTCGACTTATGATCACAATTGAGCCCAAAATTTCTGTTGCTAAGCAAAAGAGTTAAGTGAGAATTACCCCATTTTACATCTGTTCTTGCCACAGTTATTCAGTGAATCACTGCAGTTGATAAGTTAGTAACCTGGTTGTTAAGTGAATCTGGCTTCCCCCTTGAGTTTGCTTGTCAGAAGGTCGCAAAAGGTGGCCTGCAACTATCATAAGTATGAATCAGTTGCCAAAACATCCGAATTTTGGGTTTTTGTGACTATGGGAACGCTGCAAGGGTCATCATAAGTGTAAAAAATGGTCATTAGTTGTTTTTCTTCAGTGCCGTTGTAACTTTGAACAGCCACTAAACGAATGGTTGTAAGTCAAGGACTACCTATATTAAGCAAACCACGGCCTCTTAACGGGCTATGTTTTAGCATGCTACTTAAATCCAGCAACATGGCCTCAGTGCTGCTGTCACTTAAGCCAGAGAAAGCACATGTCCAACTTTCCTTCCCGAAAGTGCTAGCTTAATGTGTGACACCATTACGAATATAGGTGTCCCAGGATAATGTTGCAGGATCCAATCTGGGTCGATCACTTGGACCAGAGTTTTTGTCTTCCGAGCTTTTGGACTTGTGGCTGGAGCCCATCCTCAGGGAATTCCTTTCTAGCCACTAGTAAGACAATTCAAATTGCTCTATTTTCTACTGCAGAATTAAACAGTTTTCAAAGCCAGTCCTTTCTGGATAATGGCAGAAATAATTCTTCTGAGGGCTGCAGGTTAGTCTCTTGGAGGTGGATCATCAGTGGTGGGCAGTGCCAGAAGCCAAACTGGCTAAGAGTCACCTCCTTTTTCTTTTGTTCCCCTTCCATCCCCTTTTCTTCCTCTTCCTCTCTGCCCAAGTAGCAGCTCAGAGCTCAGAGGATTAACAGGAAATCTGCTCCCTCTCAGCAGCGCGGTTTTCCTATCAGGCTTTTGCAGTTGTTTGTCTCAGGAAAGCCTGGGAAATGTAGCTATGTGAAGAATTCGTTAGTGTCGTTGTTGGGGGTGGTCTCAAAGAAAATGGCAGTTAAAATAGTGGGGTGTGTGGGGTGTGTGTGTGGGGGGTGGTGATTGCCCCATTTCCCCCCAGTTAAACATCAACAGTCAGTTAAACATCAAAGCTGCATCTGATGGAGAGAAGGGAATCAAAATTATCTTATCAGCTCTGCTTCTTTTCCCACCGCACTTTTTCCTTCTCTCCCTGCTGGTCTTTATTGGCACTGTGTGCTGTAATAAGTTTTTTTTTTTTCCTTTTTCTTCCCTCCTCCTCTCTCTTTTTTCTTTGGGGTCCTGACTGTGTTGATGGCAAGGGTGTCCTTGCCTGTCAACAGTTCCCAGAGATTTTTTGCCTGAATTGATTGATTGATTGTTCCAACAAATTGCCACTTAGCAATCTCATAGATCTTTGCCGAGATGTTCTGTCCATAAACTGGTTCTTCGGGCCTCTCTAACGGTGCACCCATCACTGCTGTAATTGACTCCATCCATCTCTCTGCTGATTGTCCTCTTCATCTCTTTTCTTCTACTTTTCCCTGCCTTAGAGCCTTTTAAAAGAGCTAAGTCTTTGCTTAAATGTTTCTGAAGTACAGATCGTCCTCGTTGTACGACCACAGTTGAGCCTAAAATTTCTGTTATTAAGTGAGACCGTTGTTAAGGGAGTTTTAGCCCCATTGCACACCCTTTTTTGGCACAGTTTTTAAGTGAATCACTGCAGTTGTTAAATTAGTAACACGGTTGTTAAGTGAATCTGGCTTCCCAATGACTTTTTCCATCAGATGGTCACAAAAGGGGAATCGCATGACCTCCGTCATAAATATGAGTCAGTTGCCAAGGATCTGAATTTGGATCACATGACCATGGGGATGCTACCAAGGTGGTTAGGTGTGAATAATGGTCCCTTTTTTCAGTGCTGTTGTAACTTTGTCACTAAACAAATTGTTGTAAGTTGGGGACAACTTGTAGATAATTTGAGCCTGGTCATTTTTTTCCTTAAGTGAGAACTCTGAGGGATGGAAGATCCAGTTGTTCGTTTTCTTGGTTTTCCAGAATCTTCTCCAACATTATTTGTTTGAAAAGAAGGATAAAAATAGTTTTAATAAAAACCTCAAAAGATTCTTTAAAACATTTCCACGTTTTAAAGAAAACCTAGTGCCTTCCTGCCTGAGTTCTGACTGTAACTCCCAGAATTTTCATCAAGCCTGGCAGTGGGAAGGTTTCCAGTTCTACAGGTAGTCCTCAAATTACAACATTTCATTTAGTGACTATTTGAAGTTACAACGGCACTGAAATAAATGACATGACCATTTTTCACATCTAACGACCTTTGTAGCATCCCCATGATCATGTGATCAAAATTCAGATTTTTGGCAACTGACTCATATTTACGACGGCCACATTGTCCTGTGGTTTTGTGACCTTCTGACAAGCAAAGTCAATGGAGAAGTCAGATCCACTTAACAACCAGGTTACTAACTTAACGACGGCAGTGATTCGTTTAACTAGTGTGAGAAGAAAGGTTGTAAAATGGGACAAAGCTCACTTACCAAAAGTCTTACTTAGCAACAGAGATTTTGGACTCAATTGTGGTCTTAAGTTGAGGAATACTTAAGGACAGCAATATCTTGGTTTGCTACTACCCTAAACAAATCATGAGTTTGTTTAGCTGCTCTCACTGGAATGAAAAGCATTTATGAATTGATTACACATTAGTAATTCCATATTATAAGTTCTGTGTCTTTTGTTAGGATTTACAGCAATGTTTCTCCATCTTGACAATTTCAAGATATGTGGATTTCAACTCCCAGAATTCTCCAGGTAGCATGCTTTAAGATGTGTGGACTTCAACTCCCAGAATTCCTTAGCTAGCATGCTGACTAGGGAACTCTGGGAATTGAAGTCTATACATCTTGAAGTTGCCAAGATAGCTCCTTTTACAGAAAAAAACGGGATTGGTAATCTCTGGTTCAGCCTGTTGCAGGAACTCATCCTTCATCTTGATGTATTGCATGTCCATCATGTGAACCTCGAATATGTTTTTCCTGTGTGGTCACTTCATGTCGTGCAAATGCAATGGTTTTGTTATCTTACTCTGGTTTCCAGTTTGCAGGTAGAAATTTTCATCCTGGGACTTTTTGAAGGGGACACTTAAGTGTATTTGAACAAGACTGGACAAGCAAATGAGACAGTTGTGATAAAAGCTATTTAGCTTTAGTGGATTTTGTTGATTCATGCCAATATAGATTAAAATAATCCATATTTTAAATAGAACATAGTGAACTTATGACCATTTTTCACACTTAAGAACCGTTGCAGCATCCTCCTGATCACATGATCAAAATGCAGATACTTGACTCATGACGGTTGCAGTGTCCTGGGGGGTCACGTGATCAGCTTTTGCGACCTTTTGATGAGCAAAGTCAATGGGGAAGCCAGATTCATTTAACAGCCATGTTACTAACTTAACAACTGCAAAGATTCACTTTACACCAATGGCAAGAAAAGTCGTAAACTGGGGCAAAACTCACTTAACAAATGTTTCACTTAGGAACATACATTTTGGCTTCAGGTGTGATTGTAAGTCCACCTATATAAAAGTGTTATATGTGGATATACTGTATTTAAGGAACATTACCCTTTGAAAATGACCTGTTGGGTGCATTGCTCTCTCTCTCTCTATTTTTGAGACTTGTTTTTGTTTTCTGTATGCATAGCAGGCTTCTGGGTGAAGAATATTTTACAGAAGGCCAGCATGTTTTACTGAGATTTTTCCAAAATTAGGTCAACTATCATGGCCTATGACCTAGTAAAGATTTGTTTTAAATTTAATTTAATTGGGTCAAGAGCCACAGGCTAAGCTAGGGTCTCCCAATGATGGGAAAGAATCCAGCTCTGTTTTCTGTCTGCCATTTGGTCATATATAGATTTCCCGTGTCTTCTCAACCTTTACTTAAATGAGTACAAACAGAGTTCCATCCGGTAAAAGCCCTTAAAATAAAGTAAAAATATTATATTGCTCATAGATGTTTTGTTTTTCATTGGGGACATACATTACAAGCAGTCCTCAATTTACAACAGTTCACTTAGTGTGTTCAAAGTTACAATTACATTGAAAAAAAAAGACTATTTTTCACACTTCCGACCATGGCAGCATCCTCATGGTCACACGATTTACATTCAGATGCTTGACAACTGACTCACGTTTATGACGGTTACAGCATCCCAAAATCATGTGATCATATTTTGTGACCTTCTGACAAGCCAAGTCCATGGGGAAGCCAGATTCACCTAGCAACCGTGTTACTAATTTAACAGCGGCAGTGATTCACTTAACAGACGTGGCAAGGGAAGTTGTAAAATGAGACAAAACTCACTTAACAAATTTCTCACTTAGCAACAGAAATTTTGGGCTCAATTCTGGTTGTAGGTTAACAGATAATCAGAGTTGGAAGGGACCTTGTAGGTCATCTAGTCCAACCCCCCGCCCAAGCGGGAGACCCTACACCATTTCAGACAAATGGCAGTCCAATCTCTTCTTGAAAGTCTCAAGTGATGGCGCTCCCACAACTTCCGAGGTCAACTTCTGTTCCATTGGTTGATTGTTCTCACTAGTTGAGGACTACCTGTATTAAAAGGAAAAGGAAAGAGTAAAAAATGGAAAAAAAAAGAGACAATTTCTCTGAATTTCTATGGATACTATTGGAAAATGTGAGTTCTTCAGCTTTTGGTAGTGACAAATCTAAGGCGCCATGTCCTGCCAATTAGTCACCTCCAGATGAGATCAGCGGCCGACAAATCTAATTAATTAATTAATTAGTTAATTAATTAGGCCATCCTTTAAACTCCTCACAGGTTTTATTCATTTACAGCTGCATCCTGTTAGAATCTGGCTTCTCCCTTTGACTTTGCTTGTCAGAAGGTCGCTAAAGGGGATCACATCACCCCAGGACATTGCAACCGTCATAAATATGAGCCAGTTGCCAAGCAGGTCTGAATGTTGATCACGTGAATGTGGGGTTGCTGCAACGGTTGTGTGAAAAACGGTCAGAAGTCTTCCCCCCCCACCCCATTGTAACTTTGAACAAGTCACTATATGAACTGTTGTAAGTCAAGGGCTCCTTGTACAACACATTATAATTGCAGGCCATACCTATCCTGGCTTTCAGGAGAGGGGGCCGTAAAAGGGACAGCTGGAGCCTATTCTGCCTTTTGGACGGTGGGGTGAGTGGATTCCTTCATTGTGTCTGTGTGTGTGTGGGGGGGGGGGAGTCATTTCTCTTTCCTCCCTTGTATCCTGTCTCCCCAACCCCCATTCCAGCTGGCCTCCTGCGATTGTCCCCCCCTGAATGTTCCTTGGGGACCCTATTGTCCTGCTGCTCCTTCCTTTCATCTGGCAGCCTCTCCTCTCCGTTGGGTCAACCAGCCCCCTCTCCGGCTGCTTCTCGCCAGCTGGCCTGTCATTAGGGGGAGCTGGGAAGAGGGAAAGTGGGGAAATGGGGTTGCAACATGGGAACAAGGGTGTTGGTTCTTCGGTTACGTTTGAGAGAGAAGAAAAATCAGAAAGGACAATGTCTGTGGAGATTCTCAATCCTTCAGGTCATGGTTGTCCCAAAGGTGTGTTTCCCCCCCACCCCAAGAGGCAACTGGGTTTTCTGTTTTTTCGTTGAAGAGGTTTCGCTTCTCATCCAAGATGCTTCTTCAGCTCTTCAGAAGTTTCGCTTCCCATCCAAGAAGCTTCTTCAGAGCTGAAGAAGCTTCTTGAATCAAAGAAAAAACAGAAAGTCCAGTTGCCTCTTGGAAAAAAGCACTTTGGGGACAGAAAGAATGGTTTTTCTCTTGGGGGAGGGCAGAAGGGATCAACCGAGACCGGTTCTTTGTGAAGATGCCATCTATCCTTGTTTGACATCCTTTTTCTCTCTCCCCTTTGCATCACTTGCCTCTTCACGGCATGGGGGAAAGGATACTTGCTTGTTCGTACCCTGGGCCATCTGGGATTCTTCACCTTTACGTCCACCTTTGGGCCACGCCAATCTGCTGAAGCTGGATTTGTGAATGAGGACCCGGGGTCTGAGCATGTGTGAATCATACAGCATAGAATAATATGATTGGAAAGGACTTTGGAGGTCTTCTAGTCTAACCCCCTGCAAGAGACCTATTGGGGGGGGGGCAATCTAGTAAGGACTAGTTTTGATAGAATCAGGGCAGCCCTCTCTTTTCCACCTTTTTTTTTTTGCTTGCCTTCTTCTGTACCCATTGTCCTGGAGGAATGATCAAGACAAATAATAGCTTGCATTCTTTCAGTCCTTTCCCTCTAACCCTTGCTCCTCATTTCCTTATGCCAGTATTTCTCAACCTTGGCAACTTTAAGATGCGTGGACTTCAACTCCCAGAATTCCCCAGCCAACATGCTTTAAGATAGGAAGACTTCAATTGCTGGTTGGGGAATTCTGAGAGAGAAAAGTCCACCCATCTTAAAGCATGCTGGTTGGGGGATTCTGGGAGTTGAAGTCCACAGGTCTTAAATTTGCCAACGTTGAGAAATCCTGCCTTAGACACAGTGCTCAGGACCTTGTGGCCTTCCGGATGTGGATCTGTAACCCTTGCCAACATGGCTCAGAGTGTTGGGAGGTATGAAAATGCCAAGAGGAGAAGCAGGGTTGGCATAGCTGGCAACAACTTTTCAAAGTCTCCGACCAGGTAGAAAGCTGTAGCTAAACTACGAGCTAAATCACTGCCATTGGAAAGGGGAAAACATTATGAATGTTTCCAACCTTTGGGGTTTTTAATTCCTGAATTTTTGAAGGTAAGAATATATATAGGAAACTTTCCATCCAAGTTTTTGTAGGTGACGGAGTTTTCCTTTCCTTTCTTTTCCTTTCCTTTCCTTTCCTTTCCTTTCCTTCCCTTCCCTTCCCTTCCCTTCCCTTCCCTTTCCTTTCCTTTCCTTTCCTTTTCACTTTCTACTTTTCTCTTTCCTGCAGTGGTGTAACATGATTCAGCTTTTCCGACATAAGTTTCCTAGGAACCTTACGAAAACAGGTTTATCTTCATGGGTTTACAGTAGTCAACTTTCCCAAATGGTTCAACCATTGTCTTTCCTTGGTGTCACATCCCATAGAAGATTAGCAAGGAGATTTCAAAACTATCTTTCTGCATCTATCTATATTCTTGTGAGCAATCCTTACAAGTTGGTAGTGTTTGGACACTGCTGGGAGGCTTAATCCTTTGGTCTGAAAACGTTTCTGTTTTGTGCTCATTTTTTCCACAATGGAATCCGAATCCAAATCCCTTCGTATGATGAACAGTTGAGGGATCTAGATGCAGTAACAGATAACAGATAAGTAAGGAGAAACCTCCGAACAATCAATCAGTGGAACAGCTTGCCTCCAGAAGTTGTGGGTGCTCCATTACTGGGGGTTTTCCAAAATAGACTGGACGACCAGGATGATATAAGATCTCCTATCTTGAGCATGGGGCTGGACTAGAAGACCTCCAAGGTCCTTTCCAGCCCTACAATTTTATGTTCTATATTCCACAATGGGCTTTTTGCAAGGGGAGAGGTACTGACTGCAAACTTCATCAGGGTGCCATGGTGAGCTGTCTGTCTCTTTTTTTCCCCCTCTTCACAGTCTGACTGCAATTGCCTCTCTATCCAAGCAGTACAGGGACGAGTAATCAGGGTATTAATGTTGGAAGGAGAAGGATATTTAAACTGGGGTGGGAGGAAACCAACCCTAAGGAATATTAGCAGATATTTCGTTCTTTGTGAGTAGCCAATAAATACAGTAGAGAGGAGGACGTTTCTTGCTGCTTTAATGCCATTTATGGTGATTAATTTCCGATATGAGAAATGCTGGGTCTTAAAAACTTGAGGTCCCCAGTTTTTCTCCCAATGCAGAGATATTGTCAGCGATTGATGGGAAGCGTGGAAATTGGACAGGGGGAATAAAAGCCAGATTTTTCCTAGAGGGGTTTAAAAACCAGTTGTATTTCAAATCGGAAAGAAGTCTTAGCTTTCTTTATTATTTACAAAGCACTTTAGAAAGAAAATTTCCCGGTCATTTTCAAAATGACTTTCAAACCAAGATTCTAGCTATTACCGTAGAAGAAGCCGGTGGTTTATTTTCATTGGAGAAGCAGAGATGGTGCAGCTTCTTATCGAGAGTTCTTAAGAATAAGCTGCCCTGGCGATTCTGAAGCTAAGAATACATTGGTCAATTGGCCAGCATAATCTGTGGATTAGCTACCCTCATGCGTCCCTGCCCTAACATTTGACACTGGCATTTGCTTTTTAGGTTTTCTCTTCTGTTAAAACACAGGGAAAATAGCCTGTTTTTCTTACCCAGAAGTTGTGTCTATATGTCTGCCAGATGCAGACATATAGAAAGATAATAGAAAGCAGGAGATAGTGAGTTCTAGTCCTGCCTTAGTTATGAAAGCCAGCTGGGTGACTTTGGGCCAGTCATCTGGAGATTTTAGGACTCTGTGTTTTCTCTGTTCTTTCATAATATCAATGAAAAGCTTGGAAGCATTTGCGGCCCCTCTGAAATGCAAAACAAAGATTATCTGCAGGCTGCTAGCAAGACATACAGTAAGTAAGAGGTAATTGAGAGATCTTGTAAATGACGGCCTTGGTGAGCTCGGTAGGGTTGCCCAACCTATTGCCTGAGGGTGTGTTTTTCATCATGGCTTGAACTTCCAAAGCAGTGTTTCTCAACCCTTGCCAGTGTGAAAAATGTGCGATCTGAACACTTGCGTCCCAGATGCAAAGTTCTAATGGTCTGGCCCCCTCTGCAGTCAACTTCAGGTGACACAGCTGCCTTTAGGACCATTTGGCAGTGCCCTCCAGTCACGTGACCATGTTTTATGCCATTTTTGCCATGGGGTTTGCTTAATGACCCTGAATTCACTTAACAACCGCCACAAAAATGGTTGTAAAATTAGGTTGGACGCATGACTGACTCTTAGAAGGCTTAGAATAACTTGGTTGTCACTTCAAATGTAATTGGCATACATTAAAATGAAATGTTATTGGAGACAGCTCTCAAAGGGTCACCACCTCCAAAATACACTACATAAACATGACAAATAAATAAATATGAATATTCCCACTTATTATATGACAACAGAGAAACAACACAGTCTTGTTCAGATGTTTACATGTACATGGCGAGAAAAACGAAGCTTGTGAGTTTGCCAGAGGGATGGCGTAGAGAATAAAGCTGTTACAGAATCTGGAAGTCCTGCTAGAAATACTTCAAAACCTCTTCCCAGAGAGGAGCAACACAAACAAGCCATGAAGTAGGTGTGTGGGGTCTTTAACCATGCTTCAAGCTCTCAGCACATAGCGCTTATATGCAGGATCCTGAATAACAGGAAGTGAGCTTCCGATAATCTTCTCGGCTGTCCTTACAACTGTTAACGACATATGGCGATAATGGGCAGGCTCTGTTACGGTCATATGTGCAGGACTACAGGAAATGAAACCATACTTTTGTTTTTGCCATGGTCCTCAGTCACTTTTGGAAGTGTGACATCCAGGGTGCTAGTCAAAAGGCTAGCCCAGGGATATGTGGCCATGCAGTTGCCAAAAACCAAGTCTTTATCCCTCAAGGCTCCGAAAAAAAAAAACCCCAAACCACCAGAAGTCTGATCTGTGGGATGAACACATGCAATAGTTTGTTTTTTTAAATTGATATATTTCCCATTAGCTTCTGCCCTCAGGGCATCTGGAAGTTATTCTCCCAATAAATATTTATAAGATTCGGTTTACATATCTTCCTTGTTTGGTTCTTCACTTCTTGGAAACACCCCCCCCCCAAAAAAAAAACCCTTTCTAAATCACATTTCAACCAAACTGAGGTTTCTTACAGGCCCCCAAGGAAATAACATTCTTTGCATTCCTTGGCTTATTACCTTTCTTCTGACATCACAGTAGCCGGCATGCTACAGCAGACTTTGCTTTGCCCAGTACACTTAAAGACCTGGCAGATGTATTGGCATGAGATTGTCTAAGCTTGGTTTGGGTTAATCTGGGTTATTTTTTGTGCCTTATTGTGAAACCTGACCTACTTGGTCATCTTACCATTCAATGTATTTTGGGAACACAGAAAAAGATCCCTTCTGATAATCAGGTTAAGTGCAT
Source organism: Notechis scutatus (assembly GCF_049901735.1). NCBI lineage: Eukaryota > Metazoa > Chordata > Lepidosauria > Squamata > Elapidae > Notechis > Notechis scutatus. The sequence continues at coordinate 4,474,733 of NC_142022.1, read as the reverse complement.
TGTATGAGCCCAGCCATGCAAACCGGCCTGGAGTTTAACATCCTGTAAGTAATGTTTTTAAAAAGAAATGTTGCAAACCTTCCAAATAAAAAGGATAACCCATTTCCCTCTCTTTCTCTCTTTTTTTTTTTTCCAATTGTGTCTTTCAGGCCTTTGTATGAAGATCAAGTTCTCAAATAAATACCCAACAAGGGAGAAATAGATACCCTGATGGTGTGGATGTTGGAGTAATAAAAACCAGGTTGATTTTACACGTAAGTAGAACCTGACAGAGCCATGTGCAAATCTGAATGAACACAAAATATGCATAATTCTTGCCCTTATTATATTTTTTCCTCATGATCACAACAATCCAGAGAGAGAGAGAGAGAGAGAGAGAGAGAGAGAGAGAGAGAGTGAGAACAGCTTATAGAATAGAATAGAATAGAATAGAATAGAATAGAATACTTTATTTGCTAAGTGTGATTGGACACACAAGGAATTTGTCTTGGTGTAAATACTCTATACATAAAAGAAAAGATACATTTGTTAAGAGTCGAGAATCATAAGGTACGTCACTTAAATGATAGTCATAGGGTACAATAAGCAATCAAATCATACTAGGAAACAGTCAGTATAAATCATAAGGATACAAGTGACAAAGTTACAGTCACACAGTCACAAGTGGGAGGGGATGGGTGATAAGAAGTGATGAGAAGATTAATAGTAATAGTAGTACAGATTTTGTAATAGTTGAATAGTGTTGGGGGAATTATTTGTTTAGCAGAGTGATGGTGTTAGGGAGAAAACTGTTCTTGTGTCTAGTTGTTCTGGTGTGCAGTGCCCTATAGTGTCGTTTTGAGGGTAGGAGTTGAAACAGTTTATATCCGGGATGTGAGAGGTCTGTAGATATTTTCACAGCCCTCTTTTTGACTTGTGCAGTATACAGGTCCTCGATTGTTGCAGCGTTAGCCAGTTTCTATCCTAGAAACAGATAGTACTCAACTTACAACCACAATTGTACCCCTGTTGCTAAGCAAGATGGTTGTTAAATGAGTTTTGCCCCCTTTTCTGACCCTCCTTGCCACAGTTGTTAAGCAAATCACTGCAGTTGTTAAGTTAGTAACCTGGTTGCTAAGTGAATCTGGCTTCCCCCTTGAGTTTGCTTGTCATAACAGTCGATTGCAATGGTCGTGTGAAAAGAGGTCATAGGTCACTTTTTTTCAGTGCTATTGTAACGTTAAATGGTCACCTACCTAATGTTTGGAAATTGAAACTATCTGCATTTCTTCAAGATCCGTGCATTCTTGATCTTCTTTCTTCACCACGTGCCCTCCTTAAACTCCTCCTTTCCAAGTTTTTATTTTTTAAGTTAAGTGCATCCTTCCATTTCAATCCTTGGTACAACTCAATGAGCCTGCCTCCTATTTTCACCCACAACAACCCTGCCAGGTGGTTTGGCTTGAAAGAAGGTGAGGGGCCCAAAGGTCACTCAAATTTCTTCATTTATCTAGACGTTCTGCCAGATTATTTAGCTGCTCTAATTTGTTTTCTTTGCCCTTACGCATAACTTGCATTTGTATATTTCCTTAATGCATCATGCAACAGTAATATTCCCTGCAATTTATGCAGGATTTTCGCTAACAACAGGACATTGTCTGCATACAAAGGTACAGATGCATTCATGTCTTCAACACACCTCAGCCTCACAACAAGCATTCCTTAGACTTTTATCAAAGAGTATATTAAGCTGCGAAGGAGACATTCCAGATCCTTGTTTTCCACCCTGATCATTATTGAAGTATTCAGCAAGTCCTCCATTTATTCCCATTCTGGCGCTATTTCCATGTTACAAGCCTCTTATTACATCCTGCAAACAAGCTGTGACTCCTTACTCATGCAAAAGTTCCCTCATCATTCAAGGCGGCACATCTGATGATATGCTTTTTTTAAATAAACAAATTTATAGGTACCTCACATTTGCATATTTCTTAACGACCGGCTGAAAAACAAAAAAAAATCTGTGCTGCCCATCAACCAAGCAGGGAAAAGAAACTACACAGCAAAAGGTATAACAAAAGCAGTGAAAAGCCACACAGGAGCCCCCTTTTAAAAAGCAGGGGAAATACAGGTTGTCCTTGACTTAAACAACCACAATTTCTGTGGCTAAGCAAGACAGTTCAGTCCATTTTACTCCATTTTACAATGTTAAGTTAGTCAAGTTTGTGTTCCAACCTGATCGACTGCTGGATCTCTTTTTGAGATCCTCAATCTGCTCTGGGATCCAGTTAGCACTGAAAGAGGAATGTAGGCCCCTCCTCTGCCAAATGCTGTCTGCCAAGATCTCGCAGTGATCCTGGGTTTTATCTGCCAGGTTTGTTAAGCGGTGCCAGCTGTAATGGGCTGTTGGTCTCCAGCAAGGATGGCGTTGATGGATGTCCCTCCTGAACACAGAGCTGCAGACAACAGGGCACCATCCCTGCATCCTGGCAAGAGCCTGAAGACACACTGTGGAGTTGGATTGTGTACTTCAGAGACTGCCTTTTCTCTGCAGCTTGGAAGAAGAAAATGATGGCGAAGACCACATTTTCCCCTTTGTTGGGACTTCTGAATTAAGACTTTTCCCCCTTTTTGCTGCAGTTCATATTGTGGAAAAACCACAGGGAATTAATGGAGCATATATGTAAACTCTGACGTGAGTTTACAAGTGGACATGATGAAAGAGGTCCTATGCTAGCTTATTTGGCACACACCGAAGTCTAGTGAAGTTGTGCCTTAAAATAAAACAACGGTGTTGCCGACTTGGTATTTAATCTTCTTGAGAAACTGTGCTCCCTCGAATTAATCATTTTCGCTGATCCCTACACCGTAAAAACATTTAAAAGTTGATGGTTTTAAAAGCAAGTTAGTTCGAGGGTGCAAAATGAAAGTGGCTCGTTTCAAGCAGCTTTTGAAAAAAAGAAGTCCATGCTATAAAGCTTTCCGATGCACCTGCCTTTTAGGGGGAAATCTGAAGAGGCTCCCCAGCTGGATCCCAGGCAGAACAAAACCCTGGGATGCAGGACGGCGTGGGTGGGTTTGGAAAGGATGATTGTGGTACTTGGCAAGGCCGTCCATCATTTTGAGGAAGGCCAGAGAGGCAGGAAGCCAGATGGTGGTGCGCTCCCCTGGGAAAGCATCCCTAGTTCCTGTGATGGTGTCATGACAAACAAGTCCTGTCTGAAACACATGGATAAGAGCATCTCTGTGACAAAAGGGTTGCTTTCCAAAAATCCAGAAAGCCCAGCAGTTTTGTGATGTTTTTGGACCCACTTGGCTCTTGACAAGAGGCATGGCATGGGACCTCAGGCTTCCCTTTATAGTTTTTAATTAAGAAGACTTTTATCCCACCTTTATTACATTGTAAGTAACTCAAGGCAGTGAACGTATCTGATACAGGTAGTCCTCTACTGATCACAATTGGGGCCAGGATTTCTGTTGCTAAGCAACACGGTTTTTAAGTGAGTCACACCTGATTTTCCCATCTTCATTAAGTGAATCCAGCTTCCATCATTGATTTGCTTGCCAGGAGCTGGCTTGGAAGGTCACGGATAATGATCTCATGACCCAGGGACACTGCAGCCATCATAAATGCATGATGGGTGCCAAGCCCGCTAATTGTGATCAAATGACCAGGGAGATGCTGCAATAATTGTAAGTGCAAGAACCATTCATAAACCACCTTTTTCAGTGCCGTTGTAACTTTGATCACTAAACAAATGGTTGTAAGTTGAAGACTACTTGTATCCCTTCCTCCTCCTATTTTCCCCATAACAACCAACCCCAGGAAGTGGGTTGGGCTGAGAGAGAATGAGTGGTCCATAGACAACCTGCTGGCTTTCATGTCTAAGGCAGGACTAGAACTCACAACCTCTCCTAGTTTCTGGCTCAGTGCCTTAAATAGTACTTAATTGTAAGTTGACGTTAAGTTTTTCCCCCATGCCATCACTCTGCTAAACAACTAATTCCCTCAACACTGTCAAACTACTTAGTAAGGCTGTATTACTATTACTCTTCTCATCTTTCGTATTACCTATCTCCTTATCTTTTTATGGCTATAACTTTGTTGCTTGTATGTATATTATTTTATTTAGTATCCTATTGTGATTTATGTTGATTGATTATTTAGTATCCTATGACTGTCACTAAGAGTTGTATCTTATGATTTATGATGAATGTATTTTTATGATGATTGTGATCACACTTGGCCAATAAAGAATTCCTGTTCTGTTTTATAATTCTGTTTTATTCTACTCTACTCTACTCTACTTTACATTCTATTCTATTTTACATTCTATTCTATTCCAGTGTCAGCTGGAGGGTCCCACATTGGAATCCTTGAGACCTGAAGGGTTGGATATCATGCCAAACCATACTTTATTAAATTGTGGTTTCTTGAATCTGTGGCTACCTTTGCAAATAACAATAAGCTAAACTCTTCAGTCTTTTTTTTTTTTTAAATGAATCAATTAAAGGAAAAACGATTTGTGGTTTGGGAGAAGGAAAGAAAGGAATAAGCCCGACTCCCTGCCTTCTTCCTTCCCTCTAGGCAGAGACTGCCTCCTGCTGAAACAGCCATGAGTAGTACACTCTCCCCTACCGATTACGACAGCTTGGAAATCCAGCAACAGTACAATGATATCAACAACCGCTGGGAGGTGGCTGATGAAGACTGGGACAACGAAAACAGCTCAGCCCGGCTGTTTGAGCGCTCCCGTATCAAGGCTTTGGCAGGTAAGGGATGGATGGGGCAGCTGGGTTTTTTTCCCCTCTCCAAGCATCCTTTTTTCATGTATTGGCAGAGGTCAAGGCATAACAGCATAACAAAGTTGGAAAAGAGTCCCTTAGAGGTCTTCTAGTCCAACCCCTGCTCAGGCAGGAAACCCATTTCAGACAAATGATTGTCCATTCTTTTCTTAAAAGCCTCCAGTGATGGAGCCTCCCACCACTTCTGCAGGGAAGCCATTCCACTGATGAATTGTCCTCCCTGTCAGGAAATTTCCCCCTAATAAAGGAGAATATTTGTAGCTCAGGGTTGACATGAGGAGTCCTTGGTGCTCTCTAAGCTTCCTTGTTTTCTTGCAGACGTTTCATTACCAAATTAGGTAACATCATCATTGCTAGTAAGTCTGTTGATGTTACTAGTTTGGATAATGAAACGTCTGCAAAAAAAACCAAGCTAGCTTAGAGAGCACCAAGGACCCCCAATTTCTCCTCAGTCCTAGGTTGCTTCTCTCCTTGATTAGTTTCTATCCATTGCTTCTTGTCCTGCCTTCAGGCTGGCCTTTTCTTCTTTGGAACAACCGCTCAAATATTGGAAATACTGCTACCATGCCACCCCTGGTCCTTCTTTTCACTAGACTAGACATACCCAATTCCTGCAACCGTTCTTCATGTGTTTTAGCCTCCAGCCCGCTAATCCTCTTAGTTATTCTTCTCTGCCCTTTTTCTAGAACCTCAACATTTTTTTTTATATCATGGTGACCAAAACTGGATGCAGAATTCCAAGTGTGGTCTTACCAAGGCATTGTAAAGTGGCACTAACACTTCACGTGGCCTTGATTCTATCCCTCTGTTAATATAACCTAGGACTGCATGCTTTAGAGCAGGGGTGTCCAACCTTGACAACTTTAAAACTTGTGGACTTCAACTCCCAGAATTCCTCAACCAGCAAAGCTGGCTGAGGAATTCTGGGAGTTGAAGTCCACAAGTCTTAAAGTTGCCAAGGTTGGACACCCCTGCTTTAGAGCATGTGCAGAGTGTGTGACCTTTCTGCTCCCAAGACTAATCCCTTGACTTTGTAGGCTTGGTATTTTAAAAGAAATTGATTTGGGAAAGTTACAGGAGATGAACGCATGCTTTGAATTCCAGAAGGGTTCATTGCATTAAGCAATTTTCTGCACATTCAGCCAGCTGTGGCTTACTCATTAGCCATGACTCGGTTTCTCCATCCAGCTTTGTATTATCCACGCCAGGCCCATGTTGCACACTAAACCGTGGCACTTTTGTTGGAGGAGACAATCCGGAGCTAGATGGAGAAATAGATTAATGACAAAACCAAATCGCGCTTGGCTGAATTCAGCTGACATGCTAAGCTTAACACCAAATCTCTGTTGCAGCTTAGCATTTAATTTCTGGATTTGCACAGCATTCTTATAATGTGGTTACTGAATTACTCTATTTTCTGGTTTATACTCTACAGTTAACCATAAACTAACCACACAGGGCCAGTTCATACAACATGCTAAACCACAGAAGGTAACCCAAGTTGAAAGGAAGCCAGTTGAACGTGAATGTAATTGCCCAGGTACAGGTAGTCCTCGAATTAGGATGACAATTGAGCCCAACATTTCTGTTGCTAAGTGAGACATTTGTTAAGTGAGTTTTGCCCCGTTTTACGATCATTCTTGCCATGATTGCTAAGTGAAGCTCCCTGCAGGTGTTAAGTTAGTAACACGGTTATTCAGTGAATCTGGCTTCCTGATTGTTTTTCCCTGCCAGAAGGTCACAAAAGGTGGGATTACATGACCCTGGGACACTGCAACCATTGTAAATATGAGTCAGTTGACCACGTGACCATAGGGATGCCACAACAGTCGTAAGTGTGAAAAATGGTCCTAAGTCACTTCTTTCAGTGCCGTTGTAACTTCAAAGAGTCCCTAAATGATCTGTTGTAATTTGAGGACTACCTGTATTAAGTGAAATCAACCTGTGGGATCCACTTGGCTTTTTCTGGATCCATCTACAATTCTATTTCTTTTGGATCAGACTTAACCTGGGAGAAACTGAGGTCATTAATGGAGTTTGTTCTAGCTGGCTTCAAGAGTCCAAAGCAACAATTTATCTGTTTTATCTTGTTTTCCACTGCTGCCCTTTGCTCTCCATTTGGGTGAGCTTAGGCCTCCCTCATTCCTTTCTATTCTGTCTGGAAAGGGGAGAGGACTGTCCATTGCCCATATGGAAAAGTCTGATCCTACATATCTCAAGAGGGTGGGATTCCTCATATGGAAGGATCTATAGGTGAGGTGATCTTCTTAAAGGTCCTTCTCATCCTGGGCACCCTTTTTTTGAACTATTACCATCTTGCAGACGGTACAGGATAATAATAAAAACAAGCACAAATAGTCTGAAAAACAGCTTCTATCCCAGAGCAGTAACTCTATTGAATTCTACTGTATAGTGCAATATTCATGCAATATTGAGTTTTCAATTGTGTAGAATGTGAAGGATGTGTGTTTGTGTTTTATTTTTATAGTTATAATGTACACTGAAGATGGCATTTAATTTCGTTGTACAAGGTGCAATGACAATAAAGTAAACTAAACTAAGAGATGAAGGTACAAGCTGCTAAGCGAGACAGTTGTCAAGTGAATTTTGCCCCATTTTAAGACCCTTCTTGCAACAGTTGTTAAGTGAATCTCTGCAGTCGTTAAGTTAGGAACACGGTTTGCTAAGTGAATCTGATTTCCTTGCTAGAAGGTCGCAAAAGGGGATCACGTGACCCCAGGACACTGCAACGTCATAAATATGAGTCAGTTTCCAAGAGCCTGAATTTACTCACATGGTCATGGGGATACTGCAGTGGTTGTAAGTGTGAAAAATGGTCAGTTTTTTCAATGCCATTGTGACTTTGAACAGTCACTAAATGAACTGTTATATTTGGATTACAAGCTCCAGGAGAAGGTTGGGAAAATGGAGCTGCTCCTAGGAATGGCATTCTCGTGGGAGTTACAAATGGAAAGGTACTTTAAAGATCATCTTGCTCAATTCCCTGCTTAGTGCAGGAACCCACTAAGCCAGCTCCAACAGGCCCCTTTAAAAACTCTCATTTATTTATTATTTATTGGATTTTAATCTTGCCTTTACTACTTTATAAGCAGGAGTGGGATTCTACCAGTTCGCACCTGTTCGCTAGAACCGGTTGAATATTCTAAGCAGTTCGGAGAACCGGTTGTTAGAAGAAATTACTGGCCTAATCCTGTAAGGAAGGCAGGAAGGAAACATTCTGGGGTTGCTTACAGAAACTGCCTCTCCGTTAACCCTTATTACATTCTTGGCAGGACTAGACTTCCTGTCTCAGGAACATCTCTGGAGTTTTCTTCCCCTCCTTTGCTGGTACTTTGCTTGTGTGGAGTGACCATTCAAAGTTACAATGGCACTGAAAAAAGTGACTTATGACCATTTTCACACTTATGACTGTTGCAGCATCCCCACAGTCACGAGAGGCCAGGCGAGGAGATGTGTGCCTCGATGTGAGTGATGTTGAGTTGGCCACGCCCAGCCAGTAGCATGACCACCAAGCCACATCCACCCAGTCACATGACCAACAAACCACACCTACCAACTAAGCCACGCCCACATAACCGGTTGTTAAAAAATTTGAATCCCACCCCGTTTATAAGTAAGTCAAGGCGATGAACATATGTAGTATTCCTTCTTCTCCTTTTCCCTCCTGCACAACAACAACCCTGTGAGGTGGGTTAGGCTGAGAGAGAGTGACTGGCCCAAAGTCACCCAGTTGGCTTTCATGCCTAAGGTGGGACTAGAATTCGCCATCCCCATCCATGGTTTCTAGGCCAGCACCTTCCCCCTCTGCACAAAACTGGCACCAAACCAAACTGATCTTCAGACAGATGCATTTTGGTTCACACACCATACTCTATAAGTCATTATTTGGTTAATCCACTTTTAGCTCAGCAGTTGCTGACAATCCAGACCTTGTAAAATGGCAAATGATGGTCTATTGCTGAATCTGTTTTGCAAATCCAACCATTTGTGGCTTATTCAGCTGACTGTGGTTAAGCTATTATGATTGCCTGGTGTGATGTAATGGCTGTTATTATTACCTTTATGATTTTTGTATTTAGCACCCTCCCCTCATAGCATTGGTAGAATGAGAACCAAGAACAAAGGTGTCTTTGCTTAAAGAATGTAGGTAGATAGGTAAGTAGGTGGGTGGGTGGGAGGGAGGGAGGGAGAGAAGGAAGGAAGGAAGGAAGGAAGGAAGGAAGGAAGGAAGGAAGGAAGGAAGGAAGGAAGGAAGGAAGGAAGGAAGGAAGGAAGGAAGGAAGGAAGGAAGGAAGGAAGGAAGGAAGGAAGGAAGGAAGGAAGGAAGGAAAAAAAATAATAGCTCTACTGCTTGAATTTGAAGGAAGGAAAGGCATTCTGGACGTGCACCAAAACGTAGCTGCATATTCTGAGATAAGAACAGGTTCTGTACGCAAGACTGCATTTACAGGTAGTCACAACAGAGCCCAAAATTTCTGCAGCTAAGCGAGACATTTGTTAAATGAGTCTTGCCCCATTTTACGAACTTTCTTGTCTCTATTGTTAAGTGAATTGCCGCAGTTGGTAAGTTGTTAAGTGAATCTGCCTTCCCCATTGACACTGCTTCTCAGAAGGTCGCAAAAGGAGATCACATGATCCCAGGACAGTGCAACCGTCATAAACGTGAGTCAGTTGCCGAGTGTCTGAATTTTGATCAGGTGCCCAGGGGGATGCTGCAACGGTCATAAGTGTGAAAAACCGTCCCTTTTTCCCAGTGCCGTTGTAACTGTGAACTGCCACTAAACAAACTGTTGTAAGTCGAGGAATACCTGCCCTTAGATTCACTTAACAACCACAGCAAGAAAGGTCATAAAATGGAGCAAAATTCACTTAACAATAGTCTCACTTGGCAACAAAAATTTTGAACTCAACAGCAGTCCTAAGTCGATCACCTTGTCTTGGTAAGAAAGGATTCATGTCCTCCTTCCCCCCCATCTGCTCCTCCCATCCCACCCACCCCCAAAATGCCAGCAAAAACAGAGGATGGCCAAGACAGAAGCCAAGGACATCACGGGACAACCTTGAGACGGATTTCCAAGAATGTTTATTGTTCGCAAGCAAACAGGGCCTTGAGCAATCTCGCGTTCTCCGAGCCGAAGGAAGCCCAGAGCGAGCAAATGGTTCCCCTATATTGCATCTCTTGTTGCCTCTCCTGTAAATGCGCAGAGGGCATGGCAAGGGAAGATTGCGAGAACAGTCTGGGGAAGGGCAGTAAACAGCCACTTAATGACAGCTTAGGATGATAGCCAGCAGGGTGGGGTGTGTGGGCAGGCAGGAAATACTGGAAGCAGGTGTAGAAGGGGGAACCTGGCCGTTTGCATCTCTGCCTTGTGTGGGGAGACGAATCATCCTTGGAAGGACAAAATGCGACGTTTCTTGTACAGGGATATCCCCGACTTACGGCCACAGTTGAGCCCAGGATGTACATTGCTCAGCCAGACATTTCTCAAGTGGGTTTTTTGCCCCCTTTTTATGACCTTCCTTGCTGCTGTTGTGAAGCGAATCACTGCAGTTTGATAAGTTGGGAACAATTCATTCAACAGCCACCTTGCTTAGCAGTGGAAATTCTAGCCCCGATAGTGGTTGTAAGTCAACAACTTACCTGTATGCTGAAGGTGGGAAAACTCAGCTGCGGAACTAATCCTAGTGAGCAGTCCATGGCGAGGTATCTCCCAGATCATCAGGACACAACAGAGTAACAGTTGGAAGGGACCTTGGAGGTCTTCTAACGATCCAACCCCCTGCTTGAGCAAGGGATCCTATACCATTCCAGACAAACGGCTGTCCAATCTTTTCGTAAAAACCTGCAGGGATAGGCAGGTTTTCAAGAGGGAAGCCCTTCCACGGATTAATTGTCCCCACTGCTTCTGTCCTTGATTAGTTTCCATACGTTGCTTCTTGTTCTGTCTTCTGGTGCTTTGAAGCCGGCTTAGACGCCTCCAGTGATGGAGCACCCACAATTTCTGGAGGCATTTTGTTCCACTGATTAATTGTTCTCACTGTCAAGACATTCCTCCTTAGTTCCAGGTTGCTTCCCTTCTTGGTTAGTTTCTATCCATTGCTTCTTGTCCTGCCTTTTGGTGCTTTGGAGAATAGTTGACCCCCACCCACCCCCTTCTTGGCTTGGCAGCCCCCTAGATATCGGAGCACACATTGGAACAAATCACCTCTTACCTCTTGCTCGCTAAACTCCTGGCCTTAAGGTGACTTCTGTGCGATTTAAAAACTTACGTAGGAAAACTACAGATGGGATTTTTCGGCTCCCCTTGGTTATTGGGAGAAACAGCTCCTTTCTCTGCCCCAGTCCTGGATGATGCCGGGTTGATTTATCTTCAGAAATCAATGTGGAGAAACACTCTCCAGGGGCGGTCATTTTGTCTCTAAAGCCACGGCAAGCTGGAGCTTCATGGTCAGACAAAGGGATGTAAATCTTTCATTGTTTGGGCCCTGCTACTGGCTGAGCTCATCGGTTCATATCTTTTCTTTTCTTTGGGCGATGCCTACAGGGTTAATCCAAAGCCAGGTTTTCTTAAAACAGAAGAGCCATTACGTTCGTCTACTTCTGAAACTCTCTGTACATATTTTTTTAAAAATAAGTATTTATCAATTGTTCTTAATATTCTAGGACGTAGGGCTTGCTTGCCTACAAAATAGTGTTATTTCACTATTGCACAGTAACGGCACTAAGCTCTGGACAGTTGTTTGTGCCCACTTTACAGACAGGGAAAAGAATCAGCTTTATTCTGATAAAATGCTTTCATGTGTCAGAAACTTACGGATGGATTTACACATCATTTAAAGCTAGAATTAGCTTTTAAGTTTAGTGGTTGTTTTTTTTAATGGATCGCCTTGTTGTGCAAATCCAAACTATTTCTTTCGTTTAGAGTTCGGTGTATGATGCAAATTCAGAAAACGGATGTTTCAGGAAGCAGGTGTAACGGCAAAGTAAAGAGGAAGATTGCTTAAGAATCAAATCTTTTTAAATGTGATGTATTAAGAAAAGAAAAAAAGGACTCCATATCCCATCTCAAATCAGGAGTGGAGAAAGGGAGAGGTTTCAGAAAGATCTATCTGGAAACTAACCCAGAGCTGGGGAAGAAAAGCTTGCTGGTCATTCTTGGTGTCACCCAACGCTAGTCCTCGAACCCTGGCTTGCAGCTGACGACAAAACCTAAGGCTATTCAAAAAGAGCCTTGGCTAAGCCCCAGTGCTAAAATTTGCAAGTTTCAGACTGCTTAACTGTGCCCGTGTTTCTGTGTGTGCTCGCCAGCCGAGTTTCCCTCTTTCATGTCTGCCCAAGCTCAACACACACACACACACACACACACACAAACCACACCCCTCTGCCATTCAGAGCAGCCCAACCTGTTTTTATGTAAATTTCCCCAAGCCTCCCCTTTCCCCTCCCTCCCTGGGAGGGGGTAAGCAAACTCCCTTTGAAGTGTTCCAGTTGTACCAAGGTGCCTCCGAAAGAGCTTTCCTTTGCTTGCTTCCTTCTACCTGGGCCCAGCTGTGGTTGGCTTGGCAGTTGGTTGGGCAGCCCTCCGCCACCCCTGGGAAGTGGGAAGAGGCTGGCAGGCATTCGGGGCTCCCAACCGGGGAGGAGGAGTCCCTTAGCTGGGCACGATGTACCAGACCGAAACAGATTTGATGGAGGTGATCCAGGGTCCTTCCCCAACCCCCGAGCTGTCCCCTGCAGCTTTTATCAACGCGGTGCAGTACGCTAACGTCCTGGAGGGCAGGTTCAAGCAACTTCAAGGTAGGGAAGAGGAGAATTGTGGGGAGTGGAGGGGGTGGGTGAAATGGGCGCATCACGAAGGGGTCATGGCTTCCCCTCCAGGATCCTTAAATCCTTAAATCTCCCTTCCCTCTGCCTAAGGGGCAGGTTTAGGAAAACCTTAATCTGTAAGGTGCTGCCAGGAATTATTTCAGTACACAGGCTGGATTTGCAAGGGGCAAAGCCAAACTCCTCTGGAGCTTGGATTTTTGGAGGGCTGGGGTGGGTGGGTGGTCCTGTGCCCCACTTCTGAAGGACAGGAAAGCAAAGAGGACACCGATTGTTGCAAGAGAGAGGGACAAGCACCTAGATAGGTGGGAGGGTGACTCACAGCTACTATCTCTGTTTCCAGGTTGGCTGCGCCTTACAAGTTAACCCTGATTTGGTGGCAGTCAGTGTGGTGATGAACAGTCATTGTAAACCCTCACCTTCGTTTCCTCTTCCCCTGCCTTCATTCACACAACCAGCCTTCTCCCCCTCCCCTTCCCTCCATCTAAGCATCTTTTAGAATTGTCCCGCTGGGGCAGCTGATGGGCTACGTGGTCCCAGCGTGTCCATTTGGGAAAAACCGACCAGTTTAAAATTGAGCCTCATGCTTGCCCTGCGCCAGCTGATCATTCAATGTTTGCAGAGATAACACTTGAACTGACCTTGAATGTAAATAGGAAAAAAAAAATGCTTTTAAGGCTCTTAAGAACCGGAAAAGCAGCACTCAGAGCAACCCCAGGAGAAAATACGCTTTAAAAACTCACCTTTCCTTTCGTGCAGGAAAACTGGCACCCGCCTAGTTTTTCGGAGGAATATAGTCTAAAACAAGGGTCTCCAAACTTGGCAAATTTAAGACTTGTGGACTTCAGCTCCCAGAGTTCCCCAGCCAGGAATTCTGGGAGTTGAAGTCCACAGGTCTTGAAATTGCCAAGTTTGGTGATCTCTGCTTTAAAATCTGGGTGCCATTGTGAAGACCTTCATCTTATTTTAGTGCTTTCTTGCCTTCTCCAAAAAAGGGGACTGGGGTTCCTGCCCTGGATTGGATTCAGTTTTTGTCCAAGTCAGCAGCATCTTTTCCCTAGTTAATTAAGAGGCAGCATAAAGATCGGGCTTTTGGCAGCCTGCAACCCATTTCAGGAAAGGAGACTGGGCAGTATTTTATTGGTTAGAGATAAAAGCCAGCCCTCTTTTAAAAAATCCCCTTTTCCCCACACCCCCAGCCCCAATCCTAAGCTCTGAACTTTCCTCCCACCGAGATGCTTTTTTATGATAGGGAGAGGTGAGGTTTATGGCAAGCGAAAAGGCGTTTTATGCCTTTGCAATTATCGTCTGTTGTATCACAGAGGTTGGGGATTAAGTGCCAGGTGATTCCACAGCGGGGTGGTAGGGATGAAGGTGTCTCCAGGTGGGCGGGAAGGGGGGGTGGAAAGTTGCATTGCTTTGGAGTTTGGCCTGGGTGTCTTAAGAAGGGTGGGTGGGTGCTGGAATGGGGAGCCGAGTTAAATTTTAGTGTCTGTCTGCGAGTGCCAAGACCTCACCCTGGAACGGAGCGACAACGAACCCCACAGGTGCTAACAACAAAGAAAGTCCAGTTGCCTTTTGAAAAAAGCACCTCTGGGACAACCATGACCCGGAGAATCTCCATAGACAATTCTAACAAATGGACTGCTTTTCCGTATGTACAAATAGGGTTTGGTTGGGAGCGTGTGCGCCGGAGAGAGTTTTTACAAGTTTTGCAAGTAGAGGCTGGTGTTTTAGCACGGGCTTCTCCCTGGGTAGAGAGGGGCAGGCACATTTATCCATGCGCCGAGACCGGAAGGTTATTGAACTGCAAAAAAAAAAAAAAAAAAAGGGCAGTCGCCCTCTGGCAGATAGGAATCCTGCACAAAATCCTGCACAAAATGAGAACCAGCGCTTGCTCCCATTCACAGCCTAATCCCCAACTTCCCCCCACACGGCTGTCTGTTGGGAAAGGACCCCAGAGTTCTGGTTAAGCTCCAAATGAATAGAATACAATTTGCTGATCTATTCTAGTTCAGCATTTTCCTGTTATGTTCGGAGCCCGGCTCCCAATGGGGAGGAACATAAGGGGAAGGTGTTTGGGGCTCTTTGCGTTCCGAGCATTGCTACATCTTCCGTCGGGTTTAGTGTCCTTTGTGCCAAAGGGGTAAACACGGGATGTAGCCAAGGTTAAAAAGGTAGAGAGAGGCTGGGAGGAGGTGCAGCCAGGTGGACCAGCTTCTGTAATAATTTCCCTTAGAGATCTCATTGTATACAGGTAGTCCCCGGCTTACAATAGTTCGTTTAGTGACTGTTCGAAGGGACAGCGGCACTGAAAAAAGCAGCTTACAACTGTTTTTCACACTTATGACTTTTGCAGCATCCCTGGGGTCATGGAATCAAAATTCAGACCCTTGGCTCATATTTATGACTGTTGCCGTCTCCTGGGGTCACGTGATCCCTTTTCTGTGACTTTCTGACCAGCCAAGTCAATAGAGGAGCCAGATTCACATAACAAGCGTGTGACTAGCTTAACCACTGCAATGCTTCGCTTAACAACTGGAGCAAGAAAGGTTGTAAAATGGGGTAAAACTCATTTAAACAATTGTTTCACTTAGCAACAAAGTTATGAGCTCAGGTGCAGTTGGAAGTTGAGGGCTGCCTGCAATTTGTTTCGGCATGCAACCAAATTTCTAATTAAAAAAAAAAAATTAGGCTAGAACAAGTACATGAGATCCTGATCCATAATGGGATTCCTCTTAATTGGACAAAACATTAAATTAAAAGGGGCTTGGGTGTGACGTTTAGGGGTTGATAGCAACTCGTGTGTGGTCTAGCACGTTGTGTAATTCAGGATATGCTGCTCGTTTGTGATATTATTTATTTGATGGGGCGTACCATGCTACGTAAGCACAATGACTGTTTTATTAACCTGGCTTTAGAACCGAGTGTATTGCATGAGCCGCGTTCATGTTAGTTTAGAGACAATCAACCCTTTCTCATTTCCTTTGCTAGTTGCCTTACGAGGAATTAGAAAAGCAAGTCTTAATTCCTGTGAAGGATGTTTTATTCATTTTATTACTTACTTGTGCATGTTTGTGTCTGTGCATGCCATCCAGAGCCAAAGGATCCAGGTGTGAGTGAATACGGAGTAAAATTTAAGCCTTTTCATCCCACATCGGCTGATCCCAGTCGTGATCCAGCCACTTCTTTTTATGTTGGAAAAAAAAAATATTTTGCCACCTTTCCAAACAAGTTTTTCCAGTATAAAAAAAGGCAGCCGGCTACATAATTGATGTAATGGCTGGGTTCACACAACATGTGAACATTAAACCTGAGCTAGCAAAACCCAGTAACTATCTTCAACCAGAGTCACTGTTTCTAAAACAAAACAAAAAAACACTGGAGATTTTCAAGAAGAGATTGAACAGCCATATGTCTGGAATCTCCTGCTTGAACATGGGGTTGGACTAGAAGACCTCTGAGGTCCCTTCCAACTCTGTTAAGTCTGTATACTAACCTATCGTCTGATTGAAAAGGATGACCTGGCAATAGAATCAAACCCGGCCTGATTTTTTCACTTTCTGAAGCATCCAAACTGTGTTCTGACCTAACTTGGTGCTCGCTACGCATGAATCCTGGGGGACAAAATTTGCAAGGCGGGGTGCTCCATCGAATGGTCGATGCAAAGGATTTTTGAAGAATGGGGAGTGTTCTGGAAGAGAGGAGGGGGTACCTTGCTCACCTCCTTTTCATTCAAGAATGAAAAATCACCCTCCGATGTGGGTCATCGTAGATCACCAAAGTTATTGAACCTCTTTTTTTGTTGTTGTTGTTGTTGTTAATGGATTTGGCAACAGGCCTCCCTCACTTCCAGACAGCTGGCTAATCTGCGAGATGCTGAGCAGATGGGCTATTTGGCTTCTCGGGCCAGTGGGGCCCAGGGTCATGGCGCGCCGTTGACCTTTCTTTTCCCTTCTCTGCAAAGCACATGGAGACGGAGCTTTTCGCCCAGCCCAGCCCTGTCCTGACATGTTCCTGGTGACTCAACCTCAGAGCTGAACCCTCGGCCCCACCACCACCATGGTTGATTTCTTCCTGCACATTGGGCGCACACGATAGGTTTTGGGCAGAGGCGCAGCAGTCGGTCTGCTGGAGCTGCAGCGGAGCTTTTTATCATTTTGCAAGGATGGAGGGATTCTCAACTTACAAGTTGGTAGGAGAGCAGGATGGTTTAGAGCAGGGGCGTCCATCCTTGGCAAACTTTTAAGACCCGTGGACCTCAAATTCCCCGAATTCTTCATCCAGCCCTAATTGATGTCATAAAAAGGGAGTGATGGTGGTGCCAGGTTTATATCAGGCTTTCTGAACCTTGGTAACTTTAAGACACATGGATTTCAACTCCCAGAATTCCCATGCCACTTAAATGTAAAATACACTTAAATGTCTTCCCTCTGTTTCTGGTGCTCAGTGAGGAGGGCCATTGCTTTAGGTAGCTAAAAACCTCCTGTCTCTGCATAGAAGTTCCAAGAAACTCCCTGGCTGCAGAACTACACGGTTGCCCAATTTCCAGATGTAGATAAACAATGCCCAGCAGCCCTAGACCAATAGTGAGGGGTGCTGGGAGTTGTAGTTCAATAGTATTGAAAGGACCTCTCACCATATAGCTGCTTGGTGATCCTCTTGTCTGAGATGGTATAGATTCCCCTGGTTGAGCAGTGGGCTGGACTAGAAGACCTCCAAGGTCCCTTCCAGATTCTATTCCTATTCCTATTCCTATTCTATTCCTATTCCTATTCCTATTCATTCTATTCATTCTACTTACCTACTTCTATTCTATTCTATTCTATTCTATTCCTATTCTATTCTATTCTATTCTATTCTATTCTATTCTATTCTATTCTATTCTCCAAAAGCACTCATTGTGGGCTGTGGGGGAAAGAAGGCAAATATAGTTAGTCCTCAACTCAGGACCACAGTTGTGACCAGAAAATTGCATTAAGTGGGCATTAAGTGAGACATCACATGGCTGCAACCAATTTTGCAACTTTTTTTTTGCCGTGGCCATTAAGTGAGACACGTGACCATGACTTGTGACCTCCCGCTGGCTGTCCTAATTGGCTTTGCTTGTCAGAAGCCAGCGGGCAAGGTTGCAAATGGCAATGTATTTCTTTTATTTTGTACATAAGAGAATTTATGCGGCTGCCCACTTGCTCTAAACGAAATAATGGTAACGTGACCCTGGGATGCTGCAACCATCATAAATACCTGCTGGTTGCCAAGTGCCCAAATTGCAACCAACTGGACCCTGAGACACTGCGATGGTCATAAGGTCATAAGCGCGGAAGGTTGGCTGTAAATCACTTTTTTCAGTGCCTTTGTAACTTCAGTCACTAAGTAAATGGTTGTAAGTTGAGGACTGACTCTAATCAAATATCTTGAGTTGGGAGGGAATACTGCATCCGGTTTTGGTCACCACATTGCAAAAAAAGATGTTGAGACTTTGGAAAAAGTGCAAAGAAAGCATCTAAGATTAAAAGCCTGGAGACTAAAACTTATAAAGAACGGTTGCAAGACTTGGGTTTGGCTAGTTTAGAGAAAAGAAGGACTGGGGAGGGGGGACATGATAGCAATCTTCCAATATTTATGGGGCTACCCCAAAGAAGAGGGGGTCAACTTATTTTCCAAAGCACCAGAAGGCAGGACAAGAAGCAATGGATGGAAACTAATCAAGGAGAGAAGCAACCTGGAACTAAGGAGAAACTTCCTAATGGTGAGGAAAATTAACCAGTGGAACGGCTTGCTACAGAAGTTGTGGGTGCTCCATCACTGGAGGTTTTTTAAGAAGAGACTGGTCAGCCATTTGGATTTCCTGCTTGAGCAGAGGCAGGGGTGGGATTCTACCGGTTCGCACCTATTCGCTAGAACCGGTTGTTAACATTCTAAGCAGTTCAGAGAACCGGTTGTTAGAAGAAATTACTGGGCTAATCCTGTAAGGAAAGCAGGAAGGAAACATTCTGGTGTTGCTTACAGAAACTGCCTCTCCGTTAACCCTTATTACATTCTTGGCAGGACTAGACTTCCCGTCTCAGGAACTTCTCTGGAGTTTTTTTCCTCTCCTTTGCTGGCACTTTGCTTGTGTGGAGTGACCGTTCAAAGTTACAATGGCACTGAAAAAAGTGACTTATGACCCTTTTTCACACTTATGACTGTTGCAGCATCCCCACAGTCATAAGAGGCCAGGCAAGGAGATGCGTGCCTCAATGTGAGTCATATTGAGTTGGCCACGCCCAGCCAATAACATGACCCCCAAGCCACACCCACCAACTAAGCCACGCCCACAGAACCGGTTGTTAAAAAATTTGAATCCCACCCCTGAGCAGGGGGTTGGACTAGAAGACCTCCAAGGTCCCTTCTAGCTCTATTCTGATTGACTGAAGGTTTTTTTTGGCAACCCTCTGTTGCCAACTTCATTTGTAAATATTAATATGTGGCTTCTATGTAGCCCTTTCATGTGTTGAAAGTTCATTCTTTGTATTACGGATGAATCATTATGAGGACAAACATCTTGGATAAGAAAATGATACCCCTCCCCCTTTATTGTAGATTGGAGGAGAGGTTGGGGGGGGGCTGAGGGCAGAATGACTTGCCCATCTTGTAAATTTCATGGCAAAGTAGCGATTCGAACTGCAGACCGTCTTATTTACAGTTTAACTTGTGAGCAATAAAATTAAGATCAAAGCTGTTCAGCTAGACGGTCACCTGGGACAATGAGACCTGGCATTACCTGGCACCTAACAGGTGGGAGAACTCCATGTCATCTTAAAGGACAGAAGATTTCTTGGATAAGAAATTTGAGATTGCCCAGGCAGCTGAATCCTTCTGCCTGTCAATGATCTCCCTTCCAACCCACTCATTGATGCTGGTCGATTTGCATATTATCCAGGTGCCAACAGAGGGTGGTGCTTTCTGAGAAACTGGAGGGAACATGTAAACAGGGACGTATGGTACTGTGCCCTGTGAATGGGCAAGGCCATTTCTAATATTTGCTTTTGCATCCCCCAGCGTAGTAACCTGCCAACCGACGAGCAATTTGGGCAGCGTGCGTGCTGTTTATTCGCAAGGGGTACACTTACGGCCACAATGGAGCTCAAAATTTATATTGTTAAGTGGGAAGTTTGTGAAGTGAGCTTTGCCTTGTTTTACGACCTCTCTTGCCACAGTTATTAAGTACTTGTTCAGTTAGTCACCCGGTTGTTAAGTGAATCTGGTTCCCCATTGACTTGGATTGTCAAAAGGGGATCACACAACACTGAGACACTGCAACTGTCATAAATATGCGTCAGTTGCCAAGCAAGTGACCATGGGAATGCCGCAACGGTTATAAGTGTGAAAAATGGTCGCAACTCACTTTTTTCCAGTGCTGTTTTAACTTCAAATGGCCACTAAACGAATGGTTGTAAGTTGAGGACTGCCTGTATTCTCTGCAACCAAGATCAAATAGACTGAACTTTACACAAATTCTGCAGCTTTTTATTTTTTTTTAATAAACCCCCTTCTAGGCTTTTATGAAACAAGACATCATATGCAAACTCATGAACCTCATGAAGATCTGTAATGGCTGTATAAAGTGGCAGGGAAAGTAAACATCTTATGAATTCATTGTTAATTAATAAACAAGGAGAGATTCAACCTGGAAATCAGGAGGAATTTTCTGACAGGAAGAACAATCAACCAATGGAATAGAAGCTGCCTTCAGAAGTTGTGGGAGCTTCATCCCTGGAAGCTTTCAAGAAGAGACTGGACTGCCACCTGTTAGAAACGGTATAGGGTCTCCCGCTTGGGTAGGGGGTTGGACTAGATGACCTACAAGGTCCCTTCCAACTCTGTTAATCTGTAATCTGTAAAAAATCAGTTTTAAAAGACACAGTGATAGGAGTTCTCATGTCAAAATTTGGGCATTTGACAACAGGGTCATGTGATCGCTTTTTGTGACCTTCCCTGTTAGCTTCCAACTAGCAAAGTCAATAGGAGGAATCAGATTTGTTTAATGACCTCCTGATTCACTTAACAACCAGGGCAAAAGGTCATAAAATCAACTGTGACTCATTTAACAAGAACAGAACTTCTGGTTCCAGTTGTGGTCATAAGTATTTTTGATCCAATTTGGAAGTAAGATACCTGATCTTATTTGGGCTTCAAATTATAATTTAAAGATAATTGCAACTAAATTTCCTTTCCCCCCCCCCCCTTCCCTTTTCTCCTTGATTTTATGAAATTATGAGTTATGGTTTTTAACTGTAATCAAGTTCTTTTACAATAATAATATTGTCTCTTTATATAAGCATTGATTGATTGATTGCCTGCTATTAATTTTAAGGGGCAAAAGGTAGCATTCATAATACAACACCTCCGGATCATAGGACACCTGTCTGAAAACAGTTTTTCCTTGGATTACAGCATTCTATAATTATCAGCTAAGCTTTTCAAAATGAAAACAGCAATTTAAAAAGCACAGCATAGAAGCAGTAAAAGACAGAAATGGCAGCCATGAGTGGCTAGGAAGCTATCTTGCAGTATAAAAATTAAGATATTAACATGATTATGATTAATGCCATGATTAGAGAATGCAGCCATTTTAATTAAGAAAAAAAATCTTTAATTCAAACAAGGGCTGGCTACCTTGCCTTCTCCTGTTACCTTTGAACACCTGCTGGCTGCATGTTACTGTCTCCTTGTCAAAGCACCTTTTTTTTTTAAAAAAATCCCTCCTTTAAATACATACAAATAAATGAAACCCATTTTTTCTTATCCTAATTCAGCAGTGGCTGTCATTTATGTGAGTTCCCAGATCTTTTCCATCTCTTCATCCTTGTCTAATTGTACAGGTAGTCCTTGATTTACAGCAGTTTGTTTAGTGACCATTTGAAGTTACAGTGGCACTGAAAAAAAGTGACTTTTTTCACACTTATGACTGTTGCAGCATCCCTATGTTCACACGATCAAAATTCAGACACTTGGCAACTGACTGATATTTATGATGGTTTCCCCGGGGTCATTTGATCTCCTTTTGCGATGTTCTAACAAGCCTAATCCGTGGGGAAGCCAGATTCGCTTAACAAGTAGATAACTTAAGGCTGTAACTTTCGTAAATACATTCCAATTGTCAAGTGCCCAAATTTTGATCATGTGACTGTGGGGGGTGCTGTGATGGTCATCAGTGGAAAGCCTGTCATAAGTCACGAAATGAAAGCTGGCTGGTGCCTTTGGGCAAATCACCAGGAGGTGTAGTGAGTTCTAGTCCTGCTTTAGACATGAAAACCAGTTGGGGGACTCTGGGCCAATGTCAGTCTTTCAGCTCAGCCCACCTCACAGGGTTGTTGTTGTAGGGAAAAAGAGGAAGAGGGAGGTTAACTTGAGTTAACTTATAAAGTAATGAAGGTGGGATAAAAATCAAATAAATTATGGCTATAAGCAATTGCAGCTATGCTCCTTTTCTTACATATGCTGCATATACATAGTGTTCTCTGTGCTTGGTTGTTTTCTTACCAATGTTTCTTTATCCAAACATCTAGCGTATGTTGGATAATAATGTCCAGCATTACCCAAATACCCGAGATAAGCAACAGCATCAGGGCTAGAAGGGAGCGGGGTTTTCACTGGTGATGTTACCTCTCTGCAAGAAAACATGCACGCTCAGAGAGAGCCAAGGACCCCTCATTTCAGCCCTAAGCTACGAATATTCTCCTTTATTGGTCCATAATAAAGCCGCAGGTGTTGTAGCCTTCCATCTGGACTTTTCTGCATCATTATGGATGCCTCTGGCTCCATCTTGAAAGCTGCACGTGCATTTTTAAAAAAATAATACTGTACTGCTGATGTTTCCTTCTTTCTCTGACATTAAAGCAACTTAGCCAATGGCTGTAGATTGAAGTTAGGCCCCTAACTGGCAGTTGCAGGAAAGTATGAACAGCTCGCCCTTCCTTGCCAACAGCTCCAAGGTAGCTTCAGATTGTGGTGGTGAGGCCCTTGTTCCTCAAAACGCTGGCTTTCTCTTGCAGATGAACGAGAAGCGGTACAGAAGAAGACGTTCACCAAATGGGTCAACTCTCACCTGGCCCGGGTCACCTGCCGCATCAGCGATCTGTACAGCGACCTGCGAGATGGACGCATGCTGCTGCGTCTCCTGGAAGTGCTCTCAGGGGAGCAATTGGTGAGTGTGGGGAAGGATGGGGGAGCCAAAGCAGCCCCCTCCCCCGATCGATTAAAAATGTCTGCAAATTTAACAAACAAACAAACAACATTCCAACACTTTTTGGTATCGTGAAGGAGGACACTTTTTAGGGATGCAGTGTCCAATGTGCTCATCCATCTATCGTTAAAAGCATTTAAATCACCAAGCATGGAACCTGCTTGTTTTCATTTGATCATTTTAATAGTGGTGGCACAGTGGTTAGAATGCAGTACTGCAGGCCAATTCTGCCGACTGCCAGCGGTTTGATTCTCCCCGGCTCAAGGCTGACTCAGCCTTCCATCCTCCCGAGGACAGTAAAATTTGGACCCAGATTGTTGGGGACCAACAGGCTGACTCTGTAAACCGCTTACGAGAGATTGTTGCCCCCAACAATCTGGCTCCTTATTATCCCCACCAAGGAAGGCTGAGTCAATCTTGAGCCGGTTACTTAGTATCGAACTCCCCACAGTGGGCAGAGCTAGCCTGCAATACTGCATTCTAACCACTGCCCCATCAGGGCTCCTGTGCTTGAACCTCAGACTCGTAAGGCGCAAACCGTCCTGGATGATTTCTGACTGTGCCACGTACAAAAACGTGGCAAAACCGCTGAGAAAACACAAGGACGGAGCGAGAGGCACCCCTTTCCCAGCTGGGGTGGGACCCCTTCCAGCTCCAAAAGTGCCATGCTGCTTAGGAATTCTAGGAGGGGCAGGGCCACCCTGCCCTGATCAGCCCTGAAAAGGCTGGCCCAGCCGGGTGGCTTTGCTCATCTCTTGCCACGTCTCTCTTTCCTCTTCTCCAAGCCAGGCGCAGCCACCACCCACCTAGCCGGGGAAGCCGAACACCTGTTTCCCAGAATGCCGCGCTTTGGCTCTCTTTGCAGCCGGGAGGGGGAACAGCCTGTTCTAACTAAAGCGAGGCAGAATTTCCAGTTTCCCTGTTGGCAGGCAGCAACCTACATACACCCTGCCTGGCAGCTTGGCAGGTGCTTCTGTCCTGGCGGCTGAATTTTTCAGCTGGTGTGGCGGGGGAGGCAAAGGAAAGGAAGATGCTGAAACAGGCTGGAAAACGTTGGAGGCACGCAGAAAATTACGCAGATTTCAAGAGCGTCATCTCTGACTGTGTTGGCTCCATGTCTAGTGAAAAGGAAGGACCAGGGGTGACATGATAGTAGTGTTCCAATATCTGAGAGGCTGCCACAAAGAAGAGGGGGACAATCTGTTCTCTAAAGCACCTGAGGGAAGAAATAAGAAGCAATGTATGGAAACTAGACAAGGAGAGAAACAACTTGGAAGTCAAGAGAAACCTCTTAACAGTGAGAATTAACCAGTGGAACAGCTTGCCACCAGAAGTTGTGGATGATCCACCACTGGAGGCTTTTAAGAAGAGGCTGTACAGCCGTTTGTCCTGTTCAAGCAGGGGGTGGACTAGAAGACCTCCAGAACTGTTATCCTGTTATTACTCTGTTATGCCTGGTTGGTAGGGTGGCATTTGAGACTGGCCAGTTGGCATTGAGTTCCCATTGTTGGGCTGAGATTTTGTTCATTCTTGCTGAATTCAAAGCCTCTCCACTGAGATTGGTTCAATTCTGGATTTTTCCACAGGCATTGGGGCCAGATGTTATGCTAGAGCAAGGGTCCCCAACCCGGGTACTGATCCATGGCCTGTTAGGAACCAGGCCACACAGCTGGAAGCGAGTTGTGCCCCCCCAGTTCATGGAAAAAATGTCTTCCGTGAAACCGCTTCCTGGGGCTTGAAGGTTTGGGGACCACTGTGTTAGAGGAACCCAATATAGGAAGTCCTCCACTTATAACCATTCGCTTAGTGACTGTTTGACGTTATAATGGCACTGAAAAAACTGACTTATGACTGGTCCTCAAATTACAACCATCCAGCATCCCCACGGCCATGTTATCAAAATTCAGGCGCTTGGCAACCAGCATGTATTTATGATGGCTGCAGAGCCCTGGGGGTGGGGAGTGTCACACGATCACCTAGCCGGCTTCCAACAAGCAAAGTCAATGATGGAAATCAGATTCGCTTAAGAGCCGTGTGATTCACTTAACAACCATGGCAGAAAAAGGTTGTCCAATTAGACACAACCCACTGAACAACCGCCTCACTTAGCAATAGAAATTTGGATTTCAATTGTAAGTCGATGGTTACCTGTGTTGGCATTGTGAGCTTGTTATGTAGTGCTTTATTTGGGTCATTTTCAGTTAAACCTTCTGTTTTGTTTACAGGGATTTAATATGTACTTAAAATGGGTGCCAGTATAAATATGCACATTTTAAAAAGAATCCATTTAAATGATTTGAGTTGCCTTGGAAAAACACTGATCGGTACTGAAAGAAAAAAGGAAGTCATTAAAGTGAGAGATGCCAACACCCCTTAAAACCAGAAACAGTTGGCCTTATTTGATTATAGACCTCTTCAAATGTGAACATCCTGTATCCTGTACTAGACACTTAAATTGTTCTCTCTTTTCCTCCTAAATAAAATATTCCCACCTTTCCAAAACCATGTTTTTAATATGTTTTAATTTTCTTAACTTTAAATCTGTTTTTATACTTGTTGGATACGTGTGTAGAAGAGTAGCCCTCGACTTACGACTACAATTGAGCCCAAAATTTCTGTTGCTCGCTGAGACATTTGTTAAGTGAGTTTTGCTCCACTTTACGACTTTTCATGCTCCAGTTTACAACTTTTCTTGCTCCACTTTACGACTTTTTTTGCTCCACTTTACAACTTTTCTTAAGTGAATCATTGCAGTGGTTAAGTTAGTCACACGGCTGTTAAGTGTATCTGGCTTCTCCACCGTCTTTACTTGTCAGAAGATTGCAAAAAAGGAGCATATGACCTTGGGGCCCTGCAACCGTCATAAATATGAGTCAGTTGCCAAGCGTCGGAATTTTGATCACGTGATCACTGGGATACTGCAATGGTTATAACTGAAAAAACAGCCGTAAGCCACTTTTTCCAGTGCTGTTGTAACTTTGAACGGTCACTAAATGAACTCAAGGACTACCTGTACAAAGTGCATATAAATTCCTAGGTGTTGTGCAAAATTAAGGAAGGCCTTAAACCAAGTATCAAGCAGTAAGTGCAAAGCACCTGAGGCAAGAAAGAAAATGTGGAAAGGAGGAGAGACCTTTAGGGTGAGGACATCTCAAGAATTTTGGTGAATCAGAGCAATGGTCCTAGTGGAATCCTGTTTCAACCAGTTTCACTGCGACTTTTAGAAAAACTCAGAAAAATAGCCCCAAAGGCCTCAATTTGTTCTCAGTGGCTGCTTTCCTATTTCTGACCTGTCCTAAATATCTAATATACCTTGCATGAAGAACAATGGCTGTCATCCGTGAATGTGCGGGAGCATTTCTGAAGGCTTCTGAGCTAGACTGGGAAATGGAAAAAAACCAGAATGCCATAGCAAATCCCTTTGGCCCCATGGTCAAGAGGCCTAAAGGCAGTGCCTTTGAAATGAGACAAGGGCCAAGCTTAACTTCAAGGAAACTTTCTCCTTATCTAAAGCCACTGGCCATTACCACACCTGATGGCTTTGAACTCCCAGCTATCCATAAAAAAATTCCTCTCTTTCTGACCATCCTGAATTGCTGACTGATGAAGTAAGCAAGTTTTGATTTAGTGCCTAGACCAGGCTTGAAAATGGGAGACCATGAGTTCTAGTCCTGCCTTAAGCATGAAAGCCAGCTGGGTGATTTTGGGCCAATCACCAAGAGAATGTGAGTTCTAGTCCCCACTTAGGCCTGGCAGCCACTGGGTGACTTTTGGGCCAATCACCAGGAGACGGTGAGTTCTAGTCCCACCTTGAAAGCTGGCTGGTTGACTTGGGCCAGTCACTCTCTCTTAACCCATCTCACAGATTTTTGTTGTGGGGAAAATAGGAGGAGGAAGGTATGTTGGATATGTTCACCGCCTTGAGTTATTTGTAAAAATAATAAACATTAAAAATAATAAAACAAAAACAAAAAGTCATGTTCTTCTGGATGACTACGAATTCCAATTCCTCGAGGGCTTGGAATTTATGTTCCAATTTGTCTGTAACCAGTGTAAAATTATATAATTCTAATCTTGGGAATAGATGGGAATAGAGGTTAAATTTGTAACTATGATACTTGAGGTTAATGCCGTGGCTGGAGGTTTTCAAGAAAAGATTGGACAACCATTTGTCCAGAATAATATGAGGACTCTTGCCTTGGACAACAAATTGGTCTAGAAGACCTCTAAGGTCCCTTCTACCCATGATTCTATGATTGGAAGAGCTACACCCAACATTAGGTGAGGCCATTCCTGTTCTCCTCCTAGATATAGAAATTCCATTTACAAACACAGAAACACACACATCACACACCCTTACCTAGATATACAGTACATTGGTGATCTATTTATTATTTAAAACCTGTATGCCGCACACCCTTACCCCCCCCTGTATGTGTGTGTGTGTGAGAGAGAGAGAGCTGTCCATCTGTCCATCTTTCCACCCATGTCTGTCCGTGTCATCTGCCTGTATCTATCTGTCTATCCATCTCTCTGTCTATATCCATCCACCTACC
Source organism: Notechis scutatus (assembly GCF_049901735.1). Lineage (NCBI taxonomy): Eukaryota > Metazoa > Chordata > Lepidosauria > Squamata > Elapidae > Notechis > Notechis scutatus. The sequence goes on along the minus strand of NC_142022.1, from coordinate 4,447,315 downwards.
TACTTACCTTAGACTTCTATGTTGCTCATCTGGGGCGACGTGCAATGCATCCTGACGGGGGGGTAAAAACCTAACATACAGCACAGCAATGCTTCCTTTTAACCTCAGCTGGGTTTTCTTGTGTCCTGGTGACTTCATGCGTCATACCAAGCCAATCCATTTGAATGCTTTGTATTCCAGTGGAAAGTGAGAATTGATAAAATAGATTGATCCCGTAACTGTCGTAATTAAGCCTTGCAATTTGTTATCCTAGATTTGAGATTTGTCATGTTGGCTGAGCTCAGCCAACCGGGCGGTGGCTTCTGAAAGTCTCCGTGGTCTGTAATGGAAGCCCCCTCCCCCACTGCCTCCCCCTCCCCATTCTTGTGAAGGATAGGGATGAATGGAAGCTTGGCACTATTGCTTCCAAGGAGCAGCAGCCCTTGACTTATCCCCCCTGTTGGGAATGGAATTTCAGTCGCCAAGCGATGTGGTCTTTAAACAAGTTGCCACGTGACCAGACCTGATTTTGACCATGGGCGTTAAGTGAATCACACAGTGGTTAGGAGAATGCGGCTTCCCCATTTGCGTGGCCGAAGGCAGCGGGGAAGGTTGCAAATCGCAATTGCACCAAAGCAAGTTGCAATCGTGAGACCATAGGGTGGGTGCACTGATGATAACTTCAAGGATGGGCCATAAGCCATCATAACGTCAAACTCTCATTAAATGGACAGTTGTAAATTGAGGAATGCCTGCAGCTTCATTCTCCCCTTGGAAAGCCCCAAACAGGTATGGATTTGTAGGCGGGAGAAGTGGCTTGGGGAAAGGACCCCAGCAGAGGGCATAGGAAGCTGAATTTTACCGTGTGCTGGAGCTTTCTTGACTGCAGTGGTTTGAGACATAAAACTGGACTCGTTCAATCCTCCAAGGTGCCATTTTGTGGTTCCGTTTTTGGCTCAGCTCGTTGGCCGAACTCAGTCTTACATTGCTTACTCCTTAAACGAAATGTGGCTTATTTCCACATGCGAACCGCATTTGATGCACAGAGGAGATCTCAGGTTAGATTAGAATTTAATCTAATCTAATCTCACATTAGAATTTGCTGCTTTGTGGGGAGGAGAAATCACAGCCGAAGCCGAAGTGGAATAACCCTTGGAGTCTTCCATGGTGTCATCTCTGTTGGATCAGGTTAGGAAGTCCAAAGCTGACAGTTAAAGAGAAGATAAGGATTGGTTACTCTCTTTCCTATTGATCTTCCAGAGGAGGAAATTCACCATTTCCTTCCCTTGACATGTTCATGTTGCAAGCCCATGGGTGGAACGTGGTGCAATTTCTTTCGTCCGAGCCCAGCCCTCTCTTCCCAACTCCCCATACCTGCTTGAGGACTGCCAACTTCCCATCCACCGCCTGCTCCATTCCATTCCTCTGTGGTTTGCAAGCAGGGAAAAGGAATTATTGGGCTGGGAGGGGTTGTCTGATTCCACCCCTCCCTCAGTGACAAGCAGACGGAACACTTCCGACAGCTCGGCTGGGCTAGAGGCGGGAAGGCAGTTTGGCTGCCAGTTAAACCGGCTTACCGGCTTGTGCAACCCAGTTAGCAGGACTGGATCGCAAGGCTGCACTGGAAGTAGGGGATGGGTCAAACAGGAGGGCCAGCAGACTCTGGCACTTAACTTAACCTGAGTGTCGAGAAGAAAGAAAAATCTCAAGAAACAAGCAAAGTACAAATGCAATTAACCTGCAAGTACTGCATCCTAACCACTGTGCCACCATTGCTCTTCCTTCTTTCCCACTAGCAATAGCACTTAGACTTGTGTACCTCTTTATAGTGCTTTTCAGCCCTCTCTCAGCTGTTTTTTTAGAGTCAGCCTCTGGCTCCTCATTTTAACGACCTCGGAAGGAAGGAAGGCTGAGTCAACCTTGAGCCGGTGAGACTCGAACTGCTGGCAGTTGGCAGAGTTAGCCTGCAGTACTGCATTCTAACCACTGTGCCACCGAGGCAATACGTTTTTTTCTATTTGGACGGCCCTTCTTGGTGCTTGAGGTAGAAAAAAACCGAAACTTTGATGTTGGGTTTTACCAACTAGATAGGTTTGTTATAGAAATGGCTAGTTAATACGATTATGTAAAAGTAAAAAGTTGAGGTTGGGTGTTAATGCCTTATTCTACTGCATCAAAGGGAGTCAATGCCTTTTTTCTTTTTTCTTTTTCCCCTTTCCTTTCCCTTTTCCCTTCCCTATTTTCCCTATTTACTTTTGTATTTTCTTTGTATGCCATGTTATAAGCTAATAAATAAGTATTTTTTTAAAAAACAAACATCTGTGGTGGTCTCATTGTAGACAAAACCAGGGGCTTGCTAAACCATAGAATCCTGGGGCTCTTCTAGTCCACCCCCGCCTGCCCAAGGCAGGAGTCCTTCTTGAACCCCAGACAAATGGCTGTCTGATTTGTTCTTGAAGACCTCGATAGTCCTCCCCGCTACAGGTAGTCCTCGACTTACAACAGTTCATTTAGTGACCCTTCAAAGTTACAATGGCACTGAAAATAGTGACTTAGGACTGTTTTTCACAGTTATGACCGTTCCAGCATCCCTATGCTCACGTGATCAAAATTCAGATGCTTGTGATCTGATTCATATTTATGACGGTCGCTGTGTACTCGATCGCGTCAGGAACGAAGAAGTGCGTAGACGGTTCAACGTCGTGCCCATCCCCACGGTCATGAGGCAGTCCCGGCTACGATGGTTCGGCCATGTGAGTCGCGCCAAGGAAGAATCCATCATCAAATCTGCGATGAAGGTGACTGTCGGAGGAGCGAGACCGCGTGGTAGACCTAAGCAATGCTGGATGGACACGATCAAGGCCGACCTAGAGATCGCGAAGGCAGACCCGACATACGTGGCAGACAGAGAGGCGTGGAAGCAATACTCAAGGACATTAGCGGACCTCGCCAGAGCGCGAGACAAACGCTGAAGAAAAAGAAGAAGAAGAAGAAGACGGTCGCTGTGTCCCAAGGTCATGTCATCTCCTTTTGCGACCTTCTGACAAGCCAACTCAATGGAGAAGCCAGGTTCCCTTAACAACCGGGTGACTAACTTTAACAACTGCAACGATTCACTTAACAACTGAGGCAAGAAAGGTCGTAAAATGGGGCGAAGCTCACTTAACAAATGCCTCATTTAACAACAGAAATGTTGGGCTGAATTGTGGCCATAAGCTAAGGGCTATCTGTGTTTAATAGCAGGAAACGAGTGCAACAGCACAGAGACGGAATGTCTAGGGAGCCTGCCTTTGGAATTAAATCAATATTGCTTGCAATGTTTGCACAACACACCAACCCCTCCTTGACCCAGTTAAGCTTGTCCCGTGTGGAGGCCCTAGGTCTTCATCAATATGCAAAATGCAGCCTCACGCCTCTTTTGTGAATGAATGGCTGTTGCCCGAGGTTCTCGGCTTGTATTTACTGATTTATAATGTTATGATATGCCACTCTACTTGGAACTGGCACTGGGCAGCTTCCATCTCTGACTTTCAGCAGTACAGTTACAGCAATAAGCGTAATGAATTAGCTGCTGGTTGTGTCAGAAGTTGCGTACGTAGAACCTTTATAAGAGGATGCTTCATGCAGCTTCTAAAGTATTGTGCCACTCTTAAGTTTTTCTGGGGCTGCAAGATTCCCACCCACCCCTGCCTCCGAATTCAGTCGTATCCAATGCTCAGAAACCACCCGGAGAAGTCACTGCAGTTTTCTTGGCAAGGTTTTTCAGACGTGCCTTGCCATTGCTTCCTTCCTAGGACCGAGAGAAGGTGACTGGCCCAAGGTCACCCAGTTGACTTCATGCCTTAGGCAGGACGAGAACTCACCATATCTTGATTTCTAGCCTGATCCGTTAAACCAGGGGTCTCCAACCTTGGCAACTTTAAGCCTGGAGGACTTCAACTCCCAGAATTCCCCAGCCAGCAAAGCTGGCTGGGGAATTCTGGGAGTTGAAGTCCTCCAGACTTAAAGTTGCCAAGGTTGGAGACCCCTGCCTTAAACCACTGCAGCAAACTACTGTGGCTCCCCAGATAATTAATTTCCTGGATTCACACAGTATACTGAGCCATAAACTGATCAAATGGTTTAGATTTGCCAAGGGTGATAATAGCTCAGTTTAGTGTCTTCTGCAAAAGGTCAATGATTAGAATGCAGTACTGCAGGCTAACTCTGTCTGCTGTCAGGAGTTTGATCCTGACCAGCTCAAAGTTGACTCAGCCTTCTGTTCTTCCGAGGTCGGTAAAATGAGGACCCAGATTGTTGCGGGGAGAGGCTGACTCTGCAAACCGCTTAGAGAGGGCTGTAAAGCACTATGAAGCAGTATATAAGTTTAAGTGCTACTGCTATTACCCTCCCTCCCTCCCTCCCTCCCTCCCTCCCTCCTTCCTCCTTCCCTCCTTCCTTCCTTCCTTCCTTCCTTCCTTCCTTCCTTCCTTCCTTCCTTCCTTCCTTTCTTCCTTTACAGGCTGATTCTGTGTAAACTGTTTAGAGAGGGCTGTAAAGCACTATGAAGCAGTATATAAGTTTAAGTGCTACTGCTATTACCCTCCCTCCTTCCCTCCCTCCTTCCTTCCTTCCTTCCTTCCTTCCTTCCTTCCTTCCTTCCTTCCTTCCTTCCTTCCTTCCTTCCTTCCTTCCTTCCTTCCTTTCTTCCTTTACAGGCTGATTCTGCAAACCGCTTAGAGAGGGCTGTAAAGCACTATGAAGCAGTATATAAGTTTAAGTGCTACTGCTATTACCCTCCCTCCCTCCCTCCCTCCCTCCCTCCTTCCTTCCTTCCTTCCTTCCTTCCTTCCTTCCTTCCTTCCTTCCTTCCTTCCTTCCTTCCTTCCTTCCTTCCTTCCTTCCTTCCTTCCTTCCTTCCTTCCTTTTTACAGGCTGATTCTGTAAACTGCTTAGAGAGGGCTGTAAAGCACTATGAAGTTTAAGTGCTACTGCTATTACCCTCCCTCCCTCCCTCCTTCCTTCCTTCCTTCCTTCCTTCCTTCCTTCCTTCCTTCCTTCCTTCCTTCCTTCCTTCCTTTCTTCCTTTACAGGCTGATTCTGTAAACTGTTTAGAGAGGGCTGTAAAGCACTATAAAACGATATGTAAGTGTAAGTGCTATTGCTAATGCTGATTAGCCTTGTGTATACATATTATGGGAGTACTGTAGCCTTCGTTTGCTGGAACGGACTGGCATGGCTATACGTCTAAGACAGTTTTCCCAGCCTTATCAACTTTTAAGATATATGGACTTCAACTCCCAGAATTCCCCAGCCAGCCAGCCATTCTGGTGAGGGAATTCTGTCAATTGAAGTCCGCCCATCTTAAAGCCTGCTGACTGGGGGAATTCTGGGAGTTGAGGTCCACCCATGTTAAAGTTGGTGATGTTGAGAAATACAGACGACCTTCAGAAGAAATTATAGCCTGTTTTTCCTTCTCCTCCTCAGCCCAAGCCGACCAAGGGCCGAATGAGGATCCACTGCCTGGAGAACGTAGACAAAGCCCTCCAGTTTTTAAAGGAGCAGCGGGTCCACCTGGAAAACATGGGCTCCCACGATATTGTGGATGGCAACCACCGACTCACGCTGGGCCTCATCTGGACAATCATCCTCCGTTTCCAGGTATGTTCCGGAATGTTCCTCATTTGGGCTTTCTCCTCTGAGGGCTGCAGTGCAGCAAGAATAGAAGCCAAAAGATTGAGAGGGAGGTCCTCGCTCTGCTTTCATTTTGAAATCAAGTTTCTAGTTCTCATGACAGAAGGATAATTAAAACGATCAGGGTGTGTTGAGCCTATGGGATAAATGATTAAGGGGAAGTTGTTTTGAAATACCTGAAGGATTGTCGCACACCCGAGGGAGTGGATTTATTTTCTGTTTTTCCAGAGGGCGGGAACAAAACCGGTGTGTTAAAACTACAAGGAAGATGTTTCCAACTACGGGGAGGAACTATCAGTTGTCAGCTTATGGGTGATTCGCCACCTAGCAAGTAGTTGGACTGGATAACCTCTGAGATCCCTTCCAACTCAACCAAAGAATCTTTTTAAGCAATTCTCTATTAAGGGTGGAGATTTACCATTGTCGGCCCTTCTTTTATAATAAATTATGCATAATAGCACACAAGCAGCGTCGGTGTTGTCAAATTTTTCTGGATTTGCACTTGTTAAGCAAGATTTAGGATGTTTTTCTTCACTTTTACCTGGCCTGCCTGACATTTTCCTGGATGGCTGCAGGTTTTCATCATTATTACTTTCTATTTGGTAAGCCACCTTGAGTCGCCATGAGCGAATAGGCGGCAATATAAATTCCATAAATAAAGAAAAGAAAAAAGATACATGCACTCACACTGACTGGGAGTGACTTTGATCACTGAGCTTTTTTATTTAATCTTTTCTCTTAGATCCAAGACATCAGTGTGGAGACAGAGGATAACAAGGAGAAAAAGTCAGCAAAAGATGCTCTTCTGCTTTGGTGCCAGATGAAGACAGCGGGGTAAGAGGGTAAACAGGATGAGGCGTGTGGGGGATTCCCCCCTTCCTGGTTAACACTTGACTTGGGATTCTCCTATTTTGCATTTCAACGCCATCAGGAATTAATGTTGTGGGAAGCCAGCCGTGTGCTGCAGCTGCCCAAAAAGCCAATGCAGTCCTAGGGTGCATTAACAGGGGGACAGAATAAAGATCACGTGAAGTGTTACTACCACTCTGTAAAGCCTTAGTAAGGCCACACCTGGAATACTGCATCCGGGTTTGGTCGCCACGATATAAAAAAAGATGTTGAAACTCTGGAAAGAGTGCAGAGAAGAGCAACCAGGATGATTAGAAGAATGGAGGCTAAAACATACGAAGAATGGTTGTTGGAATTGGGTATGTCTAATCTAGTGACAAGAAGGACTGGATGTGATATGAAAGCACAGTTCCAATATTTGAGGGGCTGCCACAGAGAAGAAGGGGTTAATTTATTTTTCCAAAGCGCCAGAAGGCAGGACAAGAAACAATGGATGGAAACTAATCAAGGAGAGAAGCAACCTGGAATTAAGAAGAAATTTCCTGATGGTGAGAACAATTAATCAGTGGAACTGCTTGCCACCAGAAGTTGTAGGTGCTCCATCACTGGAAGTTTTTAAGAAGAGATTGGACAGAAACTGCCCCTCCGCCCCCCCACACACACAACCTCTTGGGCATCAGGAACCAATTCCATGGAGAGATTTTTCCACGGACCGAAGGGTTTCGTGTACCACCTGCATCCCATGATGGGGCCTTGCTTGTTTGCATGGCCTGGTTTCTGGCATGCCGCGGACCAGTGCCAGTCGACAGACTTGGGGTTGAGGACCCCTGGACTTGAAGACCCCCAAGGTCCCTTCCAACTCTGTTATTCTGTTAAGCCAGAGAAGGAGGAAAGAGATCCAGCATCAGGAAAAAGAGAGTTGGGCCAGAAGACCTGAGAAATATCCCTAAGCACTTTTTATGAATTTGCTTAAGGCACCTTAGTATTGGAGCTTTTTTTAAAAAAAAAGAAAGAAAAGGTGGTAAATTAGCTATCTTTCTTAACCCGTGTGGACTCACATTCCCAGAGTTCTTAGTAATCGCCAGGCTAGTTAAAGAATTCTGAAAATTACAGTCCAGAAAGCCCACCTGAAGTACAACTGCTATAAGGACTTATGAATCTGTAAAATATAACTTAAGGTGACTCATGAGGTTAGAACGCTGGTCTCATGATCGGCAGGCTCACGTTCGAGACCTGGTTGCTGTTGTGGGACAGTGTGAGCTCCCATCACTCGCTCCAGCTCCTGCCGATCCAGCCGTTCGAAAGCCAGTGACCGTGAGTAGGTAGATGAGAACAGTGAAAACAGTGGAAAATCACTGGCAAATCCTTTAACCACGGAAGCACTTTGTTGCTTCTGACACAGAAGGATTAGTAACTTAAGTTTAGGTTTTCTGGTTTACGTTTGTTGTGATGTGCCTTAAATCTTAGGAATTACTAGAAATCTGCAGTTATAATGCAGGTGATCCCTATGGATACATGTGTGTGTGTGTGTGTGTGTGTGTTGCATATATGTCTGTCTGTCTCCCTAGCTGTCTATCTACATAAATATATGTTTTTAAATATAAATAGATAAGTAAATGTTTCACTCTTTATCAGACCTTGCTAGTTTTTCAGTCAACACAGTGAAGTCTTTGGGTGATTTCACAAGACCTTGACTTTTTTTTTTAAAAAAAGTGACTTTTTATATACTTTTTAAAAACAAAATGTCGTCTCCCTGGTGGAGACTGACTCTGAGGGAGAGGAGGAGCAGCCGACAGGGAGTGGAAGTGTGGCTCCGGAAGTTGTGGAGGAGGCTGGGGAAGGGCAGAGGCCGGCTGGGCAGTCGGAGGAGGAGGACCCAGGGCCACCCCCTCTCCATCCTAGGGCACGCAGGGAGGAGAGGATCAGGGGGAAACAGTGGTCTACTTGGGAGGAGGGGGCCATGATCCTCTTCATGGGTTGCAGGCGTGAGATCTGCATAAGAGTTTGGGCCTGCGTGCTAACAAACGCTGGAGACAAATTAGTGTTTTATTCCTGTATGAGTGTTTTTTCCTGGATGAGGTTTATTTTGGTTGGCGTTCTTCCAACGGACTGTACCTGGTTATCTTCCTGAAGTTTGTAATTATTTATCCTGGTTTGTCATGGAACTTTCTTCAGTGCGGTTTGCTTCGTTATCTGCTCTTTGAATTTGAACTGTTTGGAATGTTATTTTGAAAATAGTTTAATCTTCAACCGTGAACAATTAAACAGTGAAGCCAAGTTGAAGGCATTAAAGGACCTTTATTTACGTTTTGGTTTTTGTTATATTTTTGATACACCCCGGGTCATCACACAAAAAATATTTATTTGTATTTAATTCTGAACTCTCAGGATCTGAGGGTCACATTTGCTATGATGATGCCTGGCTTATGTGATGCTCCCCAGAATTTTTGATGAACAAAGTGGCCCCTGGAAGGAAAAGATGAGGGAACCCTGCCTTTGTGGAGAGATTAATGTTTATGGTAGAAATAAAGCAAAATAAAATACAGAGGGTCCTCTCTTCTGCTTTTTACAGGTACCCAAATGTGAATGTCCATAACTTTACCACAAGCTGGAGAGACGGTCTGGCTTTCAACGCAATTGTCCACAAACACAGGTCAGTTGGCTGAGTCGGAACTAGAACTCACTGTTTGCTGGTGATTGGCGTAAAGTCATCCAGCTGGCTTTCATGCCTAAGGTGCATGAACCGCTAGCCTGGTGCCTCAACCACTAGACCAGGGGTGTCCAACCTTGGCAACTTTAAGACTTGTGGACTTCAACTCCCAGAATTCCTCAGCCAGCAAAGCTGGCTGAGGAATTCTGGGAGTTGAAGTCCACAAGTCTTAAAGTTGCCAAGGTTGGACACCCCTGCACTAGACCAAACTTTCTTCGATTTCTCACCCAGAAAGTCATTCCTTCCCTATATTTCCCTATATTTGCATATATGTGTTTTCATCTCGGTGTCCTCAACAGGCCAGATCTGATAGACATTGATACCTTGAAGAAATGTAACGCACACTACAATCTCCAGAATGCCTTCAACGTGGCTGAAAAGGAGCTCGGCCTCACCAAACTCTTGGATCCTGAAGGTGCGTCCAGCTAGTTTCCTTTTCCCTGGGTCTTTTCTTTGGGTTGGGTCTTTTCTTTGGGTTGGGTCTGTGCTATCTCTGGGGGATGGTTGAATTCTATTTTAATTTTGCAAGTTTTTTTCCCCACGCAGATAAACACAAAATTCTATCACGGTCTTGTGAGAAACTTTAGCAACTAGGAGGCAGGTCTTTAAAGCTGCCTTCTGCCTTCTGCCCCACAAAGAACATGGTGCTTGAGTGGAAACTAAAAGAATGAAGTATTAATCTCTATTTCTTCCCACCAGACGTGAATGTAGACCAACCTGATGAGAAGTCCATCATCACATACGTGGCCACCTACTACCACTATTTCTCTAAGATGAAGGCCTTGGCTGTGGAAGGGAAGCGGATTGGAAAGGTACCACCAGGAGAGCTGAGCCACTGAATATGTGTGTGCCATATTGAGGGCTGGGGAATCAGGAAATCCGGGGCAAACGAGAGCTGTAAGATAGACATCAGTTTGTGGGTTTGCGGTGGGTTAAGTTGTTGGTGGGTTAAGCCGCCAATTGTGGATAAGTAGTCTTCAACTTATGACCAAAACTGAGCCCAAAATCTATGTTGCTAAGTGAGAAATTTGTTAAGTGAATTTTGCCACATTCTCTGACTTTTGCTATGTTTGTTAAGTAACTCACTGCAGTTGTTCAGTTAGTGACATGGTTGTTAAGTAAATCTTGATTTTGCTTGTCAGAAGGTCACAAAAGGGGATCACATGACCCCAGGATATTGCAACGGTCATAAATGTGAGTCAATCGCCAAGCATCTGAATTCTGATCATGTGACCATGAGGATGCTGCAGTGCTCGTAAGTGTGAAAAATGGCCACAGGTCACTTTTTTCAGTGCCGTTATAACTTTGGTCACTAAGTGAACTGATGTAAGTCGAGGGCTATGTATACAAGTAGTCCTTGACTTGCAACCTCTCACTTAGCAACCCAAGTTACAATGCTACTGAAAAAAGTGACTTCTGACGGGTCCTCACACTTACAACCTTTGCAGCATCCCCAAGCGCTTGGCAATCTGCATGGATTTATGAAGATTGCAGCATGCCAGGGTCATGAGATCACCATTTGCGACCTTCCCAATGAGCAAAGTCAATGGGGGAAGCTGAATGGCTGCATGATTCACTTAATGACTGCAGTGAGTCACTTAACAACCATGGCAAAAATGATCTCATAGATCAGTTGTGATTCTCTTAACAAACCCCTTGCTTAGCCATGGGCATTCTAGTCCCACTTGTATTTATATTGGGATATATACTGTATATCTGTATATAGTACTGTATACTGTACTGTCATTATCTATACAGGTAGTCCTCGACTTACAATAGTTCATTTAGTGACTGTTCAAAGTTACAACAGCACTGAAAAAAGTGACTTATGGCTGTTTTCACACTTACAACTGTTGCAGCATCCCCGTGGTCACCTGATCAAAATTCAGAAGCTTGGCAACTGACTCATATTTATGACGGTTGCACTATCCTAAGGTCACATGATCCCCCTTTTGCGACCTGACAATTTCATTCAATGGGAAAGCCAGATTCACTTAACAACCGTGTCCCTAACTGAACAACCGCAGTGATTCACCCAACAACTGCGACAAGAAAGGTTGTAAAACGGGGCAAAATTCCATAGGGTCTCACGCCGGGAGATGGAGGGTCCTTGCAGTAAGCAGCAGCCTCGCTTAACGACAGAAATTTGGGGCTCAGTTGTAGTCGTAAGTCGAAGGCCATCTTCTAAAGAAAGTTTTCTCGAAGTCTTCTCAAAGCAACTGGATAACTCGGGTTTTTTTGGGGGGAGGGTAGGTACTGGACTATGCCATTGAAGCTGACAAGCTCATAGAAAAGTACGAGACTCTGGCCTCAGATCTTCTGCAGTGGATTGAACAGACTATCTTGACCCTGAATGACCGGAAGCTGGCTAACTGCCTGAGTGGAGTGCAGAACCAGCTGCAGGCCTTTAATACCTATCGCACGGTGGAGAAGCCAGCCAAGTAAGTTTCAACAGGTTTGTTGGATGTGCTCTTGCTCCTATGGGGGCTGTCCAGAAAATACGGTGATTTTCCTAATATCCGTAGGGTCTCACACCGGGAGATGGAGGGGCCTTGTGGTAAGCGGCTGCCTGCATTTAAAAATGTGCATGTTTGTGCCCCCGTTGCTTTTTAGTTAACAACTATTCCGGGTTCTCTCCACTCCCCCACCCTGTTTATTTCGCCCTTAGATTCACGGAAAAGGGGAATCTTGAAGTTCTGCTCTTCACCATCCAGAGTAAAATGAGAGCCAACAATCAGAAAGTTTACACACCGCGGGAAGGGAGGCTGATTTCCGACATCAACAAGGTGAGACGATCCACTTGCGAAGGAGTGTATGCTGTCAACTGCCTTTAGAGGATGGGAGGACTATATTTCTCACTCAACCAATCGGATTCTGCCTGGGTTTGCACTTTGTGCTATCGAGCATGATGTGGCTTGTTTGGTTACGTTAGTGAAGCCAGGCCTGGAAGATCGTAGAACATCCTTTACAAAATAATAAAAATTGCCAGCCTCTCTCAGCTATCCATCCTGCCTTTTATTGCCTCTTCACGGACAGAAAAAGACCAGTCTTTAGAAAACAAATCACAATATATTCCTGATGTATTCCTTTGCGTATTTTCTGCCGCCTTGATTTCCATTTGAAAGAGAATAGGAATCCGTTAAGCAGATAAACAAAGCAAATATTACTAATAGGGGTATGTTCCAAGAATCCAGTGGAAGCTATCAGCTAATCATGATTAATGATTAATAAACTAATCCACTCATTTTGAAATCTGGGTTATAGTTAAGGCCAAGGCATCTGTCATTTTAACTTGGTTTTGAAAAACAAGAGTTTTCTAAGCACATCAAATGGTGCTATTATGATATGCACATGAAATCCTGGAGCTTTGAAAGCTTCCCTTCTCTTCACCCATTCAGGTTTCCAATAAATGCATCATTTTCTTTCTTTCCATCCAACTCTCTGCAGGGTTGGGAGCGTCTGGAAAAGGCAGAGCACGAAAGGGAGCTGGCTCTGCGCAATGAATTGATTCGACAAGAGAAACTGGAACAGTTGACGGCTCGCTTTGACCGCAAAGCAGCCATGAGAGAAACCTGGCTGAGTGAAAACCAGCGCCTCGTCTCCCAGGTCAGTCCTGAATGGAAAGATCTACTTGGCTCTCTTGCAGGTGGAAACCTCACCTGGATATTCCCTGAGATTTCACGGACTCTGAATTCTGCTTTGAATTAAGACGGGTTGATTCCACATGGAAAGACTTCACCTGTCCTTGGTGCCAGCTTTTAACCAGAATGAGACAGCTGGGAGCATCTTCATGTCAAGACTTCTGGTGCTGGGATGGAGATTGGAGTGACTCCTCCCCTTGTTTTATACAAGGATGCTTGGAAGTCGAAAAGTGGAAATTCTGACAAGATATCGGTGGTTCCTTTAAATAAAAAAAATGTGGATGTTTTGGAAAAGCTTCAGAAACTGGTCTCAGATGTCACCAATGCTCTGGTGCCCACAGATGTTTAGCTGCTAACTTCCTGGTCTTACTCTGAAGTGAGAGGGCATTGTGTATCTTAAATGCTTCTGTGTATAAAACAAAAAAGGCTGCCATCATGTTCTTTACCCCAGCAGTAAAATCCCTTGGTTGAGCCTTGGAGTTCTTTGACATTTGGCGGTTAGAAGGACAAAGCAGTTCCACAAAACACAATAGCATTATTTGTAGATGTGGGATGTCACTTGGATGTTCCTTCTCCTTCATAGAAGCCCATCAAGCACTTTACACTTCCCAATTCTCATTCATCCCTCACATAACATCCTGATTATTGATCTCCTTGTTCTCCTGCATCTGAATATTGATTGAGTTGGGTGTGGGACAGACAGAGAGCCAGTGCTTAAGATGCTGACTTAGAAACCAGGAGATGGTGAGTTCTAGTCCTGCCACAGCACATAAACCAGCTGGGTGACTTTGGGCCAAACACCAGGAGATGGTGAGTTCTAGTTCTGCCTTAGACATGAAAGCTGGTTGGATGATTCTGGGCCAGTCATTCCCTCTCAGCCCAACCCACCTCACAGCGTTGTTCTTGTGGGGAAAATAGGAGGAGAAAGGTATTAGCTATATTTGCCGCTGTGTGTTATTTATAAAAACAATAAAGGCAGGATATAAATAAATACTTTCCTATGATATGCTGTGTGTCTACTCTCCCCTCCCCGCCCCCAAACTGCAGGATAACTTTGGCTCAGATAGTTCAGCCGTGGAGGCTGCCGTGCGCAAACACGAAGCCATCGAGACAGACATTGTGGCCTACAACGAGCGGGTGACGGCTGTGAATGCCGTGGCCGATGAGTTGGAGGCAGAGGGCTACCATGACATCAAGCGGGTGCTGGCACGCAAGAATAACGTGGTACGACTCTGGGACTACCTCCGCGAATTGGTGGCCGCACGTCGCGAACGTCTCCTGCTCCATTCTGAGCTGCAGAAGATACTTCAGGACTTGACCTACCTCATGGACTGGTTGGAAGAAATGAAGGTAAGCAGGCCGGAAGGTTGATGGATGACAAATGGGAGGATGGAGAAGAAGAAAGTCTAGGAACGGTCCTCGAGGAACATTTTAACTCGGGTTACAAAAATCCACTAAAAGAAACAGGAATCTGTTTCCTCCAATTTAATCCAATTCAGGGGTTTACTGATACAGATAGTCCTTACGACCACAATTGAGCCCAAAATTTATGTTGTTAAGCAAGACTGCTGTTAAGTGAGTTTTATGACTTTTCTTGCCACAGTCGCTAAGCGAATCGCTACAGTCGTTAAATTAGTAACACCGTTGTGAAGTGAATCTGGCTTTCCCATTGACTTTGCTTGTCAGAAGGTTGCATGTGACTCCATGATGCTGCAACCATCATAAATACGAGCCAGTTGCCTAGTGGCCGAATTTTGATCATGTGACGATGGGATACTGCAACGGTCGTGTAAAAAATGGTGATAAGTCCCTTTTTCTCCAGTGCTGTTGTAACTCTGAACGGCCACTAAATGAACTGTTGTAAATTGAGGACCACTTGTGTATACAAGAGAGACAAGTGTTTTGCCTAACCATTGAAAATATGTACCTAGATGCAGAATATATATCAAAGAGTTGTTCCCTCACCCATTGAAGTGTTTTATTTGTAGGGTCGCCTCCAATCTCAGGACTTTGGGAAACATTTGCATGGTGTGGATGACCTTCTTCAGATCCATGCTCTGGTGGAAGCCGACATTGCTGTCCAGGCCGAACGGGTAAAAGCCATCAGTGCTGCCACTCAACGTTTTGCCACTCCTGGAGAAGGTGCTGACCCTTAATCATACAATATTAAAATTAAGAGAATACAGAACCGCAAAGCTTGGGTTGCCAACAAAGACATTAGGACAGAGGTATCCAACCTTGGCAACTTTTCAGTCAGCCATGCTGGGAGTTGACGTCCACAAATCTTAAAAGTCGTCAAGGTTGGACACCCCTATATTAAAAATTCATCTCTCAATATTTCTTGCTCCCCAAGACTGTTATCCACAGGAATGAATTTTAAGTCAAACTAGATTATCTGGTTTGAGAAGGCTGGCTCTCATTCCCTTTAGCTCTGAACTCTTTTAAGATCCTAAGTTTTCGCAGAAAACTTTTATCAATGCACTGCTCAGAGTCACTTACATGAGCTGAGCAGAATCAAAATCGGACAGGCGGATGGATGGAAAGAGAAAGGGAACGAAGGAAAGAGAAAGGAAGGAAGGAAGGAAGGAAGAAAGAAAAAGAAAGAAAAGAAAGAAAAGAAAGAAAAGAAAGAAGGAAGGAAGGAAGGAAGGAAGGAAGGAAGGAAGGAAGAAAGAAAGAAAGAAAGAAAGAAAGAAAGAAAGAAAGAAAGAAAGAAAGAAAGAAAGAAAGAAAGAAAGAAAGAAAGAAAGGGAAAGGGAAAGGGAAAGGGAAAGGGAAAAGAAAGGAAATACTGGTGATCCCTGGCTTAATTATTTGTTTGGCGAGTGTCCAAAGTTAGAACAGCACTTTAAAAAAGTGAATTATGACCAGTCCTCATGCTTACCACCAATGCTGCATCCCTATAGTCACTGATCAAACTTTAGGCACTTGGCAACTGGCATGTATTTACGATGGTTGCAGCATCCCAGGGTTATGTGATTGCCATTTGTGACTTTCCCAGCCAACTTTTGACAAGTAAAGTCAATGGGGAAGGAAAGCTGGATTCCAGTCAGCCATGGCTGCAATGATGTGCTTAACCACGGTGAAAAAAGGGCGTAACTCACTTAGCCAGCAACATAAATTCTGACCCCAAATTCCGATATCTGTAAGTAACATTAGTTAATGAGGTAACCCATTTGAGGCTCTGCAAATTAAAACGAGTTTAGCATGTTGTGCGAATACAGTGACTTAGGCCAGGAGTCCCCAACCTCGGGCCATGGCCCATTAATGAGCCATGGCCTATTCAAAACTGGGCCATATGAGCAACGGGCCAGTGTGCGTGCATACGCGTGCGCAGCTCAACTTGAGTAAGTCAAACCATGCCCTCTTCCTCCCTCCGCCAAGCCTCAAAGTTTGAGGGCTGCTGAGTTAAGATTTTTTGCTGAGCCCTCGAAGAATGTCAGGTGAACCAAGCCCTAAGATCAATTTTCTGTCCCTGCAGGATACAAACCCTGCGATCCCCAACTTGTGGAAGAGCGAGTGGCAACGCTGAACCGGTGCTATCAGGAACTGGTGGCCTTGGCTGCCCAACGCCGTGCCAAGCTGGAGGAGTCACGCCGCCTCTGGAAGTTCTTCTGGGACATGGGGGAGGAGGAGGCTTGGATCCGCGAACAGAGCCAGATTCTCTCCTCCGATGACTTTGGCAAGGACTTGACGAGCGTGCTGCGCCTTATCAGCAAGCACAACGCTTTCCGTGATGAAATGACGGGCCGGGCTGGGCCATTGCAGCAGAGCATTGCTGAGGGTCGCCAGCTGGTATCCGAGGGCCACTTTGGAGCTACTGAGGTGGCTGAGCGGATCCAGGAAATTGAAGAGCAGTGGGAACAGCTGGAGGCTCTGTCAAGCAAGCGAGAACGGCGTCTTCTCCAAGCCTCCAACCTTTACCAGTTCCAGGCTGATGCCAACGACATGGAGGCCTGGTTGCTCGACACTCTCCGCTTGGTCTCCAGCTCGGACATGGGCCACGACGAATACTCGACCCAGAGCCTAGTCAAGAAGCACAAGGACGTGGAGGAAGAGATTCACAACCACCGGCCGGCCCTGGATGCCCTCCACGAGCAGGCCCGCAGCTTGCCCGCCAACTTTGCCCATTCCCCCGAAGTGGACGGGCGCTTGCCTGCCTTGGAGCAGCGCTACGAAGAACTGGTGGAACTGGCCAAGCATCGCAAACAGGCCCTGCAGGATGCCCTTAATCTTTACAAGATGTTCAGCGAAGCCGACGCATGCAGCCTTTGGATCAGCGAGAGGGAGTACTGGATCGAAACGATGGACGTGCCAGAGAGACTGGAAGACCTGGAAGTGGTCCAGCAAAGGTACGTGTGCCCAGGGGTGGGATTCTATCAGTTCGCACCTATTCTCTAGAACCGGTTGTTAACATTCTAAGCAGTTCGGAGAACCGGTTATTAGAAGAAATTACTGGGCTAATCCTGTAAGGAAAGCAGGAAGGAAACATTCTGGTGTTGCTTACAGAAACTGCCTCTCTGTTATTACAGTCTTGGCAGGACTGGACTTCCTGTCTCAGGAACTTCTCTGGAGTTTTTCCCCCCCTCCTTTGCTGGTACTTTGCTTGTGTGGAGTGACCATTCAAAGTTACAATGGCACTGAAAAAAGTGACTTATGACCCTTTTTCACACTTGCGACTGTTGCAGCATCCCCACAGTCATGAAAGGCCAGGCGAGGAGATGCGTGCCTCGATGTGAGTGATATTGAGTTGGCCACACCCAGCCAGTAACATGACCACCAAGCCATGTCCACCCAGTCACATGACCACCAAGCCACGCCCACCACTTAAGCCACGCCCACATAACCGGTTGTTAAAAATTTGAATCCCACCCCTGCGTATGCCCCCTTTTCCCTTCTTTTGCTAGCCAAGGACTACAGTTAACATGGTGTGGGGAGAAGTAGGCTACAAGGAAGGACCAGAGGGGCAAGGGTGAAGTTTTGGAGGGAATTTGGAGCGTGGGGGAGGACTTTGTTTTGTTTTTATTGACTTACTTATCCCACCTTTATTACTTTTATGCATAACTCAAGGTGGCAAACATATCTAAAACAACTTTCTCCTCCTATTTTCCCCACAACAACAGTCCTGTGAGGTGGCTTCGGCTGAAAATTAATGACTGACCCACCCAACTGGCTTCCATGCCTAAGGCAGGACTAGAAATCACCATCTCCTAGTGATTGGCCCAAAGTCACCCAGTTGGTCCTCAGGGTCACCTCAGTAGTGCAAATGGGTATGTAGATGATGACACAGGGTAGAAAAAAATCCTGCAGCCAAGAAGGTTCCCTACATCCATTTGCACTAATCAGGTGGCCCCGAGGATATAGACACCCTCTAAAAGGATGCAAATGACCAGCTGTCTACTGGGAGTATAAATCCTTCCATTCCCCACCATCCAAGTCAGAGCTGAAGAAGCTTCTTGGATGAGAAGCGAAATGTCTTCAAAACAAAAACCAGAAAGTCCAGTTGCCTCTGGGGAAAAACAACAACCCACGACCTGGATGACTGAGAATCTCCCTAGACACCAGTGGATAGATTGCCACCTTGCTTGACACTGGGCTTCTGAATAACACAGGCCCACCTAAAAAAAAAAAAAAGAAGAATCAATAAACCAGAAATTAAAGACAAAACGGGAACAAGATCCTAATTGTATTTGGGAGTTCAGGGACCAAACGTCCTTACATGTTGTTCAGTGTGCCAGGGATTGGTGCCAACCCTTTAGGGAAGTATTAATTTGCAGATTTTATATTCCGCTCCATCCTAGCCCCGTAGCAAGAAAAGCAGGTGCCTTTGCTGCTGGCTGTTTCCACTGTCTTATTTCTCACCGCCATTTTAAAATATGAAAAGCCCAAACGATGTTCGTTGTCAGGCAGCTGCACAGGTGATCCTTGCCTTACGACCACATTTGGGAGCAGAATTGCCATTGCCAAACAAAGCAGCTGTTAAATGATCCGCGCTCGATTTTACGGCCTTTTTGGCCACAATGGTTAAGCTTATCTCTGCCATGATTAAGGGAATCACGTGGCCGTTAAGTGAATCTAGCTTTCGCCATTGACTTTGCTTGTCCAAAACTGACTGGGAAAGTCACAAATGGCAATCACATGACCCCAGGACTTTGCCATAAATACACATAAATACACGCCGGTTGCCAAGCGCCCAAATTTTGATCATGTGGGGATGCTGCGGTGTGTCATGACCCAGTGTGGGATACAAAACAAACACAGTCACAAAAAAACAGGTGAAGCCCCTTTTATTCCTTCACTTTGCTTCCAGGCTCCAAATATCCTTGACTGGAGACAAAAAACTCCCACATGAGCAGTTACAAGAAGGAGGAAATGCCGGTTTAAACTAAAAATGCCTATAAATTATAAAGGGTAAAAAAATAACCCTCTCCTCACCAGTAGACCATGTCTCTCCCTTATCCTGTCCTCCCTGCGTGCCCTAGGATGGAGAGGGGACGGGCCTGGGTCCTCCTCTGACTGCCCAGCCGGCCTCTGCCCTTCCCCAGCCTCCTCCACAACCTCCGCAGAGCCACACTCCCACTCCCTGTTGGCTGTTCCTCCTCTCCCTCGGAGTCAGTCTCCACCCATGTCACGGTGGTTCTAACTGCAAGCACCGGTCATAAGTCACTTTTTACAGTGCTGTTGTAATTTTGAGCAGCAATGAGTGGTTGTAATTAGAGGACTAAATGCCTGTGGAGATTCTCAGTTATCCAGGTCATGGTTGTCCCAAAGGTGCTTTTTCAAAAGGCAACTGGACTTTTGTTTTTCATTGAAGATGCTTTGCTTCTCATCCAAGAAGCTTCTTCACTTCTGACTTCAAGGAAAAATAAAGTCCTTTTGGGGGGAAAAAAAACAAAAAAAACCACCTTTGGGACAATTTGGGGACCCCTTGGGAGAAGTCTAAAACAACAGACCAAATGTTATTCCTGCTGTGAGATAGAGCTGGAAGGCTGCAGACTTTCCTTCTCACGGTTTTCCTTCTCCTTTGATTCTCGGTGACTCAGGTTTGAGACCCTGGAGCCAGAAATGAATAACCTGGCCTCTCGCATTGCGGCAGTCAACGAGATTGCAAGCCAGCTTTTGGGCGCCGATCACAGAAACAAGGAAAGCATTCAAGCCACCCAGGAACAGCTCAATATTCGGTACGTGCCCAGAGGTGCAAGAGAAGGGATGGAGACCAGATATGGAGAGGGGAGCTGTCAGCTTGTGCCGTGGAATGGGAAACATCAACTACTGCAAACTTCAAAGGAAGCCAAAAGCTTCTAACACTTTGCCCCACCTGCCTCAAAGCTTGTCGAGGGTTTTAATTAAAAGAGATGAAGGGGAAGCAGCAGGCATGTTGGAAAGCAAAGCAGCAGCTTTCAGCTATTTTCTAAAAAAGCCAATTTGCTGCCTGTGGATCCCCGAGGCATTCCCAGAAAATAAAAATGGAGAGTGGAGGCCGAAACTACCTGTTCTTCTACCCAGAAAAAAATAAAATAAAAATAAGATACGACAGTAAAAGCCAAGATCAAGACTGGGACCTTGGTGCTCTCTGAGCTTGGTGGTTTCCTCACAGACATTTCATGACCCAACTAGGTAACATCATCAGTGCTAGAAGGGCGAGGGTTTGTTTTCTATCCCAGTGGCTCCCAACATTTTTTAAAACCAGTGATACCGTGGTGGCACAGTGGTTAGAATATTGCACCAATACCAATACTGCAGGCTACTTATGCTGATTGCCAGATGCTGGGCAGTTCGATCCTCCCTGGCTCAAGGTTGCCTCAGCCTTCCATCCTTCTGAAGTCAGTGAAACAAGGATCCAGATTTTGGGGGGCAATTTGCTGACTGTAAATTGCTTAGGGAGCGCAGTAAAACACTATTAAGCAGTATATAAGTCTAAGTGCTATTGCTATTGCTTGCACAGATAGGTTCCTAACAATCCATGGCCCGGGAATTGGGGAACCCTGCTCTACACCATTCAAAGGAGACAATTAGAAATACATTTGGAATTTTAAGACCGTACTACTAAAGGAGAATATTTGTGGCTCAGGATTTAACTGTGGGGTCCTTGGTGCTCTCTGAGCTCGGTTGTTTTCTTGTAGACATTTCATTACCCAATGAGTAACATCATCAGTGCTAGAAGAGAGTGGAGTTTGCTCTCTGTTTACATACTAGAGGCAGTGTTGGTGGGAATGTTCCCAGTGGTTTTTCTCTTCTATCAGTGCACCCTGAGGGCTAAAAGATGTGACGGGGGAATCTTTACTTATTTGCCAGACAGCCAATATTTTCCCACCTGGGCATCCATCATGGATGCCAATTTGTGAGAAGGCCCATCATCCTATTTTTAAAGGCCCAAACTAGCCTGAAAAGTTGGGGAACCCTTAGCTCAGGGGTCTCCAACCTTGGCAAGTTTGAGACTTGTGGACTTCAACTCCCACGATTCCTCAGCCAGCCACGCGGCATCTCCTTTAGACTCCTCTCCTTCCCTGTTTCCAGGTGGCAGCAGTTCCAGTCCTTGGCCAGCCAAAAGAAGGAGGCCTTGACCTCAGCCCTCAGCATCCAGAACTACTTCTTGGAGTGCAACGAAACCAAGGCTTGGATGCGGGAGAAGACCAAGGTGATCGAATCAACGCAAGGCCTGGGCAACGACCTAGCAGGGGTGATGGCTCTGCAGCGCAAGCTGGCTGGAATGGAGCGGGATCTGGAGGCCATCCAGGGCAAAGTCAGGGACTTGCACGAGGAGGCAGACCGGTTGTCAGCCCAGCACCCGGAACAAGCCGCTGCCATCTCCAGCCGGCTCGCCGAAATCGATGGGACTTGGGACGAGCTGCGGGGAACCATGCGGCGTCGCGAGGAGTCCCTGGGAGAAGCCAGCAAGCTCCAGGGCTTCCTGCGTGACCTGGATGACTTCCAGGCGTGGCTCTTGCGCACCCAGACCGCCATTGCCTCGGAGGACGTCCCGGCCACCCTGCCAGAGGCGGAGCAGCTGCTGAGCCAGCACGAGACCATCCGCAACGAGGTGGAGCATTACAAGGGCGACTACCAGCGATTGCGGACCATGGGGGAAGAAGTGACGCAAGGCCACACCGACGCCCAGCACATGTTCCTTCAGCAGCGCCTTCAGGCCCTCGACACGGGCTGGAACGAACTCGGGCAGATGTGGGAGAACCGGCACCAGCTGCTTTCGCGGGCTTACGGCTTCCAGGTCTTCCTGAGGGACACTAAGCAAGTGGAAGGAGTGCTCAGCAACCAGGTAAAGCACAGAGAGAGAGGCCTGGAGGGTGGTGGGGACTTGCAGTCGGAGGCTGAACTTTTGTTTGGCTCCTTCACAGGACCAATGGTTTGCTTGTGTTGTGATCTTTTTTTTGGTGACCTTCCTCTTTCTTTCTTTTTCTTCCCTCCCTCTTTTTCTTTTCCCCTTCCTTCTTTTCCATCCTTTTATTTCTTTTGCCTCCCCTCCCTCCCTCCCTCCCTCCCTCCCTCCCTCCCTTCTTTTCTTCTTCCTCTCCTTCCCTCTATTTCTGTCTTCCTTCCTTCGTCCCTTCCTTCTTCTCTCCTTCCCCTTCTTTCTTTCCTCCCTCCCTCTCCCCTTCCCTTCCTCCCTCTTTCTCTTTTCCTTCCTTCATCCCTTCCTTCTTCTCTCCTTCCTTCCCCTTCTTTCTTTCCTCCCTCCCTCTCCCCTTCCCTTCCTCCCTCTTTCTCTTTTCCTTCCTTCCTTCCTTCTTTTCCATCCTATTTCTCTTTGCCTCCCTCCCTCCCTCCCTTTCTCTTTCCTTCCTTCTTTCCCCCTTTCTCTCCCGTCCTTCTATTTCTCTGCTTGCTTTTCTTCCTTCCTCCATCCTTTTCTCCCCCTTCCCTTCTTCCCTCCTTCCCTCCCAGGAATACGTATTGACTCACACCAGCATGCCCAGCTCTCTCCAGGCTGCGGAGGCTGCCATTAAGAAACACGAAGATTTCATGACCACCATGGAAGCCAACGGGGAGAAGATCAAAGGCCTTGTGGACTCTGGGCGGAAACTCATTCTGGAAGACAGCCTGCACTCTGACAAGATCCAGGAGAAGGTCAACTCTATTGACAGTCGGTGAGCTTCAAAAAGACTCTTGGTGAAAAATGTCATTCCAGGCCAGGGAACACAAGTGTGAGAAAGAGGCTGTTTTGCATCCACAAAAGGTTCTCTTGTCAGGGAATTTATAGAGTAACCCGGAGAGGAAACATGATTTCCTAGTACTATAAAAAGAAAGCGCAAGAAGCTCCAGTCAAATCTCCACTCGGCTGCGGTTGGTGAGCCAATTATTCAGGCTAATCTACCTTGTAGGATAATTGTCGGGATAAAGTTTGAAGGAGAACCACCCACGTTGCCCTAAGCTGCTCAGGCGAAGCCAAGGATACGAATGTGATCGGCCGACAGGAACGGTTTGAAACAGGCTAAAAACCCTGGATATTGGCTTTCCTATTTCACATGGCAGAAGATTTCTTTTGCTTGGGGCTATCAGAGCTTGCCAGCGTACAGGATTGTTTTCAAGGTGCTTGGTCAGATCCAAGCCTCTCCTAAACTGAGCTGTTGGAATGGGGTTCTGAAATGTGGAGTAGGCTTGGATAGCAAGAGGGAAAAGGGAAAAGCCACATCCGGGTAGTCCTCCATTTCTGACCGTTCGTTTAATGACCGTTCAAAGTTACAATGGGGCACTGAAAAAAGTGACTTAAGACCCCCCGTCACACTTAATGATTGTTGCAGCATCCCCACGGCAATGTGACTTACATTGGGATGCTTGACAACGGACTCACATTTATGACGGTCGCAGTGTCCCAGGACCAGGTGATCCCCTTCGGCAACCTTCTGACAAGCCATGTCAAGGGGGAAACTGGGGTCACTTAACAATCGTGTAACTAATTTAAGAACTGCAGGGATTCACTTAACGGAGGGGGTGAGAAAAGTTGTAAAATGAGGCAAAACTTAACACATTTCTCACCTAGCAACAGAAATTTTGGGCTCCATTGTGGTTGCACGTTGAGGACTACCTGTAATAATTATGTATGCAGGCCTAAGTTCTCACCGCCAAAGCCCATTTCAGCTTAATTGCATCAGGGACCAACGAGGGTCTAGTCACACAAACTCTGCTCCTGTTTCTTGGTAGTTTAAGACAAGGGTCGCCAACCTTTTGGACCTCAGGGACCACCAACTCATAATTTTAAATCCCGCAGACCATTAATATGAATTTTGACTGACGGTGGCTTGCTGATGTTGGTGGGAAAGTCGGTCCCCTATTCCAGAGCTGGAGTAGTCACAGGACTGGCCCTTTGGTCATCCCGGAGTAGCTGCTCCTCCCCCTGGGTGCACCGGCCTGCCATGGACTGGAGGAGCTGCTCTGGGATGACCAAAGGGCCAGTCCTGTGACTCCTCCAGCTCTGGAATATGGGACCGACTTTCCCACCAACGTCAGCAAGCCACCCCGGGGCGAATTTCCCTCCCCCGCCATTGGTCTTACCTTCTAGTTCCAGCTCATGTGGCTCTACTCAAGGTAAGAGTTGCGCTTGGCCAAAGGGTGGGGGCCAGTGGGTGGGCGGGCCATGTGGGCGGCTCAGCCTTGTGTTCCCACGCAGCCTGGATTAATTGCTTTGGGGGGGGGGCATTTCTCTGTGGACCACCATGGTCCACATGGTTTAAGGCATGGCCAGCTGAGGGATTCTGGGAGTTGAAGTCCACACAGCTTAAAGTGGCTGAGGTTGAAAAACACTCCTGTAAAGGTTCAACACAGCCTTCCCAAATGCATTAGGACCGCAACCCCGGACAGAATTCCCAGACAGCAAGGTTCAGGATGTAAGTGCATGGAATCAATCTCTTCAAATATTAATCAGGCATTCTCCATTCTCTTGCAAGCGATGCTCCTCTGGGGGATAGTATATGACTAACTCATGTCCGGGTCTTCCTTTTTGCTTCTCCATCCTAATTGCTTTCAGACACAGAAAAAACCAGGAAGCCGCTCAAGATCTCCTGGCCCGGCTCCGGGACAATCGAGTCCTTCAACATTTCCTGCAAGATTGTCAAGAGGTAAGTTTGATTGAGTCTCCTGATAGAAGGTACAAGACTGGGAGGGCAACTGGGGGAGGGACATTTATTAGTCGATGTAGAAGCTGGGACATGTTGCTAGACAGAATATGACCTGGAAACTCTAATCCAGCTTCGGCATAGAGGTAGTCCTCAATTTGCAACCATTCATTCAGCGACCATTTGAAGTCACAATGGCACCGACAGAAGCGGCTTACAAATGATCCTCGTGCTTGCAACCCCTGCAGCACCTCTACGGTCACAGGATCAAAATTTGGGTCCTCGGCACGTATCGATGGCCGTTGTGGCCTCCTGGGGTCAGGCGATTCCCATTTGCGACCTTCCCAGCTAATTTCCACCAAGTGAAATCGGTCGGGGGGGAAGCCCGTGTCCTTGTAACCATCGCACGATTTATTTAACAGCTGCTGTGGTTCCCTTAACAACCGTGGCAAAAGAAAGGTCGCAAAAAATGAGCGTGACTCATTTAATAAGAGAACACTGCCCAGAGTCGCTTTAGACGAGGGAGATGAGTGGCAGATTTAATCAAGAAAGTAGCAGCTGCCTTGCTTAGCAACAGAAATTCTGGTCCCGAGTGTGGTTGTAAGTTGAGTATCAACCCTGAAGCAAACCTGGCTGTCTAGCTGTATTGTCTACCCTTAGCAGGAGAAAAACACAGCTAGTGGCAGGCAATTTCCATAGAAACATATGAAGGTCAATCAGAATTCATCTTAATTCCTTAAGTCGCTTTTAAGACTGTTTGGGTTCCTGCCTATCACACAATCAGGATGTGCACAGAAGGGAAGATTAAGGGTCCTTGCTGCTATCTGAGCTTGGTTTTTTTCCTTGCAGAACATTATGTTACGCAAACTAGGTAACACGTTCTGGAAACGTTCTGCTAGAAAACAAATAAGCTCAGAGAGTGCCAAGAAACACCCCGAGCAGCAAATATTCTCCTTCAAGGGGTAGATTTCCCAGTCCTCAATGTGGAATGTGGCTTTCCCAGATTAAGTTCACGCTTGAAGCCCTTGTCCTGTCTGTCTCCAGCTCACTCTGTGGATCAACGAAAAGATGCTGTCAGCCCAGGACATGTCCTATGACGAAGCCCGAAACCTCCACACCAAGTGGCAGAAGCACCAGGCCTTCATGGCGGAGTTGGCCTCCAACAAAGGCTGGCTTGAGAAGATCCAAAAGGTGGGCTTAAACATGGATGAACACCTGTTGCCTTTGGCTTAGCTTTGGCTTGCCCTTCTTTCTTCTTCAGCTCGCCCTTTTTCGTTCTTGAAACACATTTCTGAAACCTTCTCCTCTCCTCCTTTCTCATCTCTCCCATTTGGCAGGAAGGGGAGCAGCTGGTGTCAGAGAAGCCTGAATTGGAGCCCGTGGTGAGGGCCAAACTGGATGAACTTCAGAAACTCTGGCAAGAATTGGAATCCAGCACCCAGAGCAAGGCTCGTTGTCTCTTCGATGCCAACCGGGCCGAGCTCTTCACTCAGAGCTGCTCGGCCCTGGAAGCTTGGCTCAGTGGCCTGCAGGCTCAGCTACTCTCTGACGACTATGGCAAGGACCTGACCAGCGTCAACATTTTGCTCAAGAAACAGCAGGTAAATGAGTGGATCCTTTGCCGTGATGGTGTCAATATTTTGCGTCAAAAGAAATCAACTCTCCAAACCCTTCTGAATAATGGAATAGAATAGAATAAGAAGGGACCTTGGAGGTCTTCTAGTCCAACCCCCCCTGCTCAAGTAGGAGACCCTAGGCCATTCCAGAGAAGGAACTGTCCAGTTTCTTTTTAAAAACATCCAGTGTTGGAGCACCCACAACTTCTGAAGGTAAACCGTTAATTAATTCACTATCAGGAAATTTCTCCTTAGTTCCACCTTGCTTCTCTCCTTGATTAATTTCCACTCGTTGCTTCTTTCTTGTCCTGCCTTCAGGTGCTTAGGACAATATCCTTCTGGAGATTCTCAAAAATGTCCTCCTGGAGATACACTTCAATACCTCCTTTGCAGAAGGGGCTGGAAAGCCCTCTGCCCAAAACCTTGAAGTATTGCCAATGCTTGCTTTCTTGGCAATAATGATTAGTTGACCTGGAATGTAGGAAAGTGTTCCACGTTGTACCAATCGCATCTCTGCAACAAAACATGAAAGTTGCCCTGGTCTTTGTGTGTAACAAAGGCTGTGAATTATAAGCCAGAGAGTTTATTAGACATTGTGCCTAGAATCACAGGTTATGTAATCACTGTTTCTTTTGGCTAACAAAAGAATCTCTAAAACCACCCCCACCCACACAGACAAGTCACCTGAATACAAACCGACAGCAAACTGCACTCCTTAACTAGCACTGATGATGTTACCTAGTTTGGGTCGTGAACCGTCTGCAAGGAAACAAGCAACCTCAGAGAGCTCTCATGTCAACCCTGAGCTACAAATATTCTCCTTTATTAGCAATGCAGCCTTCAGGGAGATGCCCCTCGAAAGGTGATAACCAAGCACATTCAAATGTACCCGGAAGGAGACTGACAGCCAGTACGCAACTGGAGGCTTGTGCAAAACTGTTTGGGCTGCTGCATTCTGAACCAATTGAAATTTCCAGATCTTCTTCAAGGGCAGCCAGTCCCAGGTGGAATTATTGCTATTGGAAGAAAAAAGGCATTTTTTTAATAAAAAAAAGTATGCGTTTGTGGGTCAGTGTGTGAGCTTGTAGATGTGGTTGAGAGAGCTCCTTGACCGTTTTCTTTCCTTCTTGCCTCCAGTTGCTGGAGAACCAGATGGACGTGCGGGAGAAAGAGGTGGAAGGACTGAAGTCTCAGGCATTGGCCCTCAGCCAGGAGGACTCCAACACAGTGGAAGTGGATGGGAAATTACGGTCAGTGGAGGGAAAATTTATGGATCTGAGAGCGCCACTGCGGGAACGTTGCGAGAAGCTGCTGGCCTCCAAGGAGGAGCACCAGTTCAACCGTGACCTGGAGGATGAAATTGTGAGTTGACCTGGGAGAGGAAGGGGAAGGGGACTGGTTCCCACAGATTTTACAAAAAGGAAGCATGTTCAGAATCGAATAACTTTATTCCAGTCATTCACCAGCAGAAAATAAAAAGAGAAAATAGTTTTCAAATATCCAGAGCATCCAAAAATAAATTAGAAGCGATGCTTCTATTTAAAAAAATAAAAAAATAAATAAAAAAAATAACAAATAATAAAAAAAAGAAAAAAAAAGAAGCGATGCAGAGAAAAATATGCTTAAAAGCTTCATTCTTACTGGCTAAAACTAACCTAAAATCCAGAATTATTATAGAGTCCCCTGACAAATTTGAGGAAGGTAGCTGAGATTGAAAAGAAAGACCAGTGGGTAATGCTGAGACCAAAGCCATTCCCTACTCAAAGAAGTTCAATTGCTCTTGATTATTTTTTGACTCATTTTGTACTCCACCACATAGAACCTGGCAATCCTATACGTTATTTCAGGATTAAGTAAGAATTGTTGGTACTGCGGGTCTGTTTTACTAGCCAGAAGTGGGGCAATTAGAGTATTTCAGAAGCTGTGTAAAATTGACAGTACAAAAGAACATGTTCAAAGCAAGCATTAAAAAAGAAAAAGAAAAATAGGGTGGGATATAACTTTGCAAGATTGCCTCCCAGAAGAGAGCAGTCAAAAGTGGAATTTCTCCAACAGAATTGCTGGGATTTTTCTCAATTTTTACCTCCCTTCTCGTCCTGCAGTTATGGGTGAAGGAAAGGATGCCCATGGCCGTTTCCACTGATCATGGCAAAGACCTCCCCACCGTCCAGCTGCTGATTAAGAAGAACCAGGTGAGGACAATCTTTGAAAAAGGAGCGAAGGTTATCACGATTCATTATGTAGACGAATGTCAACGTTCCAACTGACGAACCCAACCAAAGCAAGCACAGTCGAGACGTTCCAATCTTCCAATGCAGAACATTATTGGATACATCATTTTGGCACCAATGAGGGCGAATCCAAACCTGGTTAATTCCCGCACGAACCCACATAATTAAAATATGGGATTCTCCCTTCCCTACTAGAGCAGATCACATGGTCCAATTGAGTCTCCATATTGTTAGGAGGAAAAAGTCTTTGGTGCCAAAACGAACTTGTTTGGATTTTTTCTTCTTCTTCTGTCTTTCAATTCTTTCACCTTTCCTTCCCTTTCATCTTTGGGATGAAGGAGAAAAAAAGGCTTGAACTAAATGCTTGCAGAGGGCCTTTGAAAGTGACAGCCACTTGAAAGTAGGCGTAGGCTACAAGTTGCTCATCTCTGCATCAAACAATGACTAATCAGTCTTTCTGGTAAGCTTGCAAAAGTTAGGAGTCCAGGAAACCCCGATATATTTTTTCCAAGTAAGATTTTTTTCCTGAGTTTCAATGCATAATAGAAAAAGATGGGTGTACTTTTAAATTTTTTTTTATTGTATTTCAAAGAAGATATAAAAAGCAAAATAATATTTTAAAAAGAAACTAGGGGGAAAAGGAAGAAAAGGGAAAAATGAAATTGGGGTACAGTCAAAGGAAAAGGTTACAAAGGAAATTAAAGTCCGACTTTGTTCAGATATAGATACAAACATAAAATACAGTAACTTTTAAACTAAGTTAAATCATCAGACGAGTGTCCCGTGGTACCTTGGTTCTCAACTGCTTTGAAACTCATCCAATTTGGTACTCAATACATTTTGACATCAAAATTTTGCGCCGGTAGTCATCGTTTGTTTGGTACTTGATGAACAAGCTGGAACTTGTTGGGTCAGCTGCCTTATGATTCACTACATTATACCTTATGAGAAAAATTCATTTGCTATCAATCGTTTTTGGTACTCAACGCGCCCCGCCCTCCCCCGGAACCAATTAATGATGACTACCAAGCAGGGGTGGGATTCAATTTTTTTAACAACCGGTTCTGTGGGCGTGGCTTAGGTGGTGGCCGTGGCTTGGTGGTAATGTGACTGGCTGGGCGTGGCCAACTCAACATCACTCACATCGAGGCACGTATCTTCTCGCCTGGCCTCTCGTGACTGTGGGGATGCTGCAACAGTCGTAAGTGTGAAAAATGGTCATAAGTCACTTTTTCCAGTGCCATTGTAACTTGGAATGGTCACTCCACACAAGCAAAGTGCCAGCAAAGGAGGGGAAAAAAACTCCAGAGAAGTTCCTGAGACAGGAAGTCTAGTCCTGCCAAGAACGTAATAAGGGTTAAGGGAGAGGCAGGTTCTGTAAGCAACACCAGAATGTTTCCTTTCTGCCTTCCTTACAGGATTAGGCCAGTAATTTCGTCTAACAACCAGTTTTCTGAACTGCTTAGAATGTTAACAACCGGTTCTAGCGAACAGGTGCAAACTGGTAGAATCCCACCCCTGGTATCAAGGTACCACTGTATATTTTTTTGAAGACTGCTCTTCCTCTAATTCTTGTTCCTGGACTCTCTCTTAGACTCTGCAGAAGGAGATCCAAGGTCACCAGCCACGGATCAACGACATCCTGGGGAGGTGGCAGGGGCTGGCGTGCAGCGGCCTGGAGGCAGAGCTACAGGGCCGGGTCGAGACGTTAGAGGAGATATGGCGGGAACTGCAAGATCAGGTGGACCAGAGGCGCGGACGGCTGGAGAAAGCCCAAATGGCCCAACAGTTTTACTTTGACGCCGCCGAAGCCGAGGCCTGGATGGGTGAACAGGAGTTGCACATGATGTCAGAGGAGAAGGCAAAAGTAGGTCTGCCAACTTAAAATGAGGATCGCTCGGTTCAATGAAACTATAGTTTAAGGTTTGGCTTTCATTTATTTATGTTTCAATATACATGTATAGATACATTTTTCTGACTAAGCTGCTCAGAGTTACCCTGTAGTAAGATGGAAGGCCAATATATTTTATAAATAAATAAAAATAAATAAATAGGTAGCCCTCCACTTATAACCACTCAGTGACTGAAGTTCCACAAGACCCCCTAAAACAGTGATGGCTAACCTTTTCAGCTTGGTGTGTCGAAAATCGGGAAAAAGTGTAGCCTTCCTCGGGTCGTGTGTCGCTTCAAGAAATATCAATAATTTGGTAATATTTGCAGCCCTAATAAAGAAAGAGTTATATTTTTAATATATTTATTATATTTATTAGTTCAAAAAGCAAAAAACAAATGAATCAATTAATTTGGGAAACGATCTCACTATCATGAAAGTCAGTGTTCTCTGCCCGTGGGGCGTTTGGAAGAAAACGCCCCGCGGCATATCCACGCGCGTGTAAGGGGAATCAGAAATCCCCGCGTTCAACGCCTAGCACGGCAGAAGAGAAAACGCAGCTGTGAGCAAATACTGGGAAAACCTGATTGATCAGAAGGAAGGAGGCAAAAGAGGGAGGGGTGGTGGTGGACGGAGGTCCCACTGGTATTTGTGAAACACTCGGTCGGCAGCGCTTAAAGTCAACGTCCTCGCTCCCACCCACCCACCCAAAGCCACGAAGTCCCCCAATCGCGCAGCCCAGAATCGCCCTCCCCTCAGGGGGCAGCAAAGACGCCCGGCGTTTCCCGAGACAAGAAGCTCCGCCATGCAATGAAAGCGCCCTGGCTCTAGGCTCGCGGGCTCAGAAAACAACGTGAGCCGAGGTGGCTTCGGCCGCTGCTTCCTCAGCCCCAGCTGCTTTCAGTCCGCTCGGTAGGAGGGAGGAGGTGGTGGCGGCGGCTCGCGTTGTTTTCTGAGCTCTAGGCTCGCGGGCTCAGAAAACAACGCGAGCCGCCACCACCACCTCCTCCTCCTCCTCCCGAGCGGACTGAAAGCAGCTGGGGCTGAGGAAACGCCAAGCGGAGCCGAAGCCACCTCGGCTCACGTTGTTTTCTGAGCCCGCGAGCCTAGAGCCTAGAACTCAGAAAACAACGCGAGCCGCCGCCACCACCTCCTCCCCCTCCTCCCGAGCGGACCAACAGGCGTGTCAGTCAAAGTGCCTCGGTGTGTCACGAGTGACACGCGTGTCACAGGTTAGCCATCACTGCCCTAAAAGTTACTTAGATCCCAGTTTCAAAGTTCTGACAGCTACCCTTCCCCCATGGTCACATGACCATATTGGTGCTCTCGGCAACCAATATGCATTTTACAACCCTTTGTAGTGTCCTGCAATCGTGTAACTCTGATTTATCACATTTTGGCTTTGGGCAAAATTGCCCTACATTGAACAATGGGGATTTCTTGCAGAAGAAGGGCAGGAGAAGAAATGACAGGTAGAAACTTATCAGAGACCCAAACCTAGAATTATAACCAGTGGGATGACTTCCTTCAGAAGCTGTGGGTGCTCCATCACCAGAGATTTTTAAGAAGAAGCTGGACAGCCATTTCCATTCCACTCCCTGGACTCCACTGTTTGTTTTTCTGCACAAGCTTATACTTACGTCCCTCCTGCCTTCCAGGAATTTAAAAAACAAAACAACACTATGGTTTTCTTTTCCTCAGGATGAGCTAATTGCTCAGGCCATGGTCAAGAAACACTTGGGGATGGAGCAGGCTCTGGAAGATTATGCGCAGACCGTCCATCAACTCTCCGTGCACAGCCGGGACATGGTGAATAATGGCCACCCAGAAAGGTAAGGGTTTTCTGCCTTTAGTTTTTACGTGTGGATGGACAAAGGACCTTTCTTCCCCTAACTTACAAAACTAAAATCTTATAAAACTCGTTCGTTGGGACTGAAGGAAAGCTACTTATGTACAGGGAATCCTCAATTTATGACTGCAGTTGAGGCCAAAATTCATGTTGCTAAGTGAGAAATTTGTTAAGTGAGCTTTGCCCCGTTTTACAACTTTTCTCACCACCTTTGTTAAGTGAAGAGCTGCAGTTTGTTAAATTAGTAACTTGGTTGTTAAGCGAATCTGGATTCCCCATTGATTTTGCTGGTTAGAAGGTCGCAAAAGAGGACCCCGGGACATTGCGACCCATCATAAATGTGATTCAGTTGTCAAGCATCCAAATGTAAATCACGGGATGCTGCAATGGTCATGTGAAAAACGGTCCAAAGTCACTTTTTTCAGTGCTGCTGTAACTTTGAACCGTCACTAAGGGAACTAGTGTAAGTTGAAGACTTCCTGTATTCGTTTCATTCATTAACAGTGCCTCCTTGACTTTCAGTGAGCGGATCAATCTTCGGCAAGGCCAGGTGGACAAGCTGTATGCCAGCCTGAAGGACCTGGCGGAGGAGCGTCGGGCCAAACTGCAGGAGCATCTCCGTCTCTGCCAGCTGAAGCGGGAAGTGGATGATTTGGAGCAGTGGATCTCGGAACGGGAAGTGGTGGCGGCCTCCCACGAACTTGGCCAGGATTACGAACACGTTACGGTGAGTCTCACCCTCAGGCCTGTGACATCTGGAGTGGCAGGAAGAGACCCCGCTCAAACCTCATTCTGATAATTAAAAAAAAGAAATCAAAAGTATGCCTTTCCTGTATCCTGTACAGAGGTGGATTTATAAGCTGTGCAGATGCAGAGAGATAAACTCAACAAGACGTCCATAACAAAGTACATTTATTGGTTCATCAGGTATCCTCATAACTCACATTTGTGACAAAGTTCTTCTTTAATGACCAATCCTTTGCATATCTGCCTTGTAGGTAAAAGGTGGTTATCTCCTAACCCATCTCGTAGCGATAGAAAGTGGCTGCCATGAGTTAGAGAATTCAGGCAAAGTGAGGAAAAACTCCCCCAACCCATCGAGGGTCAAATTAGTGACCAATCGGGATTACAGATGTGGCCACATGACATGAACTACATTTCCCAGGATACCTTTAACTACATTTATCATGATGCATTCCCTTAAGGGGACAGCTCATAATTCCTAAGTAACTATCCAATTCCCATAGACTGGCTGGGACAGCACAATGCCCCCAAACACTCCTTTCATCTGCAAATTAGCAGCTTACTCCTACCTTAGGCTATAGAAGGACCTGCTGGCCCCATATTGTCAGTTCCAAGTTTGGCATACTCTGGATCAGTGTTTCTCAACCTTGGTAACTTTAAGATGGGTGAACTACAACTCCCAGAATTCCCCAGCCAGCATATTTTAAGATGGGTGAACTACAGCTCCCAGAATTCCCCAGCCAGCATATTTTAAGATGGTTGAACTTCAACTCCCAGAATTCCCCAGCCAGCATATTTTAAGATGGGTGGACTTTGACTTCCAGAACTCCCCAGCCAACATGTTGAGGTCCATCCATCTTGAAGTTGGCCAGGTTGAGAACCACTGCTCTAGGTGGGATAGGCTTCAACTCCCCAATTTGTTTTCAGTGGCCAGGCTTGTTATGGATTCTGGGAGATGAAGTGGGCACTATATTTCCCTTTATCTGCTTCTTTGTTCTTCAAATAGAAGTGGTCCCACTGCCATTCTTTCTCCTCTCCTTTCAAGCTGTCATTACTCTGGGTGGCTTTAACCACCGCGTCCTTTATGGTGTGCCCCATCCTTCTCTACAGATGCTGCGGGACAAGTTCCGGGAATTCTCACGGGACACCAGCACCATTGGTCAGGAGAGAGTGGACAGTGTCAACCGGCTGGCGGACGAGATGATCTCCACTGGCCATTCTGAAAATGCCACCATTGCGGAGTGGAAGGACAGCTTGAACGAGGCCTGGGCAGATCTCCTGGAACTCATTGACACCAGAAGCCAGATGTTGGCAGCTTCTTATGAGTTACACCGCTTCTACCACGATGCCCGGGAGACTCTCAGCCAGGTTCAGAACAAACAGAAGCAGCTCCCGGACGAAGCAGGGCGGGACCTCAACACGGCTGAAGCCCTGCAGCGGATGCACACAGCCTACGAACATGACATTCAGGCCTTGAGCGCACAGGTATGTGTGGCCGAGATGAATAAGATTCAGAAATGGTCCAAACAGTATACAGGTCGTTCTCGACCTACAACCGGTTGCTTAGTGACGGTTCAGAGTTCCAACAGAGTTCCTTGTGACCTGGTTTCAAAGTTCTGACAGTGACCCAATCCCCCGACTGCAGCAGGCACGATGAAACCAGGCTCAAAATGAAACCAAATCAAAAACCAGAGAGCCCAGATTATAGGGAGTCCTCGATTTACAACAGTTCATTTAGTGTCCATTTGAAGTTAACAACAGCACTGAAAAAAGCAACTTGTGGCCATTTTTTCATACTTAGGACCGTTCCAGCATCCCCAGGATCATGTGATCCAAATTCAGACGCTTGGCAACTCAAATTTATGATGGTTGCCGTGTTCCCCAGGGTCACGTGATCCCCTTTGGCGACCTTCTGGCAAGCAAAGTCAATGGTGAAACCAGATTCACTTAACAACGGTGTGACTAACTTAACAACTGCAGGGATTTTACTGAACAACTGTGGCCAGAAAGGTTGTAAAACGGGGCAAAACTCAGTTAACAACTGTCTCAGCAACAGAAATTTGGGGCTCAATTGTGGTTGTAAATCGAGGACTACCTACACAAGGTCGAAACACTTGTCAAGTTGTAATATCTTTAGGAGCCAGCCATCTGCATTTGGAAGGAACATAGTACATGCAAGGTTGTGGATGGGAACTCAGCCTTGTCCCCTCCTTGGTTGTTCACAGGTAAAACAGGTACAGGACGATGCAGCACGGCTGCAGAAGGCCTATGCTGGGGAAAAGGCTGATGACATCCGGAAGCACGAGCAGTCGGTGAGCGAGGCCTGGTCTGACCTACTCAGCCGCAGCAGCGACCGTCGCCAACTCCTTGTGGACACTGTGGACAAATTCCGCTTTTTCGGCATGGTGCGGGACCTTCTGCTGTGGATGGATGACATCAACCTTCAGATAGATGCACAGGAGAAGCCCAGGTAGCGTATTGTCAGAAAAAGGTTGGATTTCTGTACAGGCAGTCCTCGGCTTAACGACGACAATCAGGAACAGAATTTCACCAGTTCTTAAGTGAGTCACCCAGTCTTTAAGCAAATCTGGCTTTCTGATTGACTTTGTTTGTCGTAAGGCAGCAAATGGCAATCACCTGACTCTGGAACACAGCAACTGTCATAAATCCATGCCAGTTGCCAAGTGCCCAAATTTTAATCAAGTGGCTGTAGGGATGCTGCAACAGTTGTAAGTGCGAGGAACCTTCATAAGTCACTTTTCGGTACTCTTGCAGCTTTGAGCGGTATCTGAATAAATGAGTGTAAGTCAAGGACCACTTGTTAAATTTATATTTACCAACAAAGAAATAAAGAGACTAGTACAGATCTATTTCAAGCCTCTCATCAGCTAGCCACACCCTTCTGGGATTTGAACCCAGGCTACTTGCATATTAGGTAGATGCATTAATCGCTAAGCCACAAGCTCTCCTAGCTCCATCAACTATACCAGGGGAGAGATTAAGTGTTTTTTATCAGAGCAACCTGGTCTACCCAAATAATGGGATGGAACATAATGCTTTCCATATATGGATAGACCAGGTTGCCCTGATAAAAAACACTCAAGGACCACATGTACCAATTTAAAGAAGAAATGTATAAAGAGAAGAGAATGTAGCAAGCTGAAAAGAGAGACCCCTGTGCTACCTTTCTTCTGGGATTTAAATTAAGATATCACGTTTTGTCCTGTCTGCAACTATTGCAGGCTTCTTTAATGCTTTCGACCACCTTCTTTGCAAGGCTCCAAATATGATATGTGTAGAAGTTGACCTCATGTCTTGGGGGTCTTGATTTTCCTGCTGTCTTTGCCAGAGCAGAGGCGGGTGATCATTTTTTTTCCCTTTTGCATTTCGATACAGGGATGTGTCAGCTGCTGACCTGGTCATCAAGAATCATCAAGGGATCAAGGCCGAGATGGAGGCCCGGACCGACAGCTTCAATGCCTGCATAGCTATGGGAGACGACTTGTTGGCTAAGGGGCACTACGCTTCTACGAAGGTTCGTGTAGTGGCAGTGCAAAAGACAGTGGTTATTGCGAGGAACTAGAGACATATTTTGACTTCTTCCTATTAAGAAAAGTCTAGAAGCGTAGAGCTCATTCTGAGCTGACCTGTTTGTTTTACCATTCTTGCTTGCTGAACAAGGTGAATCTTCAAACAGCTTCAAAGTTTTTCCTGCTCTGAAAGTCTCAGACTTTGTAATCTCAGCACCACAGGCCTGCCAGTCAAGGTCAGGTCTTTTAGCCTCCTCCCCGTGACAGGATCATGAAATTAGGGTGCCAAGTTTTGATAAAAAATCTTGGGGTTGGTGTTTTTTGTTGGGAGTGTTTGCAATGGAAGCTAGCACTACTGTGGAAAAAATTGGCCACCCATTGGGGGCATCTCAACTGTAAGAGAGTTGGGTATTATCTTGCTTTGGTATGTGCACTTTTTATGTTACGCCTTTCAATCTTACGCTTTAGCTAATAACAAAGCTTAACATCGTGTTATTGTCTCTGTATCCAAAAGAGCCAATAGCTTGGTCTGATTCTGACCCAGTTAGGCATGGAAAGTTTTCTCTTTAACCACATCAACACAACAGCATCCATTTGAATTTTCGCAATCTTACTTGGAGAAGTTGAGTATTCTCCAGTCCTTCTGGAGAAAGCAAGTTTAGTCTCTGGTAATCTCCAGCGATTCCAAAACAAGAAAGGCTATGCGCACCAAGCTATAATTCAGCAAATGAGGACCCTAATTGTTGGAGGCAATATGCTGACACTGTAAACCACTTAGGGAGGCTGTAAAGTACTTTGAAGCAGTGTATGTCTAAGTGCTATTGCTATCTTGTTTCTCCATAGTTACTAAGTTGAGGGCCCCACAAGCAAGGTGGGAGAGCACAACCACCTGTCCTATTTGCCCAAGGCCATGCCTGCAATAGTTTCCCCTTGCTAATGTTCCTTAGCAACAGTACTCAGTGCCTTTGAATATGCAGGTCAGAAGTAGCTATTTTACTGAGGAGCCATTGATATTTTTTTCCTCCCTAAATTTGCTTAATTCTAACCAAATTATCTCAAAGGTGCTTTTTCAACAGGAAACTGGACTTGTTTTTCTTTGAAGATGTTTCACTTCTCGTCCAAGAAGCTCCTTGAACTCTGACTTATATGGTGAGGAATGGAAGGATTTATATTCATTGCAGATAGCTGGTCATTTATGTTCTTTTTAGAAAGTTGTTGAGGCCACTTGGAAGTTTATCTGTGTCCTCAGGGTCACCCGAGGAGTTTCAGCAGTTCCAAAGAAGGCTCCACACCCCACCTGCACTACTCAGGTGACTCTAAGGCCACAGACAAACCTCCAAGTGGCCTCAACGACCCTCTAAAACAGTGATCCCCAACCTTTTTTACGCCACGGCCCGGTACTGGCATCAGCTGGGCGCCGCCATCTTTTTTTGATGAAAACGTGCTTCCGGTGAGCTTTCTACCCGGAAAAGCTCACCGGAAGCGCTGGCACCGCCATCTTTTTTGATGAAAGCGTGCTTCCGGTGAGCTTTCTACCCGGAAAAGCTCACCGGAAGCGCTGGCACCGCCATCTTTTTGATGAAAGCGTGCTTCCGGTGAGCTTTCTACCTGGAAAAGCTCACGGAAGCGCTCACCGCCATCTTTTTGATGAAAGCGTGCTTCCGGTGAGCTTTCTACCGGAAAAGCTCACCGAAGCGCTGGCACCGCCATCTTTTGATGAAACGTGCTTCCGGTGAGCTTTCTACCCGGAAAAGCTCACGGAAGCGCTGGCACCGCCATCTTTTTTGATGAAAGCGTGCTTCCGGTGAGCTTTCTACCGGAAAAGCTCACCGAAGCGCTGGCACCGCCATCTTTTTGATGAAAGCGTGCTTCCGGTGAGCTTTCTACCGGAAAAGCTCACCGGAAGCGCTGGCGCCGCCATCTTTTTGATGAAACGTGCTTCCGGTGAGCTTTCTACCGGAAAAGCTCACCGGAAGCGCTGGCACCGCCATCTTTTTTGATGAAAGCGTGCTTCGGTGAGCTTTCTACCCGGAAAAGCTCACCGGAAGCGCTGGCACCGCCATCTTTTGATGAAAGCGTGCTCCGGTGAGCTTTCTACCGGAAAAGCTCACCGGAAGCGCTGGCACCGCCATCTTTTTTGATGAAAACGTGCTTCCGGTGAGCTTTCTACCCGGAAAAGCTCACCGGAAGCGCTGGCACCGCCATCTTTTTGATGAAACGTGCTTCCGGTGAGCTTTCTACCCGGAAAAGCTCACCGGAAGCGCTGGCACCGCCATCTTTTTTGATGAAACGTGCTTCCGGTGAGCTTTCTACCCGGAAAAGCTCACCGGAAGCGCTGGCACCGCCATCTTTTTGATGAAACGTGCTTCCGGTGAGCTTTCTACCCGGAAAAGCTCACCGAGCGCTGCACGCCATCTTTTTGATGAAAGCGTGCTTCCGGTGAGCTTTCTACCCGGAAAAGCTCACGGAAGCACTTTTTCATCAAAAAGATGGCGGCGCCCAGCAAGCCAGCGGCCCGGTAGGACTTGTTCCACGGACCGGTACCGGTCCGCGGACCAGTGGTTGGGGACCCCTGCTCTAAAAGGATGCAAATGACCAGCTGCCTGCAAGGAATATAAATCCTTCCATTCCCCACCATCCAGTCAGAGCTGAAGAAGCTCCTTGGATGAGAAATGAAATGTCTTCAAAGAAAAAACCCAGAAAGTCCAGTTTCCTCTTGAAAAAGCACATTTGGGACAACCAGAACCTGGATGACCGAGAATCTCTGTAGACATCCAACCAAATGAATTTCTTTTTCTTCTTGCGACAGTGAGTTTCACAGGTTAACAAAAGGAAAACCAGTAGAATCCTTGAGTGTTGCCTTGAAGCTCCCACCACTGGTATGAATGGTGTCCTTCTGCTAAACATTTGGCCAGCTAAATTCCTTCCTTTTATTTTTCTCCCCCACTTTTTTGTGACTCAGATTGTGGAGAAATTATCTCAGTTGCAGGAACGACGCAAGGAGATCAACGATAAATGGCGAGA
Source organism: Notechis scutatus (assembly GCF_049901735.1). Lineage (NCBI taxonomy): Eukaryota > Metazoa > Chordata > Lepidosauria > Squamata > Elapidae > Notechis > Notechis scutatus. The sequence goes on along the minus strand of NC_142022.1, from coordinate 4,407,510 downwards.
GAAAATGGACTGGTTGCAAATAGGTATGTGGGGGGCGGGGAGAAGACAAAGGGGGGGGGGTTGGAAGACGTTTGATGCAGTTTGGAGGGAGGCTTATAGCAGTGGGCAGCATGTCTATGACATACAGTAATTGGACTGACTTACACAATAGAACAGCGACAGTGGCATTGAAAAAAAGTGACTTAGAACCATTTTTCACGCTTATGACCATTGCGCCATCCCCTTGGTGGCGTGATCAAAGTTCAGGCCCTTGGCAACTGACTCATATTTATAACGGTTGCAACGTCCTGGGGTCACGCGATCCCCGTTTGCAACAAGCAAAGTCAGTGGGGAAGCCAGATTCACTAAACCACCATGTTATTAACTTAACAACAGCAGTGATTCACGCAACAATTGTGGCAAGAAAGGTGGTAAAATGGGGCAAAACTCACCAACAGAAAGTTTGGAGTTCACTTGTGTTCATAAGTCGAGGACTACTTGTAGGCATGAGCAATAAATCTTCTTGATAGCAGTTTAACTTACTATCCTGATTCTTTGCATGTGACATTTGCTGATCTAAATGGCATTTAAGAAGGAAGGCTAGCCCGACTTGCTCCTCAGAAAGTCAAGTGTTTAACAAAGCATCAGGAAAGGTGGCTGTTTGGGGCACTGAAACTAGTTTAAGATCCAGAAAATGGCTAAATTCCCTCTCTCTTTCCTCCCCTTGCAGTTATGGAAGTGCTGATGTTCGGGCGGGATGCCAGCATGGCAGAAGCTTGGCTTGCCAGCCAGGAGCCAATTGTGCGCTCCACTGAACTGGGTGACAATGTGGACGAAGTTGAAAACCTGATCAAGCGACACGAGGGCTTTCAGAAATCGGTAGCCGCCTGGGAGGAACGTATCCTGGCACTGGAGAAACTCACCACGGTTCGTAAAGAAGAAGCACGTGGCTTAGCTCACGATGTGAATACAGCCAATTGAGGTTTATAGACCTTGGTTTATGGCAGAGGTGCCAACCTTGGCATCTTTAATGCTTTTGGACTTCCTAGAATGCTGGCTGGGGAATTCTGGGAGTTAAGTCCATAAGTCTTAAAGTTGCCAAGATCGGATACCCCTGGATTATGGCTTAGTACAATTGTATGGACCTGATTGATTACTGGTAGTCCTGGCTTAGTGACCATTCGAAGTTACCAGGGACCCCCACACAGGTATTCACAACCCAGATTTGAAGTTCTGATGGATGCTCCTTCCCTCAGTCACACAATTACATTCAGGGCAATAAACCACTGACCTGCATTTACAGCTGTTTGCAGTGTCCCACAGTCATGAAAAATGATTTGGGACTTATTTTTGCCAGAAACCAGTACTATTTTCAGCAAAAACAGTCTATTTGTGGACAGTAGGTTCATTTAACAACCACACAAAAAAATGTAAAATCAGATTGGTTGTATGGGTGCCCTGATATATAGCCATCATGACATTTAACAGACATTTCAAGCTCCGTTATTGTTGTAAATTGAAGACAGGATTGTGTGCCTTACTGAGAAGTCAGGATTAAGTACATTGGAGCATAATTTGTCATATACATCGATCAGAATAAGATTAAAGAAACTGGAAGTGTCCAGGTCAGTCCTTCCCCAGTTAACTGAAGCTTGGTCAGTTCCCAAACAGTTCCCAAACTCTAACAGAATCTTGTGTCATTTCTGAATAAATTCACTCATAAACTAATTCTCAAATAAAAGTTTTGGGAATCAAAATTTATTTCATCTAGTGCATGGATTGTCAGTTGAAATACTTGCTCCTTTCATTCTTTTTTTTAAAATTACAAACCTTTCAGCAATATATGGCGATGGTTAGATTGCTCATCTAATCCCCTATCCATGAACTTCTCTGCATAATCTGGAGTCACTCCCTTTCTCCCTCTGCCAAATCTTCCTTGCAGTTTTTTGTAAGGATAAAAGGGAAGTGAGGATGGCAATTCACGGGGCTGTCATGAAGAGGCAGGACTATATTACAAGTCAAATGTATTGATCTTAAAATTGTAGTATTCCCAAGACTGGGAAATCAATTTCCATTTATGATTTCTAGAAGCTGCTTTGGACAGCAAGATTGGTGGCATATAAATTTCATAAACAAGTCCTTCTGGATTTGTTTAGTGTCCTTTCATAGCACTGAATTCTTGTGAGGGGTGATGAATTATTTGATGAGTTTTTCTCTCTCCACCAGCTGGAAGAGAATGAACATCGGCAGCGTGAGCAGGAAGAAGTGAGGAAGAGGACATCTCCGACACCAACCCCATTGGAACCCACCGTCATGATACCACAGACACAAAACACAGATGGGCATCATCTACCCAGCAGCACTCAGACCAATGGGTAAGAGCTGAGACCTGGCCCAATGGGGCAAGAAGGTAGCCGCAACATTGGCAAGGGGAAAAGGTGAAGCAGAGGATGGTTGAATCTTAAAAATTATGATAACATCAGTTTGCTGTTCCAAATTTGTATAAGTGAGAAGTAAAATTAGAATTAATAGCGGCCTTTTCTAAAATGTAAAGATAATCCTTCATTTACGACCACAGTTGGGAACAGAATATTCATTGCTAACCACGTCAGTTATTAAATTAATCTTGCTGGATTTTATGATCTTTTTGGCCATGATGGTTAAGTAAATAGCACTCAGACTTATATATCACTTCACAGTGCTTTGCAGCCCTCTCTAAGTGGTTTACAGAGTCAGCCTCTTACCCCCAACAACCTGGGTTGTCATTTTACCCATCTCGGAAGGACGGAAGGCTGAGTCAACCTTGAGCTGGTCAGGATTGAACTGCTGGCAATAGGCAGAGTAAGCCTGCAATACTGCATTCTAACCACTGGGAAGGAAGGAAGGAAAAGCCATGTGTGTATATATGTATGTATGGTTTTCAGCTTTGTTCGGGTATTTTCCCACATCATTATAGTTGTGCTTTTAAAGTTGTAGCAACGTTTCGGCAGAATCTCATCTGCCATCATCAGGCTTCTGTACTGTGTTCGTCTACTATACAGAAGCCTGATGATGGCAGATGAGATTCTGCCAAAGCTTGCTAAACTTTAAAAGCACAACTATAATGACGTGGAAAATACCCAAACAAAGCTGAATACCATACATATAAATACCCATGAAAACTTAAGAACACACACACACACACACACACACATGTATATGTATATGTATCGCTTCACAGTGCTTTTACAGCCCTCTCTAAGCAGTTTGCAGAGTCAGCCTCTTGCCCCCAACAATCTGGGTCCTCATTTTACCAACATTGGAAGGATGGAAGGCTGAGTCAATCTTGAGCAAGTCAGGATCGAACTGCTGCCAGTGGGCAGAGTCAACCTGCAATCCTGCATTCTAACCACTGCACCACCACTGCAGTTGTTAAGTAAATCTGGTTTCTTCCATTGACTGTTGAAGGTTGCAAATGATGATCACATGACCCTAGGATGTCGCAACCATCATAAATACGTGCTGGTTGCCCAGATTTTCACTGTAGACATGCTGCAAGTGTGAGGATTGGTTATAAGTCACTTTTTTTAGTGCTATTGTAATAACTTAAACACTAAAGTGAACGGTTGTAAGTCAAGGACTACCTGCATGCAATTGCTGCTTTGAAACTTTGCACTACCTGGCACATCCTTCTCTTCCCCAGGAGCCCTGGAGAGCAAGGCTTAGCTCTGGAGTTGCCCTCCCAAAATGGGCTTGACCCCGACTCCGAATCTCCGCAGGTAAAGGAGAGGGAATGATTACAAGGTTGGGGTGGGAAACTGGAAAAAAGACAGGAAGGGCTGGTTGGCTCCCAGGTTGTGAGCGGGGGAGTCTTGGAAACACAGGATGGCAAAATCCAGCCGAGAGAGAGATGGGTGACCCCCAAGACAGTGACCCCCCAACTCTTGGGCACCAGCGAACGGGTTTCATGGAGAGAAATTTTCCATGGACCGAAGGAGGTGGGGTTTCACATGCTTCCTTTTATTCCATGGAAGGGGCTTCGTTTGTTTGGGCAGCCTGATTTCTGGCATGCTGTGGTCCAGTGCCGGTCCATGGTTTAAGAAATATGAAATAGAAATAAAAATTGTGATTATAATTGCTAGTTTAACGGCTGAGCATTGTACGAATCCATACAGACATTTGGGGCTTGCTTAATGCAATGAATGAATCAGGCCTCTCTAATTGCAGAAGCCCTTTCATTGTAACCCAGTGACTGAAAAAGTGGTTATGGTTAAATGCAGCTAGGCTCCTGCTTTTCCTTTTATTTTTGTTTTATATATATATATATATATATATATATATATATATATATATATATATATATATATATATATATATATATATATAAATATAAAATGTTTTCTGAGGTTTTCATGGGTATTTGTATGTGGATCTTTGGTTATTCGGGTTTTCTCCTGCGTAAAATTGGAAGTATTTTGGCGACATTTCGACGAAATCTCATTCGTCATCTTCAGGCTTGTGTCTTCGTTTGTGCTTCTTGGAGTAATGTGAGCTTGCTGCAAGCTCACATTACTCCAAGAAGCACAAAGAAGCACAAAGCCCAAGACACAAGACACAAGCCTGAATATATATATATATATATATATATATATATATATTATATATATATATATATATATATACTTCCAATATATATATATATATATATATATATATATATATATATATATATATATATATATATATATATATATATATATATATATATATATATATATTATATCTATATATATATTATATTGTTCCAAAGTGCAAAGCACCTTCCTCCTACTGGGAGCCAATTAGTGTTCCCGGGAAATAAGAATGCTGCCTTTGAACCGGTGGTTGAACCATGATTCTAACCCAACCCCAACTGTTAACAGATTTCGGAATCATCAGCTGCAGTCAATGGGTCCCAGTTGGATTCTGTATCCAAGGGCAAAGAGCCAAGCCCATCCGCCTCACCTAAGCTCAGCTCCAAGCCAGCTGTCTTCAGCACGGATCCCACTCAGTCGGTCACGCTGCCCCCACGAATGCCAGACGACTCCGCTTCAGAGCAGATGGGAGGAATATTATATCGGAAGCAGGAAATGGAATCCCATGGCAAAAAGGCAGCTAACAGGTGATGTATGTGTGGAAGGATGTGACAGAAGGGGTTAGAAAATCCCATAATTCCACCTAAGCGGCAAGATCCAGAGGAGGGGTCCCTCCTAATTTGCAGGACATGAGAACGATCTGATGGAGATTGAGAAGCCACCATGCTGGGAAGCTGAAGGTGGCCTTCCCTGGCGTGGAGGAAGGGCTCTATTGCATGGACTTCAGTTCCCAGAATCCTTAGTCAATAGAGACCTTGCTGAGAATCCTGGGAGCTGATATCCTCACTTTTTCTAAGTAGCTGGAATGGAGGAAGCTGCAGCACCATTGGTTCTCTGAGAATTTCCGTGCAGCTCTGTGAAGCAATAAACAAAGTCAGGAAAACATGAGAAGTGCACCAGCAGAACTCAAGGAGATGAGGATGGATGATGAGGATAGGCTTATAAACAGTTTAGAACAACAAGAAATAAAAAAGGGGCAAAGATGGTCAAATGACAAATCAGGCAGACACAAAAGACAGTCTAACTCAGGGGTGTTAAACTGGCGGGTCACTTCCTGGCCACACGCACCCCCCGGTTTAGCAAAGGGGGGAAAAGTCGCAATACGTCACAGGACAATGATCTGTGGACTTGAGTTTGACACCCCTAACCTAAGTTAAAAGGAGGATTCAGTCATCCCCCATCTTGGTAAAGAACCAGCTCTCCAGGGCCTCTGAAATTTTGTGTGTGTGCATGTGTGTGGCGTGTTACGTGTTACTCAGGAGGGGCCTCATTCCTGTCCTTTCAGGATCCCATGAGATCAGGGTTTCTCAAATCATGGCAATTTTAAGCCGTGTAGACTTCAACTCCCGGAATCCCCCAGCCAGCATTGCTTTTAATATGCCTGGAATTCTGGGAGCTGAAGTCCACATGCCTGAAAGCTGCTAAGGTTGAGAAACACTGCAATAGTGTTTTATTAACTGAATTTAATTTTAAATAAAATTAATTATTAACTGAAGGAACCCAGAATGCATCAACTCTGCCAGTTTTGAACCAGCCAGGCATTTACTTTCGAGGGGAAATATTCGAATGGGGAGGACAGATGGGAAATGCTTCTGCTCATCCTTCTTGTCTGGCCTCCCCAGGTCTTGGCAGACCATCTATTGTGTGGTGCAGAAAAACAGCTTTGGGTTCTACAAAGACGGCAAACACGCCACCAACAGCATCCCCTACCACGGGGAAGCACCTATCAGCTTGCAGGGCGCACAGTGCAACGTGGCTCTGGATTACAAGAAGCGCAAGCATGTCTTTAAACTCGGGTGAGATTTCCAGCCTTATGGTCAAGTCGTGCCGGCTGCATTTTTTAAAAACAATTTTTTTGTTTAAGTGGAGGGTTTAGACATTCCTCCGCTCACACCAATTGATCCTTATTGGCCTTTCTTGTCTTGGCAGATTAACAGATGGCAAAGAATATTTATTCCAAGCGAAGGATGAGGTGAGTTGTAGTCTAGAGATTTGTTCCATATCAGAGTTTTCCAATCTTGGCAACTTTAAGACGTGTGCATACTGGCTGGGGAATTGAAGTCCACCTGTCTTAAAGCACACAGTTGGGGGATTCTGGGTGTTGAGGTCCACCTGTCTTAAAGCACATTGGCTGGGGATTCTGGGAGTTCAGTTCACCCATCTTAAAGCATCCAAACTGGGGGATTCTGGGAGTTGAAGTCCACCTGTCTCAAAGTCGCCAAGGTTGAGATTCTAAGAGTTCTTTTATTCCATCTTCCAGTTCTATCCTGCTTTTGGTTGGGGTTTGGATGATTGGCTGGAAATATTCTTTTGTCCTTCATGCCCCCCCCCTCTCTTTTTTTTTAAATTCCCTCCCTTCCAGGCAGAGATGAGTACCTGGATGCGAGTGATCAATGCCGCTGCTGCTGCGTCCGCCCTCACCCCGCAAGACCCCGCGGAAGATCAGCCTGCGCTCATCAGCAAAGGCATGACGCGAGCCATGACGATGCCAGCCGGGGCCCCGCACAGCGCCTCGGAAGGGACTGTCACCCTGCGTAGCAAAGAGGCCAAGGAGAAGGACCGCGAGAAACGTTTCAGTTTTTTCAAGAAGAACAAATAAGGAGTCTTCGGTGGGAGAGGGGGCAGGGGGGGGTCTCTGCTGCTGTTGGCGAAATCTGTACAGGCCTGAGCAGTGATATGGGGTGCGGCGAGGGGCTTGATTCGGCAAGGGGAGCCGGTTGGGGGGTGGGGGTTGGGTGTAACCAAAGCGGCCGTGGCTCTTTTCTTAAAATCCTGCAGATTGCATGAAGCATCTCTGACGTTTACCAGGAATGCCTTCCGTTCCAGGCCCCCTTCCTTCCCCGTAACAATAATAACAACAACAGAAATCGAAACCAAAACAGGCCACGTCGTCTTGGTCGAAACGGGAGGGCGACCCAGTGGCAAAGACGGTTGTGGCGGCACAAAAGGGTCGGAGGAAGGCCTCCCCAAGGAGCGGGGCAGCAGATTGTCAGATGCTGGACATCTAGTGGGGAGGGCGGAGGTCCGTGGGTCTGGGCAAACAGGCCACAGAAAGAGAGGTGGCACGGGCTGATCCCAGACCGGCCTTTTTAACGACGCTGGCCTCTTTGTGGGTTCTGGTAGCAGCGACCCCAATGAAAGTCCCACAGGTCCAAAAGTCGGGCTTCGGGAGTCGATTCTACTACCTTGGCTCACTCACTTCCTCCTCCGTCATCTCTGCTCCAAGGCTGTGAGATTTTCCCCTCCCCCCCCCTCTCTCTCTGCAGGCAAAATCCCATTTGGAAAAAAGTTATCAGTCTATGCGCCACTTCGGCCCCCCGTGCAGAGCCAAGAGGAGCCTCTTCTCACCTGCCCCCTTTCAAAGTCCCGCCTATATACACACTTCACGCAGCACACAGACACCCACCCACCCACCCACCCGTCTAAAAACCAAACCGAGGATGCGCAACGCAGTGCCGTTCGTCCCCGGAGCTTAAGTACCACTTGTGCGCCTGTCGTTTAGGAGTGCGCCCCCTCCTGTGGGAAATGAAGCTGGGCCAAGGATGCTGAGCTTGCCGAGCGCCTTTTTACGGCTCGCGTAGCAGGGTATGGAGGCGGGAGGGCAGAAACGCTGGGGAGGATGATATACACCCCCCCTGCAGCCGAGTCTTGGGACCTGGCTGGCTGCCCTCCAAAGTTGCCTCGCGGTGCCTAAAAGTTAGGATCTCTCAGGCGCTCCAGGGTGGGGATCGTCAGTTAAGATCCCCGATGCTTGCTAAGAGGTTCTCGACTAGGAAGCCCGAGCTAGATCCCTCTCGACCCAGGGAGCAGCAATCAATGCCAGCCCCCTCTTTGCTTTAAAATCCCACCCCCCTGTCCACGCAACACATGGCGACGCTGTTATAACCGATTCTGTTCTGGATTTGGGGTCCTTTGGGGGCAAAACTTTCCCCGACTCGCACGCTCCAGCCCAGGTGATGCCGGCTGAGAAATCGGAAGGCGAGGTTCCAGTGCACTTGGTGGCTCTCTGTGCTTGGGGAGGCTGGTTTCCTAGCCCCCTCCCTCCCTCCCCCCCACGCCCCAGCCTCTATTCTATGCAAAATTCATTGACCCACACTCACCCCCTTTTGTTAAGTCTCGGAGGGCACCGAGTCCTCGGAGTCAGAACAGAAAAAAACCACCTTCCTACCAGTAAGGAAGATTGCCAAGTGGTGGAGTTTCCTTTCCTCGGGCAACCTGGGTAGCATCATCGCTCTCCAGTCGATCACCTAAGAGGTTTGAAGGTTGATCATTGCCTCCCGTGGCTACGTGCCACAGATCTCCCCCAAATGCAGGGCTTAACATAGAAAACAGGAGGGCAAAATCTTTCCCTAGAGCTCTGCTGCATTGCAATGAAATTCTCATCCATCCACTGGCGAGCACCCAAGTTGGCACATTGGGTTGGCTGGACGCCGCCTCGCACAGTTGCTTGCCGGGAGTCTCCTGGACCGGAGCATGACACCCCCCACATACACACACTCTCTTCTCTTCCTGTCTCCCCGGCCTTGGTCCCTGGACCTGGGTGTGCCTTCCATTGGTCCTCTGATGTCTCCCTGCATTGCCACCTCACCTCTGCAGCTTTGCCTGGCGCAGAGAGCATCGCCTCTCTTCCCTTCGGGCACAATTTAGGATGCCAAAAGCAGCCTTGGCGCACGGAATGGGGTTGCAGAAAAGACCCAGAGGGACGGCCTGCCTGCCTTCCGATGCGCAGGAATGTTGTTTTTCTTTCTTTCTTTTTTTCTTTTCCATGCTACTTTAGAGGAAAGGGGTGGAGGAGACCCGGCCTACAAGTGAGACACCCTTGCCTTCTTCGGCACGCCCCTCATGGGCCCCCAGCAGTATTCTCTGTGCTTGTTGGGGACTATTATCCATGTGTTTGCAGTGACATCTGTTCCAATATTTTTTTTTTTTTGGAGAAATAAAAAGAATCTGTGGAGAAGTGTGGAGTGCTGCTTTTTCCTTCTTCGTAGGGGCAGGTAGCAAAAATGGAGCTTTGGGGACCCATCGCCTTTCTCCAAACGGATCAGGTTCATCTCTTGCTAACCCATCGTGTTTTGCCAGTTGGGGCCCTGGAAAGGCTGTTGTCATTTGCCTTCCAGGGATTTGGTATGACGTGCAAAGTTCTCCCACGTGCACGAGATGGTCCAGCAAGTAAAATCTTCCCCAGTCCCTCCCTGCTCTATGCTTTTAAATCAAGGGTGGACAGCTATGGACTTCAACTCCCAGAATTCCTGATCAAGCATGGCTGGCTCAGGAATTCACAGAATAACAGAGATGGAAGGGACCTCAGAGGTCTTCTAGTCCAACCCCCTGCTCAAACACCCTAGGCCTATACCATTCCAAACATGGTGGTCTAATCCAGGGATGGGGATTCAAATTTTTAACAACTGGTTCTGTGGGTGTGGCTTAGGTGGTGGGCGTGGCTTGGTGGTCATGTGACTGGGTGGACGTGGCTTGGTGGTCATGTTACTGGCTGGGCATGGCCAACTCAATATCACTCACATCGAGCCACGCATCTCCTCGCCTGGCCTCTCGTGACTGTGGGGATGCTGCAACAGTCGTAAGTGTGAAAAATGGTCATAAGTCACTTGTTTCTGTGCCATCGTAACTTTGAATGGTCACTCCACACAAGCAAAGTACCAGCAAAGGAGGGGGGAAATTCCAGAGACGTTCCTGAGACAGGAAGTCTAGTCCTGCCAAGAATGTAATAAAGGTTAATGGAGAGGCAGTTTCTGTAAGCAACACCAGAATGTTTCCTTCCTGCCTTCCTTACAGGATTAGCCCAGTAATTTCTTCTAACAACCGGTTCTCCCAACTGCTTAGAATGTTAGCAACCGGTTCTAGCCAATAGGTGCGAACTGGTAGAATCCCACCCCTGGTCTAATCTCTCCTTAAAAGCTTCCAGTATTGGAACTCCTACAAGTTTTGGAGACAAGTCCAGAATTAGTTATTCTCAATTTTCACCCCTTTTACTTCATTCTGATCAATGACTTGCGTCAGCAATTCAAGGATCTAACGAATCAATTCAGTATATTATTTGTTTTCTCACCAGTGTCTTGTCTTTCCAGACTACAAGGAAGAAAAAAAGTTAAATACTCCCTTGATGTGAGCTTGATTCCCAGTGACTACAGACACAACTCAGATTCTTTAGACCAGTGATGGCGAAACTTTTTGTTGCGGTGTGCTGACACCCACAATGCAATGCACCCCGCCCCCCGTGCATGCATGCACAACACCTCCGCAACCCCCTTACCTGCACTACGCATGCCTCCCAGCTGATTTTTGGCGCGTTTGATGCCTTTTTGGCCTCCCAGAGCCTCGAGGGAAGCCTCTGCAGCCTTTGGAGGCCGAAAAATGGGCCTGTTTTTTGGCCTCCAAATACCGGAGGTGATGAAATGGGCCCGTTTTTTGGCCTCCAAAGGTTGCAGAGGCTTCCCTCGAGTCTCTGGGAGGCCAAAAAAGGCCTCAAATGGGCCTCAAACCAGCTGGGAGGTGCGTGCATGCACAGTGCAGGTTAGTTTGTCTGGGTCTCGTGTGCCCGCACAAAATATCTCTGCGTGCCACCTGTGGGACACGTGCTATAGGTTCGCATCACGGCTCTAAACAAATATTGGTTAGAAGAATTCCCCCCTCCAACTTCGCCTGGTGGTCCCCCATCCAACCAGCCTGATCCTTAAGTTTATTTTCCTTTGAAAGAGCTTCACCTGTTGGTTTGTTGCTTCGAATTATAATAGGGCTGTAGAGAAGTGGGGATAACATAATTTCCCAGCCTTTTCCAACAACTTTTATGATATCCCAGTCAAAACCAGTAAAAAAAGGGTATCCACCCTTGGCAACTTTTAAGACTGGTGGACTTCAACTCCCAGAATTCCCCATGGCTGGCTGAGGAATTCTGGGAATTGAAGTCCACCACGCTTCAAGTTGCCAAGGTGGGAGACCCCTGCATTAGAGAAGGGCTGAGAAGCCAGGCTTCCAAGTCTCCTTCAGCCAAAAGACTTATGGAGTGAGTGCTTCTGTTTTGCCTACCTCACAGGGTTGTTGTGAGAATAAGTGGGATGCTTGTTGGGGTGGGGAGAAAAGAGCAATAAATAATTATTCAACGAATGCATATAAAGAAACTTCCTTTTCACCCAGGAACACACACCCATAGCCTTCCCACCCCCCCTGCTCTTCCTTGTGGATCGTTCCGATTAGGGCTTCGTCCACCCCTTTTAAAAAGTTCATAATGGAACCGTCCAGTTCCTCCTCTTCGCTCCCCCTTGAACAGTCTGTCCCCCCCCCAGATCCTCCCGCATGGGACAGTCTGCCTCCCCCCCCCCGCATCTGCTCGAATGGAAGAGTCTGGCCTAACTCCTCCCCCTCCGGTTTTGTCTTTCTCCCCTTCGCCCTTCCTTTGGCACTGGTTAACTTTCGGCCCTTCTTAAAAAAGTGTCAAACTTCGAATGACCAATTATCTTCCCCGTCCCCGGATTTATTACCACCTTTTCCGGCTGACTTCCGGCAAGTGTTGACATTCCCTCGCCTAACACGATTGGCCGAAGGCTTGACGTACAACGCAAGCAAAGGCAGGGTCACTTCCCATCGCCTCATACAAGACGGTAGCCAATCGCCTTTGGATTTTGCTATAGTCGACGAGCTGATTGGGTACCCGTCTTCCAGACACTTTCCGCTCTGGCCATTCGTACTGGCCGGCGTCTCTCGACGGAACCAATCAGAACCCAGGAGAAAAGGAGGAGGAGGAGGAGGAGGTGAAGTTTAGTTGCCGCCGGCGCTGCCATTTTGTGCTGAGGTTTGTGAGGGGCCGGACCGGGCGGGTGGAAGAAGCGGGCGGCGGGGGAAAGTGCGTGATGGAGGGACTCAGGTCGCGGAGGCCTGCATCCAAAGCGGAAGTTTTGGCTTTCTGCCTCGATTTAAGACCAATATTTTCTGAAACTAAGACTGAGGGCGCACATAGAATAGAAACACGCCCACAGCCATACATTCCACACAAGCTCACACAACCATGGCCTCTGCTCGTACAGAGTTCGGCTGGTATATTACACAAACATACAAACACACACACTATCTATAGATAGATACAGAAATATAGAGATGCATGCACACACACCTCATGGCCTCTGATCGAACAAAGTTCTGGTATATTACACACACATATATACTATTTCTATAGATACAGTGATAGATATATAGATACATACATATGCACACATGCATAAACCATGGCCTCTGCTTGTCCAAGTTCTGATATATGACACACACATGCATATACATACAATCTCTATAGATAGATGAGATTAAATGATATGATATAGATTAAATGTCGTGTGGTGTATGTGTGTATATATATGATACATACATGTATGTGTGTATATGTGTGTGGTATATACACACCACACGCATGGCCTCTGCTCATACAAAGTTCTGATATATTACATACACACACTTATAAATACTATACACACAAATAAATACACATACACAGACATACCCCAATTACAGAACAACCTGTTTATTATACCTATATTTTCCTGGTATCTCCTGCAAACAGTGGTGGCAGCTTCTTCCACAGAGTTAGGATCACTGAAAATCAGTGCTTGAAGAGGCTGAAGAGATTCACCAAGCAAAACTTAATTGTCTTCGATCAATAGAATCTCTGGGCTATTTTTCCCCCTTCTGGTGAATTGTCCATTGATGTTCGATTTTGGTGGTTTAGAGCCAACTGACCCTTCCTTCTTTGCTCCCCTGCTCAGCTCCAGCCACCATGGTGAAACTTTTCATCGGCAACCTTCCCCGGGAAGCCACCGAGCAGGAAATCCGCTCCCTTTTCGAGCAGTACGGCCGAGTCCTGGAGTGTGACATCGTCAAGAATTATGGGTTTGTGCACATTGAAGACAAGACGGCCGCCGAGGACGCCATCCGCAACCTGCACCACTACAAGCTGCACGGCGTCTGCATCAACGTCGAAGCCAGCAAAAACAAGAGCAAGGCTTCCACCAAGCTGCACGTGGGCAACATCAGCACCAGCTGCACGAACCTGGAGCTGCGGTCCAAGTTTGAGGAATACGGCCCCGTGCTTGAGTGTGATATCGTGAAAGATTATGCCTTTGTGCACATGGAAAGAGCTGAGGATGCCGTCGAGGCCATCAGAGGCCTCGACAACACAGAATTCCAAGGTGGGAAGTGGGGCTAGGGTGGGGCGTGGAAGCTGGAAGCCAAACTTTTCCCCCCTTCTGGCTTTCCTCCCCAAGAGGAGGTTATTTTCAGAGCTCCAAGATTCAACTGGGGGAAAAAGACTTAAAATTCAAAGGCTTTCCAGATTTGTAGGTTATCCACCTTGTTCCTCTACTTCATTAGAGCGGAAAGGAGAAAGGGCATATTTATTGTCCTTGCTTTTTTAAAAACCTATTAGAAGAAGCAACACCATAGAAATTGTCTGTACTTACACCTTCCGTTGATTTTATTGATAAAAAATATGCAGGGTGGTTGATCCAAGTTTCAATTAGTGGTTGGCGTCATGTGATGCTTGGCCTTGGGGTATTTTGAGCAGAGTTTATTGAGTAAACCATAGTTGTCTGGACTTGCATGGGGTGCCAAGCCATCTTCAACCGTCTATAATGACTAGATTCAGGCAACCTAGTCTGAATATCTGGCTCAGGAAATCAGGAGTCCAGACAGTTCAATTGAATATATAGGTTTTATTGCACGCTAAAGCTCTCTACAAGAATCTGAGCTATTAACAGTCAAAGCAAGTAGGCGGTAGATAAGAGTCAATCAAATTCAAATGGGCTGGCTTTATATCTGTTTTGGGCGTGAAGGGACTAGAGACTGATGACGCATTTGACTCCTCCCTCGGGCTCAGCCTGGTCATCTCCCACACGAGACCACATCCTGGCTTAGAAACATGAGGGCAGTTAGCTGGTGAGATATTGAGGTATATCAATCAGTTTTTCGTGGCCTCTCTGACAAAAGAGTGGATCTTGATCCTAATCTCCTTTTCTTCCCTGCTCCCATTTCCTGTCTGTTCATTAATAAATGTGTGGAAAGACTTCCATGCTTCTTGTATTCCCACGGCCTTTGTACTCCTGTCTGGTGTTCCCTGTAGCCAACATTACCCAGCCTTCTCCATCCCGGACCCTCAACCACCCTTCTCTCCATTGATCTCCTGTTGCTTTTGGATTGACCCTCCACCTTGCTGTGATTTGATGCCTTCTTTCCTCCTCTGCTGTTTCCTAATACCCTTCATTTAAGCATCTAAACAATTAAGGGAAATACTTCCTTGGTTTAGCTAGTGCATTTATGTACCTTTCTGCTAATAGCATTTTATGAAATCTCATTGATTTGATACAAGTCTCAAATGCAGGTAATCCTTGACTTACAACAGTTTGTTTAGTGACCATTCAGAGTTACAATGGCATTGAAAATGTGATCTGTGACCTTCCACACTTAAACAACCATTGTAGCATCCCCATTGTCATGTGATCGAAATTCAGATGCCTGGGAACTGACTCATTTCTGCAGTCTCCCAAAGTCATGTGGTCCCTTTTTGCGACCTTACAAACTAAGTCAAAGGGGAAGCCAGAATCACTTAACAACCGAGTTATTAATTTAACAACTGCAACGATTCCCTTAAAAAAAGTGGCAAGGGAAGTCGTAAAATGGGGCGACATTGATTTAACAAATGATTCACGTAGCAACAAAAAAATTGGGCTCAATTTGTGGCCGTAAGTTGAGGATTACCTATATGCTCTATTGTTGAATTTCAGAAGTGAAACAACAATATCGGTATTTAAAAACAAAGTCTTTTAATGATCCAGGATAGAGTCTGATTCTCTAGATGTCTGAAGTAGATGGAGAAAGTGATATGAGCGGCATTTGGTTTTTCTCTCTTTCCTCGGTCTCTTTGATTACAATGGATGAAGAAAGCACAGGCAGGGACCTGGACTGGTGTTTGTGTTTGTAGCTCCATCCCTCAGGAGCACCAGGTCTCCAAGGACTGTTCCACAGAATAAAGGGAAGGTGCCTGAATCCTGCCACATCAGCCTGCAAACGAGTAAGGCCAGGGCACTGCCATGCCTCCCGAAGAGTCAAACTGGAGAAGGAAGGAAGAACAGTGGGAAAATAAACCTCAAAACGGTTTAGCTTAAGTATAAGAATCAATCCTTTAAAATTCAGCAACTCTGATTGTTTCAGAGTTCCTAGAAAACACAGGAAGCTGCATGACCCCCACGGGTGTCTCGGAAGTAAATCGCATTCTGGCCAACAGGTTTTGATTTGCAATTCACTCATTTGCTTTGTGGGCCTACCAAAATATTTTCAGGGCTTAGTGGCCAGCATCAAATTAGAGAGACGAGTGAAACATACCTTAAAAGTGGGTAGAATCGGTTTCTCGCTGTCAAAACGGTTCATTTCGTGAGTATAACTCGCTGGTCACTCCGGACCAGAAGAGGCATTGGGTCCTCAAACAGCTGTTGGCTTCCCTCTTTGACCCACTGAGTCAGTGGATGATTTCCTGGTTTTTTTTTTTATTTATATAAAAATAACTGAGCTGCTGTGCTTTTGCTTTGAATTGTCTTTAACAAATCTTTATAGCTGCCCTTCTTGCGTCTGTTTCTTCAAGGCAAACGAATGCGCGTGCAGTTGTCCACCAGCCGTCTCAGGACCGCGCCCGGGATGGGATACAAGAGTGGCTGCTACCGGTGTGGGAAGGAGGGTCACTGGTCTAAAGAGTGCCCAGTAGACCGCACGGGGCAAGTGGCTGAGTTGACCGAACCTTATAGCGAGCAATACGGAATGGTGCGCACCCCGTACCCTACAGGCTACGGGGATCCCATGTATTACGATGACCCCTATGGAATGGTGGATTACTATAAACGGTATCGCGCGAGAAATGCTGCGGCCTATGGGGCCTCTGCATACGACACTTATGCGGAGCACACCATGGCCCAGTATTCCCAGTACGCCCAGTACTCGCAAGCCACAGCCATGGCCAGTCGCCTCTCTACCACCTTAGACCCCTACGAGAGGCCCCTGCTGCCAACCTCAGGAACTGCAGCCGCGGTAGCCGTCGCTGCTATGGCCGCGACGTCCTCCTTTTACACCCGGGATAGAAGCCCTCTGCGTCGCTCGGCCGCTGCGGCTTCCACCGCTGGAGACGTGTACGGATACGAGCGCGTTCAGCTGTCTCCCGTCTCGCGAGCCTCTCTCTACGATGTCCAGCGTTTCGGGCGGGATGCAGGCGCGGACAGGTTGCGATACTCCGCGTATTGAGTCTTGAGGTGAGAGTGTTTTTTTCATGAGTGGCTTGGAGGAGGAGGAGGAGGAGGGGGATGGCGCATTGGTGTGTCGCTGCTGGTGAGACGGGGGGACCTGCCTGAGGCTGGGTGGGTCTTCGGAGGAAACCTGCCGGTATCTGCAGCTCTTAAGCCGTAGCAGCCGAGGAACGGACCAGGCTGCTTGGTGGGGAGAGATGAAATTGAGAGAGACCACCATAGACCGGGGCAAACCATGCCAATTAGGAACGTTACCTTGCTATAAACATGGTTCTGCAATCTTCCAAAACGAGAGTGGTTCAGAGTGTCCCAGAGAGCCAAACCGACATGCCATGTCCAGGACATCTCACTTTGCTTCACACAAAGGATTTACTTCTAGGCACTACTAACCTTGGCCATTTCAGAGTTTCCCGGAATATTAGTTCCCAAATGAGTTTTGTTCCTACTGACTTGTGTGCTTCGTTGCAGTCAGATTCAGGGAAGTCTTGCCCAAGAACAGTGGATTCCGCTGTCGTATTCCTAAAATCCTGACTAAGCTTGCCCCGTTGTTATTTTTCTCCTTCCTCTTCTCTTCCCATTGTCCCCTATATTGCAATCTGCTCTCAGCACTGTGGGTGCCTCGTTCCTTCCTCCTTGCCTGTTTCCCACTAGGCAACCGTAAAACTTGAAATTAGGGTGCAGCAACTACACTCCTACAAATAGAAGATGGAGTGGCTTTTAACCAAAGCTGCTTAGAAATCGAAGAGCAAGTTTGGATTACACAAGATGCCCCAGTGTGTAGGGGATGCCCTGTTTTTTGGTGGCCCTTCCGAAAATGCCTACCAATTGAAGGGATAAAGATGCAATTTTGGCACTTTGTTACTTGAATCAGTCAATCCAGACCATTTTCTCCTACCAGTGGCTGAACCAGGTGCTTTATGAGCAGAAGTGCAATTCCCATCCGTGAAATGGTGGACCTCTTCATTTCGCCACTTCTGCAAATATGTCCTAATTCTTTCACTGATGCTTGTGGGCCTCAGCAGACATTCTGGTGGAGAAATTCCTTTTGTTCACGATGCTTCGATTGCTTTGTTTTTGTCCTATCCTCAAGCCTGTGATTTATTTTCACTGGGTGACACCCCTCACCCCCACGGTTGAATTCTGCTGAAAGATAATATTCTTTTCTCCTTCCAAATGGCTCATAAATTCTGTTCCCTTCTTTTTTTAAAAGAAAAGAAAAACATTCCAGTTATTCTCATCCCTTGAGAAATTCTTAGCGTTACTTTCTTCCGGGTGTTTGGTGGCCTTTCACGTTATTTTACACATTTTTCCTATGACCGAGCAACAAATGTTTATTTGCAGTCCTTTCCCAACAGTTCCAAAGAGTAGATTCCTTTCCCCTGCAGTAGTTAAAATACTTCCTACAGCGTTTTCACTGGGTTTTCTCTCACTGTCCCGTAATATCCGTCTCCCTGAGAAGAGCCATCATTAGACTGACTTTCATCCAAAAATGTAATTTTGTGCGCTTTGAAGGTTGGGGAAGGTGAGTAGCCAGTGTTGAATAGTCCACTGATTCACTTTGATTTGCCACTGAGAGGAACAATCAACGTTTTGTGATTTTTGTGGCATTTTTGGTGAAAAGTTGACCAGGATTACAGGTAGTCCTTGATTTACAGCCATTCATTTAATGACCAGAGTTACGACAGCACTGAGAAAAGTGACTTACTACCAGTTTTCACGCTTAGGACCGTTGTCCTATCCTCATGGTCACATGATCAGACTTTGTGTGCTTGGCAACCACCTGTGTTTACGATGGTTGTCGGCACCCTGGAATTGTCATGGGACCTTCTTACAAGTAGAGTCAACGGGGAAGCTGGTTTAGTTTTTTTGCCGCTTTCATGTTTTAACAACTGTAGTGTGTAAGGATTCCAGGGATTGCCGTAATTAAATCAGCCTCGAGCCAAGTTTCAAAAGTATCCAGAAGATTTATTAGGAGCAACATGTCCAGCATTAACCGGAATGAAGCCAACTCTGACACAAATAATTTATGGTCTCCCCTGGGTGTACCATCAAGGGGTAGGTGTCATCAATCACATTCTCCAATGAAGGATTTTCCCCAGGCAGAAGGTCAGGTGCCTAGGCTACAATCTTTTTAAGATATGCGTGGAATGTACTTCTGGTTTATATTTGGCGATCTGCTCCTTCAGTTTTCCCCCCACTCCTGCTTATGGCAACTGGGAAACAAGCATAGGAATGTTTTAGGAGTTGACATAGTGATTCATTTAGCAGCCAGGTCAAATACTCATCTCTTAATGTCTGTTTTGAAATGAATGTTTTATTTTAAGCTTGAAAATAACACCTTCCTGCCCTGCCTTCCTCCTGAAGATGGTCCATAGTCCCAGGGAGGAAGAGATCCTTCCAGAACAGGTGCAAAAAAAGCGGTTAATATTCTGACAATCTTTCCCCTCCTGCCTCCAATCAAATACACTTCCCGCTTAATTTCCCACCTGAGTTAAAGCTATAAGGCATAGATCTCCAAGCTTTGGCCACTGGCTGGGGAATTCTGGGAGTTGGAGTCCCCAAGTCTGAAGAGTTGCCGAGGTTGGAAGACCCTTGCTCTAAGGAATGTGGGTGGGCTCAGCCACGGAAAGTGCCATTTTCCTTTCCTTTTCTAGGCAGCCCCCAGCACTGAGCCTGCAAATGAACTGTGTCTTTTATTTTTCAGGTAGGCTATTTGAGGGCTGGACATCGGGTTCCTGCGGCGCGTTCACGTCAAAGCTATGCCAGGCTTCAGGAAGTGTCGATTTTGTGTTTAGCATGGTCTCGCTAATGGACATTCTGTGTCTCTGCAATGCTTAGTGACAACTAATAGTCCGGTCCCCGTTCTGTTTTAAAGGAAACAACACGTTCCTCCTCTCCCCCCCCTCCCCCCAGGCATTATTGGTAAGAGGGGAGGGGACGGCTGTAGGGATTGGGGAGAGAAGGTTGTTGATAACTGGCCTTGTGCCCTTGGCTTTGGTCGAGCTCAGTCTAACTTCGAGCATAGACAGAGGGACCCCCAGAATAAACAAGAGACAAATACGTGGCCTTCCAAGGCTAACTTTGAGCCAATTCGTTCCAGTTCGATTTTGCAATTTCTCCTCCCCTGTGTAGGCTCAATTTTGGAATAAAATAATTCCAGTTCCTTCTTTTTTTCTATTATGAGAAGACATTGTCATATTTGGTAGATGCCTGCGTTTGGACTGTAGAAAGCTTTCCTTTTGCTATGGATATTATTAACCTGTGACTTTTTGTTCTTTTGAAATTGACATTTCTCTCCTTTTTCCCCCTTCTCCAATAAAATAAAACATTTTTAACAGATCCTTGAAAGTGTCTGCGTTGTGCAATTCAGGTTTGAAAGGACGAGCTCGCCTATTGTCAACATGCTTTGCAATTTTGCAGCCGAGTAAAATGGGCTGCTGGGAAGAATGTGATCCTTTTCAAGAGCCAGAAGCTTAAAAGTTTATTTTCCTGGGTTAGGATTCATTTTCATTTAGAATTAGGCTTTTTTGAGGTTTTTTTTTTAGATTATGTAAAATGTTTCATAATTCAAACTTCACAAACTAGATTTGAGCTCTTGCTGCTTGGTTTTTATCCCTCAGTTTCTGCACATGTGAAGATTTCTCCAAAATGTCTACTTTTGAAAGGAAAAATCAGCTTAGCTTCAGTCATATTAAAGTGTTAGAGGAGTTTATCTCAATTTTGGCAACTTTAAGACTCATTGATTTCAAGTCCCAGGATTTCCCAGACAGATAGTCCATTCGTCTTAAACTTGCCAAGGTATTAGGCATGTTTGCTGTCTTGAGGTACTTATAAAATTAATGAAGGTGGGCTATTAAATAAATAATGAGCACTTAACCAAGTGAACTGGGTTTAGCCAACCAAGCAGGTAACCAAGTTTACCACTAATCTGCCATCGAGGACCTGTATACTCCATGAGTCAAAAAAAAAAAAAAAGCTGTGAAAATACAGACCCCTCACATCCCGGACATAAACTGTTTCAACTCCTACCCTCAAAATGATGCTATAAAGCACTACGCACCAGAACAACTAGACACAAAAACAGTATTTTCCCCAAACACCATCACTGCTAAACAACTAATTCCCTCAACACCGTCCAACTATTTAGAAAGTCTGCACTACTATTTCTATTAATCCTCCCATCCTTCCTTTCACCCATCCCCTCCCACTTATGACTGTACGACCTTTTTGTTTGTATCCTTACGATTATTATTGACTTCCCCAGTATGATTTGATTGCTTATTGTACCCTATGACTATTATTAAGTGTTGTACCTTATGATTTTTCATGGATATATCTCTTCTTTTATGTACACTGAGAGCATTTGCACCAAGACAAATTCCTTGTGTGTCCAATCACACTTGGCCAATAAAGAATTCTATTCTATTTCTATTCCTATTCTATTCTTTTCTATTCTATTCCTTCCAACATCTATTCTATTCTATTCTATTCTATTCTATTCTATTCTATTCTATTCTATTCTATTCTAGTTAACTTGCCAATGCAACTGTCTTGAACTGACTCAATTCAGTGGAAGGGCAAACCCATTACACCCCAAAAGGGAGACGGGGCAATGTGGGTACAGAAATAAAACAAGGCTATGAGACTTTGCCCAACCAATATGGATGTCTGAGCCAGGGGTCTCCAACCTTGGCAACTTTAAGACCTGTGGACTTCAACTCCCAGAATTCCTCAGGTTGGGAGACACCTGGTCTAAGGCACATTCACCTTTAAGAAAGAGGCCACTGCTTTAAAACCATGAGGACCAAAAATAGCCAATCGCCTTGGGACTTTGCTAAAGACGTTGAGCTGATTGGGTACCCGTCTTCTAGACACTTTCCGCTTTGGCCATTTGTACTCCCCGGCGTCACTCGACGGAACCAATCAGAACCCAACGGAAAAGGAGCAGGAGGCGGGCCAAGACCTTGGAGGAGGAGGAGGAGGAGGTGAAGTTTGGTTGCCGCCGCCGCTGCCATTTTGTGCTGAGGGGTGCCGCCGAGGTTTGTGAGAGGCCGGGCTGGGCGGGTGGAAAAAGCGGGCGGCGGGGGAAAGTGCGTGGTGGAGGGACGCAGCTCGCGGAGGCTTTGGCCTTCTGCCTCGATTTAAGACCAATATTTTCTGAAACTAAGACTGAGGGCGCACATAGAATAGAAACACGCCCACAGCCATACACTCCACACACGGATACACAACCATGGCCTCTGCTCGTACAGAGTTCGGCTGGTATATTACACAAACACACAAATATGCATTCTATCTATCTATCTATCTATCTATCTATCTATCTATCTATCTATCTATCTATCTATCTATCTATCTATCTATTATCTATCTATCTAATCTATCTTTATCTATTCATAGGTACACACACCACACATCACGGCTTTTGCTCATACAAAATTCAGCTGGTATATTACACACAAACATACACAGATGCATACTCGCTAAATGTGTGTGTGTGTGTATGTGTATATATGTATATCTATGTATATATGTACATACACGTAGAAAGATTGATATAGAAATATAGAGAAAAATACTTATACAGACGTACACACACCCACACAAACACCATGGCCTCTGCTCAAACAAAGTTCTGGTATATTACACACATACATACTGTGTCTCTCTCCATAGATAGATATAGCAATATAGATACATATATATATATACACACACATACACTCACATGCATACCCCACACATAACCCACACATCACGGCTAGTAGATAGGTAGATACTGGTAAATAGATACCGATGGATGGATGTAGAAATATAGAGATAAATACTTATACACACACGCATACAAACACCCAAACACCATGGCTTCTGCTCATACAAAGTTGTTCTGGCATATTACATATACATACATACTATCTCTCTTTGTCTATATAGATTAGATATACAGATACATATATGTACACATAAACACACACTACAAATATGGCCTCTGCTGGGTCAAGGTTCTGCTGATATATTATACATATACATACATGCTATCTCTCTCTGTCCACTTATATATAGATTAGATATGGATATATAGATACATACATATAAGCACGCACACACCGCACACATCCTGGCCTCTGCTCGTATAAATTTGTGCTGGTATTATTACACACACACTTATAAATACTATACACACATATATACATACACGCACACTCTCCACTTAGAGAATAACCTGTGTATTTTACATGTATTTTCCTGGTATCTCCTGCATGCTCATAAGAGATTTGTGGACAATTTAGGATTCTGATTGCATACTGTGCTAAATCAGATGGTTTTTTTTAACAGTGGTGGCAGCTTCTTCCACAGAGTTAGGATCACTGAAAATCAGTGCTTGAAGAGGCTGAAGAGATTCACCAAGCAAAACTTAATTGTCTTCGATCAATAGAATCTCCGGGCCGTTTTTCCCCCTGCTGCTGAATTGTCCATTCCTGTTTGATTTTGGTGGTTTAGAGCCAACTAACCCTTCCTTCTTTGCTCCCCTGCTCAGCTCCAGCCACCATGGTGAAACTTTTCATCGGCAACCTTCCCCGGGAAGCCACCGAGCAGGAAATCCGCTCCCTTTTCGAACAGTACGGCCGAGTCCTGGAGTGTGACATCATCAAGAATTATGGGTTTGTGCACATTGAAGACAAGACGGCCGCCGAGGACGCCATCCGCAACCTGCACCACTACAAGCTGCACGGCGTCTGCATCAACGTCGAAGCCAGCAAAAACAAGAGCAAGGCTTCCACCAAGCTGCACGTGGGCAACATCAGCACCAGCTGCACGAACCTGGAGCTGCGGTCCAAGTTTGAGGAATACGGCCCCGTGCTTGAGTGTGATATCGTGAAAGATTATGCCTTTGTGCACATGGAAAGAGCTGAGGATGCTGTCGAGGCCATCAGAGGCCTCGACAACACAGAATTCCAAGGTGGGAAGTGGGGCTAGGGTGGGGCGTGGAAGCTGGAAGCCAAACTTTCCCCCCTTCTGGCTTTCCTCCCCAAGAGGAGGTTATTTTCAGAGCTCCCAAGGGTCATGGTGGGGGGGTGGGGCACAGCTGGTAATGTCTACTAATTCACTTCCATCCTTGAGTCAGATAGCTGATGCCAGTTACAGATAGTCCATGATTTACAATAGTTCATTTAGTGACTGTCCAAAGTTACAACAGCACTGAAAAAAGTGACTTACGGCGGTTTTTCACACTTAATGACCACTGCAGCATCCCCGTGGTCATGTGATCCAAATTCAAATAGCACTAGCACTTAGACTTATATACTGCTTCACAGTCCTCTCTAAGCAGTTTACAGACTCAGCCTCTTGCCCCCAACAATCCGGATCTTTGTTTTATCAACCTCGGAAAGACGGAATACGTCATCCTTGAGACGGTCAGTATCGAACTGCTTGCCAGTCTGCAGAATTAGCCTGCACTACTTCATTCTAACCACTATACCAGTACAGCCCCTCCTTCCTTGGCAATCACCTTTTGGGGATCTGACAAGCAAAGTCATGGCGAAGCTAGATTCATTTAACAACAGTGCTACTAACAGCTGCAGTGATTCACTTAACTGCTGTGGCGAGGAAGGTTGTAAAATGGGACTGCATTCCCTTAACAAATGTCTCACAATTTTGGGTTCAATTTTGTTTGTAAGTCATGGACTACCTGTATTTGGTTGCAAGGTAGATGCAACCAAAAAATGCAAGGTTGCATTTTTGTATTTCAGTAAAGATATGATTTGCTGCTTGATAGAAAGGAGATAACAGTTTCGTCCAACTAGGGATTGAAAAGGTTAGGAATAATTTTGTATGAGAGTTTTGAGGCCCGTAAGATTAATAATCATTCTTTTTACTACGGTAATATCCTTTCTATTCATTGAATGCTTAATGGAATGCTGTTATGATTGGAGACTGGCGTCATGTGATGCTTGGCCTTGGGGTATTTTGAGCAGAGTTTATTGAGTAAACCATAGTTGTCTGGACTTGCATGGGGTGCCAAGCCACCTTCAACCGTCTATAATGACTAGATTCAGGCAACCTAGTCTGAATATCTGGCTCAGGAAATCAGGAGTCCAGACAGTTCAATTGAATATATAGGTTTTATTGCACGCTAAAGCTCTCTACAAGAATCTGAGCTATTAACAGTCAAAGCAAGTAGGCGGTAGATAGGAGTCAATCGAATTCAAATGGGCTGGCTTTATATCTGTTTTGGGCCTGAAGGGACTAGAGACTGATGACGCATTTGACTCCTCCCTCGGGCTCAGCCTGGTCATCTCCCACACGAGACCACATCCTGGCTTAGAAACATGAGGGCAGTTAGCTGGTGAGATATTGAGGTATATCAATCAGTTTTTCGTGGCCTCTCTGACAAAAGAGTGGATCTTGATCCTAATCTCCTTTTCTTCCCTGCTCCCATTTCCTGTCCATTAATAAATGTGTGGAAAGGCTTCCATGCTTCTTGTATTCCCACGGCCTTTGTACTCCTGTCTGGTGTTCCCTGTAGCCAACATTACCCAGCCTTCTCCATCCCGGACCCTCAACCACCCTTCTCTCCATTGATCTCCTGTTGCTTTTGGATTGACCCTCCACCTTGCTGTGATTTGATGCCTTCTTTCCTCCTCCTCCGCTGTTTCCTAATGCCCTGCATTTAGATTTTCTTCAAGTCAATTTGCTTTTTTAAAATTTCTGTCACAGAAGTTGCAGAATTGAAAGCACTTTCTGCCCAGGTTGTTAACCGTTAATGTTTAGCACCCTAATAGGGTTGGGGTCAGCTGTTAAATATCCACAACAGAGGTTGATGCAAATGCATTAAAACAAAACAAACTTTGGCTGTATTTTAGGAAAAATCCCACCCACCCCGATATGTTTACTTGAGGTGGCATTTGTAGGTGACACATAGTGGCAGTTTCTTAATGTTTCCTACTGGTTAGCACAAATATTATTATTTCAAGGACTTTGATCATTTCATTTTCCTTTCATTTACCTGGAAGATTCTTGAGTATAGTTTGATGATGGAGTGATCAGGAGACGGATTGGTGGCAGTCTAGAAATGGGCTTGAGGCTGGTTCATTGGAAATTCTGCAAAATTTATTTAATCAATTTATATGGCCATCCCACTGAGCAGCACAGTAGCCTACAGGTGAAGACATTCACCTCCCACTTGGAAATTTGAGAGTTCAGTCCTAGGTAGCAACAGATGTTTATCAGAACGCAAAGAGAAAAATACCTGCTGTGATCTCGGCTTAGGCATTAGGAAGGGCATCTGGCCAGCTCCATTCCCACTCCGATCAAAGAGATTAGAGTCGTAGAAAGGGGGGGAAATGGCCACTCCACTAAAATTTCGCATTTTATGACCCTGTAATTCCTTAATTGGGCTAAAATTGACAAGTCAAAAAATCCTCAGTGCAATAAGAATAAAAACATAGCATTCTGTTATGATGAATTAAGGAGCTGAACAATTAAGGAAAATGCTTCCTTGGCCTAGCTAGTGCATTAGTAACACTTTTTCTTTTGCTAATAGCATTTTATGAAGTCTCACTGATTTGATATAGACCAGTATCAAATGCAGGTAATCCTTGACTTACAACAGTTTGTTTAGTGACCATTCAGAGTTACAATGGCATTGGAAAAAGTGACCATGACCATTTTTCACATGACCGTTGTGACCTCCCATTGGTCATGTGATCAAAATTCAGATGCTTGGAAATCGATTCACATTTCTGCAACCTCATGCGATCCCTTCTTGCGACCTTACAAACTAAGTCAAAGGGGAAGCCAGAATCACTTAACAACTGAGTTATTAATTTAACAACTGCAACGATTCCCTTAACAAATGTGGCAAGGGAAGTCGTAAAATGGGGCGACATTGACTTAACAAATGTTTCACGTAGCAACAAAAAAATTGGGCTCAATTTGTGACTGTAAGTTGAGGATTACCTATATGCTCTATTGTTGAATTTCAGAACTGAAACAACAATATCGGTATTTAAAAACAAAGTCTTTTAATGATCCAGGATAGAGTCTGATTCTCTAGATGTCTGAAGTAGATGGAGAAAGTGATATGAGCGGCATTTGGTTTTTCTCTCTTTCCTCGGTCTCTTTGATTACAATGGATGAAGAAAGCACAGGCAGGGACCTGGACTGGTGTTTGTGTTTGTAGCTCCATCCCTCAGGAGCACCAGGTCTCCAAGGACTGTTCCACAGAATAAAGGGAAGGTGCCTGAATCCTGCCACATCAGCCTGCAAACGAGTAAGGCCAGGGCACTGCCATGCCTCCCGAAGAGTCAAACTGGAGAAGGAAGGAAGAACAGTGGGAAAATAAACCTCAAAACGGTTTAGCTTAAGTATAAGAATCAATCCTTTAAAATTCAGCAACTCTGATTGTTTCAGAGTTCCTAGAAAACACAGGAAGCTGCATGACCCCCACGGGTGTCTCGGAAGTAAATCACATTCTGGCCAACAGGTTTTGATTTGCAATTCACTCATTTGCTTTGTGGGCCTACCAAAATATTTTCAGGGCTTAGTGGCCAGCATCAAATTAGAGAGACGAATGAAACATACTTTAAAAGTGGGTAGAATCGGTTTCTCGCTGTCAAAACGGTTCATTTCGTGAGTATAACTCGCTGGTCACTCCGGACCAGAAGAGGCATTGGGTCCTCAAACAGCTGTTGGCTTCCCTCTTTGACCCACTGAGTCAGTGGATGATTTCCTGGTTTGTTTTTTTATTTATATAAAAATAACTGAGCTGCTGTGCTTTTGCTTTGAATTGTCTTTAACAAATCTTTATAGCTGCCCTTCTTGCGTCTGTTTCTTCAAGGCAAACGAATGCGCGTGCAGTTGTCCACCAGCCGTCTCAGGACCGCGCCCGGGATGGGAGACAAGAGTGGCTGCTACCGGTGTGGGAAGGAGGGTCACTGGTCTAAAGAGTGCCCGGTAGACCGCACGGGGCAAGTGGCTGAGTTGACCGAACCTTATAGCGAGCAATACGGAATGGTGCGCACCCCGTACCCTACAGGCTACGGGGATCCCATGTATTACGATGACCCCTATGGAATGGTGGATTACTATAAACGGTATCGCGCGAGAAACGCTGCGGCCTATGGGGCCTCTGCATACGACACTTATGCGGAGCACACCATGGCCCAGTATTCCCAGTACGCCCAGTACTCGCAAGCCACAGCCATGGCCAGTCGCCTCTCTACCACCTTAGACCCCTACGAGAGGCCCCTGCTGCCAACCTCGGGAACTGCAGCCGCGGTAGCCGTCGCTGCTGTGGCCGCGACGTCCTCCTTTTACACCCGGGATAGAAGCCCTCTGCGTCGCTCGGCCGCTGCGGCTTCCACCGCTGGAGACGTGTACGGATACGAGCGCGTTCAGCTGTCTCCCGTCTCGCGATCCTCTCTCTACGATGTCCAGCGTTTCGGGCGGGATGCAGGCGCGGACAGGTTGCGATACTCCGCGTATTGAGTCTCGAGGTGAGAGTGTTTTTTCATGAGTGGCTTGGAGGAGGAGGAGGAGGAGGGAGGAGGAGGGGGATGGCGCATTGGTGTGTCGCTGCTGGTGAGACGGGGGGACCTGCCTGAGGCTGGGTGGGTCTTCGGAGGAAACCTGCCGGTATCTGCAGCTCTTAAGCCGTAGCAGCCGAGGAACGGACCAGGCTGCTTGGTGGGGAGAGATGAAATTGAGAGAGACCACCATAGACCGGGACAAACCATGCCAATTAGGAACGTCACCTTGCTATAAACATGGTTCTGCAATCTTCCAAAACGAGAGTGGTTCAGAGTGTCCCAGAGAGCCAAACTGACATGCCATGTCCAGGACATCTCACTTTGCTTCACACAAAGGATTTACTTCTAGGCACTACCAACCTTGGCCATTTCAGAGTTTCCCGGAATATTAGTTCCCAAATGACTTTTGTTCCTACTGACTTGTGTGCTTCGTTGCAGTCAGATTCAGGGAAATCTTGCCCAAGAACAGTGGATTCCGCTGTCGTATTCCTAAAATCCTGACTAAGCTTGCCCCGTTGTTATTTTTCTCCTTCCTCTTCTCTTCCCATTGTCCCCTATATTGCAATCTGCTCTCAGCACTGTGGGTGCCTCGTTCCTTCCTCCTTGCCTGTTTCCCACTAGGCAACCGTAAAACTTGAAATTAGGGTGCAGCAACTACACCCCTACAAATAGAAGATGGAATGGCTTTTAACCAAAGCTGCTTAGAAATCGAAGAGCAAGTTTGGATTACACAAGATGCCCCAGTGTGTAGTCTCTTGAACCCCACCTGGGCCTGAAAGAAGTTCCATTTTGACTTTTCTGGTGGCCCTTCCGAAAATGCCTACCAATTGAAGGGATAAAGATGCAAATTTGGCACTTTGTTACTTGAATCAGTCAATCCAGACCATTTTCTCCTACCAGTGGCTGAACCAGGTGCTTTACGAGCAGAAGTGCAATTCCCATCCGTGAAATGGTGGACCTCTTCATTTCGCCACTTCTGCAAATATGTCCTAATTCTTAAAAATTAACTGAAGCTTGTGGGCCTCAGCACACATTCTGGTGGAGAAATTCCTTTTGTTCACGATGCTTCGATTGCTTTGTTTTTGTCCTATCCTTAAGCCTGTGATTTATTTTCACTGGGTGACACCCCTCACCCCCACGGTTGAATTCTGCTGAAAGATAATATTCTTTTCTCCTTCCAAATGGCTCATAAATTCTGTTCCCTTCTTTTTTTAAAAGAAAAGAAAAACATTCCAGTTATTCTCATCCCTTGAGAAATTCTTAGCGTTACTTTCTTCCGGGTGTTTGGTGGCCTTTCACGTTATTTTACACATTTTTCCTATGACCGAGCAACAAATGTTTATTTGCAGTCCTTTCCCAACAGTTCCAAAGAGTAGATTCCTTTCCCCTGCAGTAGTTAAAATACTTCCTACAGCGTTTTCACTGGGTTTTCTCTCACTGTCCCGTAATATCCGTCTCCCTGAGAAGAGCCATCATTAGACTGACTTTCATCCAAAAATGTAATTTTGTGCGCTTTGAAGGTTGGGGAAGGTGAGTAGCCAGTGCTGAATATCCGACTGGTTGCCCTAGAAACATCTAATACAGGAGGGAACATTCGCACTCTGAGGCGTGCTAGTCAAACGGGAAGGTACTCGTCTCTTAACGTCTGTGTTGAAATGAATGTTTTATTTTAAGCTTGAAAATAACACCTTCCTGCCCTGCCTTCCTCCTGAAGATGGTCCATAGTCCCAGGGAGGAAGAGATCCTTCCAGAACAGGTGCAAAAAAAGCGGTTAATATTCTGACAATCTTTCCCCTCCTGCCTCCAATCAAATACACTTCCCGCTTAATTTCCCACCTGAGTTAAAGCTCTAAGGCAGGGGTCCCCAACCGCCGGTCCGCGGACCGGTACCGGGCCGCGGAACAAGCCTTACCGGGCCGCTGGTTGTTGGTAAAAAAGCGCTTCCGGTGAGCTTTTCCGGGTAGAAAGCTCACCGGAAGCGCTTTTTCGTCAAAAAAGATGGCGGCACCAGCGCTTCCGGTGAGCTTTTCCGGGTAGAAAGCCATTTCTACCCGAAAAAGCTCACCGGAAGCGCTGGCGCCGCCATCTTTTTACGAAACAGCGCTTCCGGTGACGTCACCGGAAGCGCCTTTTCATCATAAAAGATGGCGGCGCCCAGTTGACGCCGGTACCGGGCCGCGGCGCCCAGCTGATGCCGGAACTGGGCCGCGGCGTCGAAAAGGTTGGGGATCCCTGCTCTAAGGCATAGATCTCCAAGCTTTGGCCACTGGCTGGGGAATTCTGGGAGTTGGAGTCCCCAAGTCTGAAGAGTTGCCGAGGTTGGAAGACCCTTGCTCTAAGGAATGTGGGTGGGCTCAGCCATGGAAAGTGCCATTTTCCTTTCCTTTTCTAGGCAGCCCCCAGCACTGAGCCTGCAAATGAACTGTGTCTTTTATTTTTCAGGTAGGCTATTTGAGGGCTGGACATCGGGTTCCTGCGGCGCGTTCACGTCAAAGCTATGCCAGGCTTCACGAAGTGTCGATTTTGTGTTTAGCATGGTCTCGCTAATGGACATTCTGTGTCTCTGCAATGCTTAGTGACAACTAACAGTCCGGTCCCCGTTCTGTTTTAAAGGAAACAACATGTTCCTCCTCTCCCCCCCTCCCCCCAGGCATTATTGGTAAGAGGGGAGGGGACGGCTGTAGGGATTGGGGAGAGAAGGTTGTTGATAACTGGCCTTGTGCCCTTGGCTTTGGTCGAGCTCAGTCTAACTTCGAGCATAGACAGAGGGACCCCCAGAATAAACAAGAGACAAATACGTGGCCTTCCAAGGCTAACTTTGAGCCAATTCGTTCCAGTTCGATTTTGCAATTTCTCCTCCCCTGTGTAGGCTCAATTTTGGAATAAAATAATTCCAGTTCCTTCTTTTTTTCTATTATGAGAAGACATTGTCATATTTGATAGTTGCCTGCGTTTGGACTGTAGAAAGCTTTCCTTTTGCTATGGATATTATTAACCTGTGACTTTTTGTTCTTTTGAAATTGACATTTCTCTCCTTTTTTCCCCCTTCTCCAATAAAATAAAACATTTGTAACAGATCCTTGAAAGTGTCTGCGTTGTGCAATTCAGGTTTGAAAGGATGAGCTCGCCTATTGTCAACACGTTTTACAATTTTGCAGCTGAGTAGAGTGTGATCCTTTTCAAAAGCCAGAAGCTCAAAAAGTTTATTTTCCCGGGTTAGGATTCATTTCCATTTAGAATTAGGCTTTTTTGAGGGGTTGTTTTTTTGACAGGAAAAGAATATTTCATATTTCAAACTGCACAAACTAGATTTCAGTTCTTGCTTCTGGATTTTGTCCTTCAGTTTCTGCACATGTGAAGATTTCTCCAAGGGAAAAATCAGCTTAGCTTCAATCATATTAAAGTGTTAGAGGAGTTTATCTCAGTTTTGGCAACTTTAAGGCGCGTGGACTTCTATTCCCAGTATTTCCCAGAGAACTGCGCTGGCTGGGGAATTTTATGAGTTGAAGTCCATTCATCTTAAACTTGCCACAGTATTAGACATGTTTGCTACCTTGAGTTACTTAATAAAGGTGGACTGTTAATTAAATACATGAGTACTTCTCCAAATGAACTGGGATTAGCCGACCATCAACCAGGTAAGCAATGTTACCACTGATCACAGTTGACTCGCCATTGCAACTACTGTGTCTTGACCTGACTCAATTCAGTGGAACCCATTGAACCCCAAGAGGGAGACAGGGCAACGTGGATAGAGAAATAAAGCAAAGCTATGAGACTTGGCCCAACCAATATGGGTGTTTAAGCCATACCTTTAAAAAGAGGCCACTGCTTTCAAACCATGGGAAACAGAAACATGTTTTTAATGAAAGACAAAACTCAGCAAACACAAATTGGCAAAGGTCATAAGCACCAACTGCCGTTTTGCTATTCTTCCTGGGGATATTTTGCAGGGTGTCGGCTTAGTCTCCAATCACCTGTCTAATCTGTGTATCTCCAGCTCATCCTTGAACCTAAGGAAAAACTCGTTTCACTTTTCCATCAAAATGATTTTAACTTGACACTTGCCTCCATTGTTCTCAGCCTCCTAAATGGGGCGTGGGGGGGAGACATAACGGAGGGCGGAAAGAGTTGTCTGACTGTGCTTCCAAGGCACCAGACAGTGAAGCCAATCTAAGAAAGAGGGGAAAGTCTTCCTGAGCGCTTCCTCTGGACCGCTTTCCTCAAAACTACAGCCCGACGCTCCTGCTGCAGCCAATAAAGCATCTCCACTATGTCCCTCTCCATTTTGTCTTGGTACGGGCGACCCTTGAAAGTCACTATATCATTGAAGGCATCGTTGATATGTTTCAGAATCAAGCGGAGTTCGAAGTTGTACTGGTCCAACTCGGACTGCAATTGGCTTCTTAGGTTTGACTCTTGCCTTCTGGTGGCAAATGCGCCAAGCTCCTTGCTGAACAAGCGGTTGGGGTCCGAAGCAGTCTGCTCAAACTCTTCTATTTCAGCCAGCAGGAGCTCCCTATCCTGGATAAACTGGGCAGCGACTTCCCAAGAATTCAGCATGTCTGGAAGCAGTAAGTAATACTGGTTGGAGCTGTACTTAATGGCCATATCTAGCCTTTCCCGTTCAGAGAAATGAAGGACAGTCCATAGTCTTTCCAACCTCCTCTGTAGGACATTGAACTCTTCAAACCGGTCACTAGTAGAACTTCCCAGGCCCTCCAACCGGGTGCTGCTGACATTCCACAATCCGGTGCGAAACAATTTCTGAGACTGAAGCTCTGCAGCTTTGAGCTGTTTCCTCTTCACTTTCTGCTTCTTCACTTCATCCTCGTTTAACACAGCCTGCATGTCTCTCTCCTTCCCTTCTTTACTGTCTTCTTCAGGGTTGTACAAATGAAATATGACCGGCAGATAGTCAGCGGTGTTGTTGCTGATGTATTTAAAGTAATCGTCGATGTTAAATGTGGCTTTCCACCATTTGAGCCAAGATGCGTATTCTTTTGAAGCCAGCTTCTTCTTGGTTAGATTTGGGGGTTGGGGTGCCTCAACCATTTCCTCTGGGACGAACGGCCCATCTGGGAGGATTTGACTCAGCTCTGTATTAATGATCTGCTCACTTTTTCTCTTTGTCAGCGTTGAGGAAGCAAAGCAGGAGTCGTGAGGCAGGTTTGTGGCAGGACATTCTATCAAGGATCCTTGGTCGAACTTCAGGTGCTCTTTAGGAATCGTATTCATCAGTTCCTTGTAGATCTCCTTGACTTCTTCTCCTGTAGAAAGGTTTGCGTCCAGTATCTTCATGGTAGCAGGAGTTATCTCTCCCAGGAGGTGGTTGTAGATCGGTAAAGACCTATCCATCGTCACATTTTCCAAATAGTGTCTTTCAGACACCTGGAGATCAGCTGTCTTCACCACCATCCTATCGTGGATTCTGACATTCACCGTCGCTGCCTGAGGATGCGAGGCTGGGGCGGCGATGATGGTGTTTCTTCGCTTTGTCTCAAAACGCTCTTCCTCGTGCAGGGACTTGAGCATTCTCTGCAAGTGCAGCTGGCGATTCTCGTTGGCTTTGCTCCATGTCAACGCTCTAATGAGGGGAGGGAGATCTAAATCGTCTTGCTCGCCTTTCCACTCAGTGTTCTCCAAGTGGGAGCCCCGGACCAGCCTCTGAAGGTCTTCGGCTAGGGCTGCTGGACCCTTCAGTTCGCCTACTTCGGGGGATTCGGGGCAGCGACAAAGCAGATCGGGGCTGATCCGGCGAGGGATCAAATGGATGCCAAGTTCATCAGCTAAAAGCTTCCCTACCCTCATATTGGGCAGAGACTGGCACTTGAGAAGGACAGAAGTGGCTGGGAGAATCTGAGGCCTAGACCAGCTGCGTGAACCCACATGAGGACAAGGTGGTGTGATGGCAACGCAGGCCATTTGCTGCAGGAAATTGGCTTTCCTGGCCGTGGGTAGATTCAACTTCTTTATTTTGCTCATGTCCAGCAAGGGTAACTCCTCCAGCTCTTTCAAATCCTGGGCTACTTTTTCTTTCTCCGTCAACATATGGGGCCGGATGTAACTGATGAAGTAAGAGATGGTGATGCCCAGGCGGTTGCCCAAGGAATGGGTGGTCATGGGGCCAAAAGGGCTGGAGGGTTTGGTTGGCGAATCGGTCGGGCGGTCCACCTGCCTCTTCATCTCCCACACCAGGCGCTGGCGCACGGCCACCACGTTGAGGAACTTGGAGCAATCCAGAGCCAGCTGGGCCGAGAAGCGGATGAGGTTGGCACAATCAGTGAAGATGTGCCGCAGCCGGCAGCACTCCATGAGGCCCAAATAGTGGCGGAAGAGATGCTGGCACACCAGGCCGAGGTAGGTCAAGAGATGCTGGTACAGCTCCCGGTTTGTGTCGGGGCTGAAGGCCGGGTCGTGCAGCAGGTGCTGGAGGTCCTTGTGGGCGTGCTTGACCTCGGTCAGGATGATATCCTGGAAGGTCCGCAGGTGCTGAGGGTGGGCGTTGGCCTCCTGAGGGCCCGGCTTCAAGCGGGCCTTCACCAGCTGCATCAGGGCCGAGAGCGAGATGGGCACCGGCAGCTCCTCCTCCTCTGGCGGGCCCAGAGAAGGGCCGGACAGGGAAGGCTTGAGTCGGGAAAAAGTGGTGGGGAAGAGCGAGAGCGGCGTCAGGATGCGCTTATACTGCTCGCGCAGCTGGTGCATCCACTTCCCCGTGTCCTCCAGCGGGTACAGCGACCGCCTGGGAGGCGACACTCTCGACGCCATGGCTGGCTTTCGGCGTCGCCTTGACAACCGAGCGGTCCAGCGCCCAAAACCGTCCGTGCGGAACGTTAAAACCCTTGCGCCCAAGTTCCGCTCGCGATTTCCACTGCGCATGTCCGCCTCTTACAACCAAGCCGGTGAGCGCGGCAGGGCTTTCCGGTTAGCGCAAAGGTTTGTCACCTTCAAAGCGGTCCGGGTAGGCCATTTTTTTTCCTCGTTTTTATTCTCGAAGACAAGATGGACGGAGCTCCGGAAAGGGGCGGAGGCCTCCGCTGCACGGTGGGGGAACCTTCCCGGGTGGGAGAATCGACGGCTGTTGCCTTCTTCCTTCCCTGCCTGATGCTTTGCGCATGTCTGAAGAGGTTGAGAGTGGGGAGGGGGGCGTTTTGAAAAGCAGGAGCAAAGGAGGTGCAGCTACACCGGTTGAACTACTTGCTGGGTCACTCTTAGAAATGGCACCTTCTCCATGGGGGTGGAGGGGCGGTAACCTTAGATCTGGTTGTGGGAAGCAGTACAGGTCGTCTTCTACTTAGAACCGTTCGTTTAGTGGCTGTTCAAAGTTACACTGAAAAAAGGTGACTTATGGCCGTTTTTCACACTTAACGACCGTTGTAGCATCGCCATCTGATCAAAATCCAGACACTTGGTTACTGACTCGCATTTATGACGGTCGCGGGGTCGTGTGATCCCCTTTTGTGACCTTCTCACAAGCAAAGTCCATGGGGAAGCCAGATTCACTTCACAACCTCGTTTCTAATTTTAACAATGGCAAGGGATTCACTTGACTGTGGCAAGGGAGGTCGCAAAATAGGGCAAAACTTCACTTAACAAATATCTTGCTTGGCCACAGATGTTGTGTGTGTGTATGTGGTCAATTCTGGCCATAAGTCAAGGACTACCTGTATGTGGCAGGCAGAATTATGGCCCAGAATGGGCAAATTAATAAAAAAAAAATAATAAAAAATAAAAAAAAAAAAAAAATTAAATTAATTATTTTTAAATATAAAAATTAAAAAATTTTAAAAAAAATATAAAATAAAAAAAAAAAAAAAAAAAAAAAAAAAAAAAAAAAAAAAAAAAAAAAAAAAAAAAAAAAAAAAAAAAAAAAAAAAAAAAAAAAAAAAAAAAAAAAAAAAAAAAAAAAAAAAAAAAAAAAAAAAAAAAAAAAAAAAAAAAAAAAAAAAAAAAAAAAAAAAAAAAAAAAGAAAAGGCCCCTGCTCTTCCAGATTTCCCAAAGAACTTCATTTTAGATCAAAATTTTGAAATTGGGTCAGTATTTTTCAACTTTGGCAGCTTCAAGCTGTGTGGGCTTCCAACTCCCAGAAGGGTTCCACTATATAGGTCAGGCGAGCCCATATTCGAAGTCTTTTTTATATTTTTCACTGACAGTTTTGTGTTACTTTCTCCTCTTATTGTAGCTGGAATTTGCTGTTGAGATGACTTGTCAAAAGTGTGTAGAGGCGGTTCAGAAAACACTGCAAAAGACACCGGGTGAGATCAGCTTCAGAATGACCAACGTTCTTGTCAACGTTTATTTTATTTTAACTCCCCTTTATGATATTTATAAATAACTCAAAGTGGTGAACATATCCAACACACCTTCCTTCTGTTTTCCCCACATCAACAACTCTGTTGAGGTGGGTTATGCTGAGGGAGAGTGGCTGGTCCAAAGGTACTTCAGCAAGTTTTGTGTCTTAAGGCAAGAATACCAAGCTGGTGGGATTAGAACTCCTAGTCGCCTGGTTTCTACACAATAGTTCACTTCCTCACCACTTCATTTTACCTATTGAAATTCCACAGATGTTGAAAATGTGTATCAGAAAAGCAACTCAGTTTTCCATCCAGCTATTTTCTGGCTGAGGAGGAAGAACTCCTGGAATACTCAGCCAATACAGAGCACCAATTTTTTGGGGGGTGGGAAACCCTAAATCCGTTCATTATTGGAAGCCTTGTTCCAGATGCAAAATTATTTTCATGAATTTGTAACTGTAAAAGTGTTGGTGTTGGCTCTGGGACTTTCTCCCCAGGGTGATGTAACCATCTCAGGCTTTTCTCAGATCAAGCTGCAGGATAATTACTGCATGTTAGAAGTTGTCTTTTGGCTGGAAATTACCCCAAAATGTGAAAAATTGCAGTCCACATGACTCCAGACTGATGCAAACGGCCATAAATACAAGCCAGTTGCCAATCACCCAGACTACAATCATATGATTGCAGAGTGGGGTGCGGCTGTCAGAACTTCCAAAATGGGTCTAGCAAGTAGTTTTGGGGAGATACATGGAAACTTGGAATGGATACTAAGGGACCGGTTATTAAGTGAGGACTACTGTACAAAGAGACCAGGAAACAAGAATTTTAGTGTCCTGACATTACATGTTGTACGCTTACCACCTTGAATTACTTATGAAGTAATAGAGGCAAGATAAAAATCTCATGGTTATTTAAATTTATCCAGAAAGCCAGTTTGATCTAATAGTTAAGGCACCACGTTAGAAAACAAGAGATTGTGAGTTATAGTCCTGCCTTAGGCATGAAAGCCATCTCTCTCAGCCCAACCTACATCACCGAAGTTATTGCTGTGGGGAAAAATGGGAGGAAGATGTGTTGGATATGTTCACCATATAGAGTTATTTGTAAAAATAATAAAGGTGGGGTATATAACATTCCTTAGTCTTGGCAACATCCCAGTCTTGGCAATGTGAAGACTTATGGACTTCAGCTCCCAGAATTCCCCAGCTGGCTTCTATGCAGCCAGCTGGGGAATTCTGGGAGTTGAAGTCCACACATTTTCACGTTGCCAAGGTTGGGAAGCCCTGCCCTATATGTTTCTCTCTCCATTTCCTTACAGGCCTCCGCATAGTTGACATCAAGCTGGATTCGCAGACTGTGCTGGTGGAGACAAGTCTTGGAACTGAGGAAGTCCAGAACCTTTTAGAAACGACGGGGCGTAAGGCTGTGCTGAAAGGAATGGGAAGTAATGTTCCAGGTAAATCCCAACACGATCGTCAACACTTCCTTTGGAATCTTCTATTCCAGATTTATTCCTGGAATAAATCAGCAAACTTTTAAATAGCTCTATGATGTACAAGCTTTCTTTCCCTCAAGCCATTGGTGTGAAGTGGACGGAAATCCTTGGAAAAATTTTGATGGGTTTAAAGCATTGTGCCTAAAACTGATGGGATCAGCCATAAACCCTTCAGAGCAGATCTGCTACATTATCTGGATCAGTGTTTGTCAAAATTAGTACCTTGAAGATATGTGGGCTTGAACTCCCAGAATTCTTCAGCCGGCAAGGAACTGGCCAAACAAGCTAACCACAGAACCTCCAAGATCATTCCCACCGACACTGACAGAGGACAAACTACTAGAATATAAATTGAGAACAAACCCTACTAGCACTGATGATGTTACCTAGTGGGGTAATGAAACATTGCAAGAAAACATCCAAGCTCAGAGAGCACCAAGGACCCTACAGTCATCGTCCTCCCCCTTCTCCTCCCCATCCCCATCCCTTTTTCCTCCACTCCACTTCCTTCCAGCACTGATGACATTGCCTAGTTTGGTAATGAAACGTCTGCAAGGAAACCACCAAGCTCAGAGAGCACCAAGGACCACTCAGATTATTTTCTACTACAAACGTCTCTCTTTCGACCTCCCTTTTTCCCCCCAAGGATTGCTCGGCACTGCTGCCGTGGCCATGGTGTCGGGCCGTGGACTGATCCAAGGGGTCGTGAGGTTCCTGCAAGTCTCGCCCGAAAAGTGCCTTGTGGATGGCACGATCGACGGCCTTCCACCAGGGCTGCACGGGCTTCATGTCCATGAATTTGGAGACCTCAGCCGGACTTTTGACAGGTGAGAGGCTCTAGAACAGGGGTGTCCAACCTTGGCAACTTTAAGAGTTGTGGACTTCAACTCCCAGAATTCTGGGAGTTGAAGTCCACAACTCTTAAAGTTGCCAAGGTTGGACACCCCTGCTCTAGAAGGTGGTTCTTTTTCTTTCCCAGGAGGTTTCAGGGGTTGTAAAAGTTGGAGAGAACTTTTTTTTTTCTGACTGCCAAATCTCCCACTCTGATTTTATCCTAAACAGTTGTGGAGACCACTTCAACCCCAAAGGGGAATGCCATGGAGGCCCCCAGGATCTGCACAGGGTGAGTTAGGCCACCAATCGCCTTTTATTCTTCTTGGCTTATGTCTCTGTGACCTTGTATGGACTTCCAGGTTGGTGGCATGCCCCAAGTTGTGAGTGCTCCAACACTGGAGGATTTTAAGAAGAGATTGGGCAGCCGTTTGTCTGCGGTGGTACAAGGTTTTTCTGCTTGAGCAGGAGGGGTTGGACTAGAAGACCTCCAAGGTCCCTTCCAACTCTTGTTATTCTGCTATGCTGTTAATTGTAACTGTAAGTTAAGGATTGAATCGTTTTTCAGCATGCAGGTGATCTTGGGAACATCTTGGCCACTGCTGATGGAAGAGCATCCTTTCGGATGGAAGATCACCAGCTGAAGGTAAGTCGCTCCGGGAGCAAAGAAGCCGTCCAGCAAATGGGTTGATGAAAGAACTCACTGGGGCAACTCAGCAGGTAGGTCGGGGTTTTAGGAGCTGGGTATATGTGTCTATATATGGGCAGCTTCCAGCTTGGCCCTTTAGCCCAAGCTGGAAGCTGCCCATTCTCTGCAACTGGCCGAGCAACTGTAAGTTCTAATCCCAGTTTAGGCATGAAACCTGGATGGGTGACTTTGGGCCAATCACCAGGAGAATGTGAGTTCTAGTTGCGCCATAGAATAGGAATAGGGATAGAATTAGAATAAAAATGGAATGGAATGGAATAGAAAATATAGAATACAGAATAGAATGTAAAATAGAATAGAACATAGTATAGAATAGAGTAGAATAGAATAGAGAATAGAATAGAGAATAGAATAGAATATAATATAATAGAGAATAGAACAGAATAGAGAATAGAACAGAATAGAATAGAGAACAGAATAAAAATAGAAAAGAAAATAAATAGGGTAGGATCCCACGATGCCCCCCTTAGCCACTTCGCCACTTAATGATGAATCTTTTATCCCTTTTGTGGTCATGAACCGAGGACTTCCCATACAGATATCCGCTTGACCGTTGTGAAACAAGGTTGGGTCCACTCATGGCGTTGTCTTCTTTCCCTCCTTAGGTGGACGATATAATTGGCCGTTCCTTGGTAGTAGACGAAGGGGAGGATGACTTGGGCCGCGGGAATCACCCACTGTCAAAAATCTCTGGAAATTCTGGGGAGAGGTGAGGAATAACTCTGCCACTTGCCAGCAGTTCAATCCTGACTGACTCAGTCTTTCCATCCTTCTGAGGTCAGTAAAATGAGGACCCAGGTTTTTGGGGGGCAAGTTGCCGACTCTGTAAACAGCTTAGAGAGGGCTGGAAAGCACCGTGAGGCACTATACAATTCTAACTGCTGTTGCTATTCCAACTCTGTTATTCTGTTATTCATTCTAAACCAGCTTTCTGTCTAGATAAAAAGATTCTTTTTGCAAACCAAAAAAACAAAAGACTTGACCTCTCTCTCCGTTTTTTATTTTTATTTTTATTTTGCAGAGTGGCCTGCGGAATCATTGCTCGCTCATCCGGCCTCTTCCAGAATCCCAAGAAAATATGTACCTGCAGCGGAGTGACCCTTTGGGAAGAGCGGGAAAGATCTGCCACCAGGCTAGGCCAGGCCGTTCCCGAACACCCCACTCCTCACCTGTAGGTGCTGCCATTGCTCCCCTCGCTCTGGAGTTTGCAAAGGGGGTTCAGCTATTCTCTTTAGGTGCCTCCCGCAATGACCCCAATAAGGCAGGTTCGGTGTGGGTGTGTGTTTGTGTGTCTGGAGAGAGACACAAACATACAAATCGGCTTTTGCTGGCAGGAGGAAAAGATCATCATTGCACTTTGGATAGATTCCCCCAAAAAAAAAAAACCTCCAAACATTCCAATAATGCACATCACTTTTAGATTTTGTTTTGGTTTTCCACACACACGCACAATTTTTTTAGGCTTAAGTTTGGGGATTTGGGAGTTTTTGCTGCCTTCCTTTTGCATCTTTTTTTTTTTTTTTTTGCATCTATGCCTTCATTTTAGGATTGTGGGAACAGTGCCTTTCCCCCCTCCCCTTCTCTGCGGGCACAGAAGGAAGAAAATCAACAGATCTGGTCTGCAGCCATAGATGAGGCTTAACGCTGGTGAGATTGCAGTTGATGGTTTAAAAGGAGGAGCCCCTTCCTTCCCCCCCCTGCCAAAAAGGGGAACTTTCTCTGTTAGGTTGGGGCAATGGGGGACGGCATTCTTTGCCCTGCCCTGTTTATCTCAAGAAGAATATATTGAGAGGCATAGGGGTTGCTACAACACCAAAAATTGTTCGTACAGGCAGGCAGGCCTCAGCTTACAACAGTTCATTGAATGACTGAATGGCACTCAAAACAGTGGCTTATGACCATGGCAGCATTTCAACAGTCAGGTGATTAAAATTCGGATTTGCTCGTCAACTGGCTCCTATTTTATGACCGTCGCAGTGTCCCTGGAATCATAGTCAATGAGGGAAGCCAGATCCACTTAACAGCCGTGTCACTCACTTAACAAACTGCAGTGATTCCACAAAACCATAATGGCAAGAAAGGTCGTTAAAAAGGAGCAATAATTCACTTCGCAAAGGTCTCGCTTGGCAACAGAAATTTCGGACACGGTTGCGGTCGTAAGGAAAGGGGTACCCGTATCCCCGTCGGCTTGTCGTGAATCAGTCTGGCCTCACCCTCCTTGGGATGTGTGACAGTGCCTTAAGTGTCTGTAAAAATATTGTTGGTCTGGAAAGGGCTCCAAGATCACTTCCAACTTTGTTATTCTGTTAATTGTGGAAAGCGAGGAAAAGCAGGGGAGTGGGACTGATAGTCCTCATTTTACAACCATTCAT
The DNA here is from genome assembly GCF_049901735.1 of Notechis scutatus. Classification (NCBI taxonomy): domain Eukaryota; kingdom Metazoa; phylum Chordata; class Lepidosauria; order Squamata; family Elapidae; genus Notechis; species Notechis scutatus. Next base: position 4,365,398 of record NC_142022.1, on the reverse strand, counting down.
TCGAAGTTACTTATGACTAAATTGTTCACGCTTAAAGATGGTTGCCGCATCCCAAGGGTCACATGATCAAAATTCAGACACTTGGCCCCTGACTCGTATTTATGACGGTTGCAGTGTCCTGGAGGTCACGTGATCCCTTTTTGCGACCTGACCAGGGGACAATCAGATTCACTTAACAACCAGATCACTAAGATCACAAACTGCAGGGAATTCACTTTACCACTGTGGCAAGAGAGGTAAAATGGGGAGAAAAACTTCACTTAACAACTGTCCTGTTTAACACTGGAAATGTGGGGCTCAAATTGTGGTCGTAAGGTGAGGATTATCGGTAGTACAAAATGGTCGTGTATTAGGGCGGGCTTGGGAGTGGATTTTTCCTGTGAGGGTTCTGTCTGGGACAGAGGTGCAATTTGAACTGCGCCTCTTGTTTTGCTGGTTCTTTTTATTTCTTTGACCATCCATTAAATTATATAATCTTCTTAAGCAGCTGCTGTGTGTGTCTCCTCTGATTTAATGCATTGCTGACACAATGTTTCCCCGAAAATAAGACCCTGTCTTATAATTTTTTTTGCCACCAAAAAAGGCACCAGATTGTTGTGGTTAGCCGGCAGCAGGTGCGGATGTCTGAGGAGAGCGAGGACTCAGATGAGGGGCCAGGACCATTAGGGCAGTGATCCCCAACCTTTTTTAGCCTAGCATCAGCTGGCGCCGGTACCGGTACGCATCAGCTGGGCGCCGCCATCTTTTTGATGAAAAAGTGCTTCCGGTGACCTCACCGGAAGCACTTTTTCATCAAAAAGATGGCGGCTGCGCTTCGTGAGCTTTTCCGGGTAGAAATGGCTTTCTACCCAGAAAAGCTCACCGAGCATGGCGCCGCCATCTTTTGATGAAAACATGCTTCGGTGAGCTTTCTACCGGAAAAGCTCACCGAAGCACTTTTTCATCAAAAAGATGGCGGCGCCCAGCAAGCCAGCGGCCGGTAGGACTTGTTCCGGTCCGCGGACCGGTGGTTGGGGACCCCTGCATTAGGGAGTGGACTGATGCCTTCAGAGATTGTGGGGGCTGGCAGCAGCGATGAGGAGGTTCCCGAGGAGCCTGTGCCAAGTGCACGTGCACGCAGGATTGTTCGTAGGAAAGCAGCTGCAGCAGCACAGGCGACTCGGAAGTAAGGCTGCAAGGTAATGGCCCCTCCTTCAAGAAGATAAAAGCCAGCTGTGAAGCAAACGTACTTTGCAGGAAGCAAAGACATTTTGAAACTCCAGCCTCGTGGACATTACAGTATCTTAAGTTGGTATTTGAAGACTCTTGTGTTGTGAAATATTTCTTATCTGTTATTCTTGGCAGCCTCGCACAATTTTGGCGAGGCTCGTGCTTATCAAAGTTAATTAGTTTGCAGCAGCCTTTTAACCGGGGATTCGTAAGAATCATTAAAAGTTTTCTGTTCCCTTTGGTTTGTGTTTTTTTATTGGAAAAGGGTTTGGGTCAGAACATAGGTCTTATTTTGGGGGGATGTCATCGACTGACTAACTTCACTTACGTGCATCACCCCTTTTTCGCTGTCAGAGGCCTTCTGCGGCCGTCAAGGCTTTTCTGAAGGCCTCTGCAGCTGATCTCTGGATCGATCTGGAGCTCTGTTCTCCAGAGGCCTTCAGGAAGGCCTTGCCAGCCTTGCCGGTCGGGATGTGCGAGGCCTGGCTACAGCTGTCCAAAGGTAAGTAGTAGGGTAGCTCCACGTCCCCATTCTATCTTAACTTTTATCCCAGCACTCGAGTGGGTGGGCTTTTTCTGGGAGTAGGGCTTATATTGGGTGCTCATGTAAAAAAATCAAGCTAGGACTTACTTTCAGGGTAGGTTATATTTTCAGGGAAACTAGGTAAGATGGAGATCTCTTTTTTGTGATATATCCATTTTGGAAATTCCTTGGTGCTAACTATTTTGTGGCTGATTTTTTGAGAGCTGACTCCATGTTTTCAACCAGCCTTTTTTTTTTTCTTCAAACGTGGCAACTTTTAAGAGGCCTGGACTTCCACTCCCAGAAGTCCTTACATCTTAAAAGTTGCCAAGTTTGAAAAGTACTGCCTTAAACCTTTTTGGATTGGCAACTGTAGGGTAAAGTGAAAGGTTCAGCAAAGATTCTAGTTATATTGCAACCTATTTATTACAGAACTCTCATAAATGGTAAGGTGCATCAAACTAAGAGGTACTAGTGTCTAATCAAAGGCTGAAATTCGAATTTCTTTTCATTATTTATGTAGCTATCACTCTCCAACCCATAGAAGGTAAAAAGAATCTCAAAAGTCCCACTTACAGATAAAAGCAATGATCTACCCATTTTATATCTATGAAAAGCGAGAGAGCTCTACTGCGCAAGCGCAGTGAGAAAAGCTCACGGAGGAGTGGGGCGTTTCAGTGCAGGGTTATGTAGAGCTATTCAAACAAGAGCGACCCATCTTGATGAAGGGTCCTCATTTTCCCTCATAAGAAACCCTCAATGTGAATCTACACTTCTTTCGGGTTTAGGGCTGGCTGTTTTTCCGCAGCTTCTATTTGTATGAAAGCACATCCTCCTAGTCCGAGAGGTGGGGGGGGTTGCAGTCACGGCCCCCTCAAAGGAGCGGGGGCTACTGCGCATGCTCCGGTAGCAGCCGTGCCAGAGCGCGAGACGAGATTCGCGCTCGGAGGGAGGCGGCGTGTCGTGACTCCGCGCAGGCGCGTCGACGCGTTCTCCTTATTTCTCCTCAGAAAGCGCGTCGCTGTCGCGGGCGCCATTTTGAGTGGCCGCCTCGCCTATTCTTTCACCCCCCCCTTCCCCGTTTTCTCCGGTTTCTCCTCGGGGACCGCCGGGCGCGCGATGCAGGCGGGCGTAAAGGTGTTCGTGGGCAACGTTCCGGAGGAGGCTTCGCAGGTGGAGCTGCGCGACCTCTTCGAGGCGGCCGTGCCGGGCGAGGTGCTGAAGGTGGCCCTCATGAAGCAGTTCGCCTTCGTCCACCTGCGCGACGAGGCGGCGGCCGAGCGCGCCATCCAGAAGCTCAACGGCCACCTGCTCCACTGCCACCGGGTCGTCGTCGAGCTCTCCCGCCCGAGGCCCACCCACACCGTCAAGATCTTCGTCGGCAACGTCTCGGCCGCCTGCACCAGCGGCGAGCTCCGCGTCCTCTTCCAGGAGTATGGGCCCGTCGTCGAGTGCGACATCGTGAAAGGTAGCGGGCCTCGAAAGGGGGGAGAAAAAGGGGCCCTTCCGGCCGCGCAGATAGGCTGCTTCTGGACGGGGAGGCTCTGCTCCACGGCGCTTCGTTCGGCCGATTGCGGGTAGTTCTCGACTTACGACCGCCAGGCCGCCCGCGCGCGCGCTCTGTCTCTCCCTCCCACCCCCACCATTACAAATTTTCCTGGCCATATGCAGCTGTGATGAATTTGGCCCCGTTTTTAAGACCGTTCGTGCCCACGGTTGTTAAGAGAATCCCAGTACAGGTAGTCCTCGACTCACGACCCCCATCCGAGGCCATAAACTTCCGCGGTTAAGTGAGACATTTTGTTCTGCCACCGTTTTACCCAAACTTTCTTGTGAAGTGAATCACTACAGTTGTTCAGTTAGTAACCTGGTTGTTAAATGAGTCTAGTTTCCCTCATTGACTTTGCTTACCCCGGGAGACAGCCATGGTCATAAAAACGACCCGTTTGCCTGCCAAGCGTCTGGATTTGGATGCTGTAAATTGTGGGGATGCTGCCAAAGGTCATAACTGTGAAAAATACAGTCCTGGGTCACTTTTTTTTTCCAGCGCCGGTCTAACTTTGAAATGAGTCACTAAAGGGACTGTCGTAAGTCGAGGACTACCTGTAGTTGAGTTAGTCAGGTGTTTGTGAAGTGAATCTGGCTTCCCTATTGATTTTACTTGTTGCAAAAAAGGGGAATCACATGACCCTGGGGACTCTGCAACCGTCATAAGTATGAGCCGGTTGCAAAGCATCTGAATTTTGATCACGTGACCATGGGGAGGACGCAACGGTCACGAGTGGTCGAAAATGGCCGTAAGTCACTTTCCCCCCCACTGCTGCTATAACCTTTGGTCACTAAACAAAACGGTTGTATGTCGAGGACTATCTGCGGTGGAGGGGGCGGTGTTTAAAGGATCGGACTCCTGGGTGGGGGGGTTTGCTGTCTTAATTCTCATTACTCTGTTTCCCCTTTTCATCTATTCATTAGCTTTTTGCCACAGCTCTGACGCCGACCAAACGCACCGGTGGGCGGCAGTTTGCAAAGACAAGCGACAAGGCCGCCCTTTAATCCTTTGGCTCGGGTGCCGCCACACACGACCGACAGAAAGGGCTTGGGAGGGAGAAGGGGGGCTTTTTTGGGTGGGGCGGTTGGATTGGACCCTGGTTGCCAAGTGGTACCAAGCACGGAGCGCAGTGCTGTGGATGTCTCCTTTGGATACCTTTGCAGTGGGAAAGAGAGGGCATTTTGGCAAAGAGCGAGCGTGGTTCAGTAGGGACTGATAGGCCCATCTTCTGTCAACTGGTTTCTGTTTTATTCGTGTGAATTCCTTGCTGGGGGTGGCCGGGGGAAAATACGGCCTCAATGTCTCGGCCAGATTTATTTTATTTGTGTCCTGCCTATATTATTTTGACAAATCACACAAGGCGGCGAACATATCCAAGCGCAACTTCTTCCTCCATATTTTCTCCACAACAACAATCCCTGGAAAGTGGATTGGGCTGAGAGAGAGGTACTGGCTCAAAGTCACCCAGCTGGTGGGACTAGAACTCATGGTCTCTTGGTTTCTAGCCTGGTGCTTTAATCATGGTTTGCTTGTCATATAGATGGCTGCAATACCCAGAAGGTTGAGTGGGAGGAAGATAAACCTCTCTGCCCACACCTCCATCCCTTTGCCTTGGGTAGCATGTCAGCAACATATTAAGAGCAAGAACTTGGTGGTGGTTTGGTGTCTTGATGTTCTTGGAGCTTTGTTCTTTCCCCTCCATCTTGGAGCCAGACAAATATTTATTCCGTCTGGTTCTTCCAAAAGTCCCATTGTAGAGGTTGGATATACTACTTGTAGCCCATAGGACTTTTTTCAATCTTTTTTTTTTTGCCACTGTTGTGAATCACTGCAGTTTTTAAGTGAATCACTTGGTTGTTTGAATCAAACCAGATTTCCCCACTGGCTTTGCTTGTCGAAAGCTCACAAATGGCAATCAGGTGACTCCAGGGCACTGCAACCATTTATACATGCTGACTGCCAAGCACCCAACTTTTGATCACAAGCAAAATCGCATGGGATACAATGGGCATAAGGGCAAGGGTCAGTCACAAGTAACTTTTTTCAGTGCCGTCGTGACTTCAAATGGTTGCTAAACAAAAGGTGGTAAGTCAAAGACTTACAAGAAGTTGAGTGGTTGGAAAGATGGGACTAGATATTTTTATATCTGTGGTCAAAAGGAAGACCAAAACTTGTGCCTAGTAAAAATCTTATTTTTCTGATAGTGCTTTTTTTCCTACTTGCAGTGCAAGTAGTCTGAATGGGAGGTTATGATAGCATGGATTGATAGTCTGTGCTAGTAGTCCTTGATAGAAAACCTCCCTCGTCCCTTCCGACCCTGTGATTTTATGACTTTGTGAATGTGGGACTTGTCTTAACATGTGGCTATTGGATTCCTGTGGCGACAACCTGTAAGTCTAGTGTTATATATCGCTCAGGCAAGTTTTTCCTGGAGGCTGAAAAGTAAGAATAATGAGTCTTCAGTTTCCAGGTGAAAGTATTTTATAGTTGAAAATTGACCAAGAAATCTCCACTATTTTTATTTTTTCAACCATGTGGTTAAAGCCCTTTTATCACTTAATGATGAGAGCAATCTGTGTCTCCAGTTTCAGGGTTTATTAAAATTTAGTTCTACTTTGTTGGTCTGATTTCTGTCCTATAGTCCTATTTTTTCAAACAGAATGGAAATTTGGAGATAGTTTGCAACATAATCCAACGTTGGCATAGTGTAGCTTAGCCCTTATTTCAGCAATTCTCTACAATTAAGTTTAAATGGATTTTCCCTTGTAGAAAAAGAGGGAAATTGTGGGAAATCCAGCATGATTCATCAGTGAGTCAACTCAAGTATAAAATAATTCGGCAAACATGACGTAGATAAATCCCTATGGAAACAGAAAAAAGACATGTTGGAAAAACTAGTGAACCAGAAGTCAACATTTTTGTAATAGTTATGGATTAATACAGTCTTAAGTCTTACTGGGGAAAATATTTGTTTCCATAAAAGAGCTGAGAAATGTCCTCAAATGACAATATTTATAGTATAAATATAAATGTTAAACTGTTTATTAAATTTAGGTGCTGCCTATCTCTGCAAAGCGACTCTACAGAATTATAAACTTAAAGGCCATACAATTTGCAGATGTGGTTATGATTTTTTTCTCCAGTAGTAGTTGGTTTGAAAGAGCTGCATATGATTCAAGCACTGAATGAATGTGTGTGTTTGTGTGTGTGTGTGTTAAAATGTTTCTTTTGGAGCTTTTCCAAGTCTACAGTACAGATGTAGGACCCAACTTTACAGCACATAGTACTGAACAATGCTCAGAGGCAACTGCCTTTTCAGCTCCAATCAGAAGGTTCTTAGTATTGCAAATGTAAGTTTTATATCCATCGATGGCCATCATGTTATTCTATTCCCCTTTGGTATTAAGCAGTTAGTTTTTTGAAAAATAAAGTTGCTTGTTACCCAAGAATTATAACCCTTATATCTTATTTTCCCATAGTTTCTGATTAATGGATAGTTGGGTACATTGTTTAATTTAAAAAAAAAATGATCAGAGTTGAAAGCCATCAGTTCCCACTCCTAGTTGGTTTCTGGTTTGCACTAACTTGGAGAAGCAGAAAGACATTTTGATACCTTGTTCCTAAGAATTGTGATAATCTTGAGTCTATATAATCACTAATGTGAATTCAGCAGGGAAAAGTTTTAACATTTATTCTGCATCTAATGTAAAGTGTAGGAGATGCTTAAATGTGTTCTGTGTTCTACATAAACTTTAGTGGGAGATACGCAGTGTAGAAAGATAACCATCATCTCACATAACTTCTGTTGTTACTTGAAATTCATTTTTGTCAAAGCTATTAATTATTTTACTGATTAAAGCCATGTAAAAATATAAATTTACCATAGGATGTCCAAATTAGGCCACTGGTTTTACCTTAAAAGATCATTTCATTTTTGAGCCTTTTAAGCACAGTTCTATTTTAAAGGTTTTTTTTTCCTAAAAGACAAAGACCCAACCTAGTATTTAAAAGCTGTTACAGTTACATCGTACTTTGCACATTTTCAGTACATTTACATTCAGTCAAAGTAGCAGCATGGAAATCAAAAGGAACTCCCTCCCAACCCTCCCATTGTTCTGTGTTCTGTGTCTTCTCCATTTTTGGCTGGGGATGACCTACTGATAGCATTCGAAGTATTTTATTCAGGATTAATATGGTGGAGCAAAAAGACCAAAACACCATGGAGATAACTATTTTGGAAGAAACCTGTGAGATTCTTTAGCCTCAACTCCCTGTTTAGTGCAGTCACTGATACATGGTCTGTTCAACCTCTGTCTGAAATTTCCAGAAAACAAGAGGTAGCTCCTCACCCGGCAGTCTGTTCTACTTCTAAAAGCTCTCATGGGACATTTTTCCTAGTGTTTGCCCAAGCCCAGTTCTAGTTTTGCTCTCGGGAGTTAAAAATAAAATAAAATTGATTCAGTTCTGTCTTCTGCATGGTGACCTGGGAATTAATCTTTCTTTTCATGAGCCAGCTAAGCAAATCGTTCAGGTGCTAGAGGCATTAGTAGGTAAGAAGGGAACCCTGGTGCTAAGGCAGTAGATGTTCAGTATGAGCCGCAGTGGTGCAGTGGTTACAGTGCAGTACTGTAGTCTACTTCTGCTGCATGCCGGTTGTCTGCAATTTGGCAGTTGAAATCTCACCAAGCTCAAGATTGACTCAGCCTTCCATCCTTCCGAGGTGGGTAAAATGTGGACTCAAATTGTTGGGGGCAATATGCTGACTCTGTAAACCGCTTAGAGTGGGCTGTAAAGCAGTATATAAGTGCTATTGCTATCTTGTGCCTTGCTAAGTTCCAGTGGCCTTTTTTTTTTTTTTGGTTCCTTTGTAGTGGTTAGAATTGCAAAGCCGCCTTCTATTGGACAGCTATTTGTCCAGGCTGGTATAGTCTGCTTGAGCTCCAAAGTCCTGTCCCTTCCCTGGTGGCGCAGTGGTTAGAATGCAATATTGCAGGCTAATTCTGCCAATTGCCAGGAGTTCGATTCTCACCTTGACTCAGCCTTCCATCCTTCCGAGGTCGGTAAAATGAGGACTTAGATTGTTGGGGGCAATATGCTGACTCTGTAAACCGCTTAGAGAGGGCTGGAAAGCACTGTGAAGTGGTATATAAGTCTGAATGCTATTGCTATCGCCGACAGAGGCTGCTTCCCAGCGGATACACGGCCGCTTAAGGCCTTTCTCTGTACCCAAGGCGTATTCCCAATAGAAATGGTTTCCACTAATGAAATGTCATGTCTTCCTTATTGATAACCTTCTGTCTGCTGCTTTATCAGACTACGCGTTCGTGCACATGGAGAAAGACGAGGATGCTAAAACCGCCATTGAACACCTTAATGGAAGAGAAATCAAGGGCAAAAGGATTAATGTGGAACTTTCCAATAAAGCTCATAAAAGGGGGATTGCAGGTTACATTGGACAGTTCGGCGGAGACGAAAAGAACAAAATACCAACTTTAGAGAACCTGCAGACCAGGAATGATGGCCTGAGATCCGGTAACCTTGCCTACTCAATGGGGAATCCGGCTTATTCTTCACTTGACTATGACTATCAGCAGCGGATGAACAATAACACCAAATTTGACTCGAATGGCCAAGCCAGGCAGATGTCCCCTTCTTTCTTCAGAAGGGACCGGAGCCCGCTAAGACGCTCGCCCACGAGAGCAGGCTACACGCTCCCCATGACCGGACAGCAAGCTTCCTACAGAGACCAACCTGCAGCATCGCTTGGGATGGCCTACAGGCCTCAGCCTACTACTGGGCAGGCGGCCATGTACCGAGCCCAGCCCTCCACCATGCTGGCAAATGCATACAGAGCCCAGTCCTCTGTTGCCAATACTCAGGCGGCGGCAGCAGCCTCGGCATTAACATCCTATAATACTCAAGCCTATGGAACCCAGGCCACTGCTTCCCAAGTCGCCACTTACGAAGCCCAGCCCTCCACAACGTACGCTGCTGCTGCTGCTGCTTATGGGGCCCAGACAGCTGCCTCCTATGCAGCCTCCTACGGGGCCCAAGCAACTGCTCTCTCCGCCTCTTACGGAGCCCAGACAGCAGCCAGCCAGTCAGCCTTGTACGCAGCTCACACTCTCTCAGCCCAGCCTGCATCCTATGGAGTCCAGCCCGCCGTTGGCCATGCTGCTTCCTACGGGGCTCAGGCTTCATCTGCGATGCAATCTGCTTATGGGACCCAATCTGCAGCCAGCCTGGCAGCTGCTTACAGCATGCAGGATGCTGCGGCGGCTGCTTACAAAACGCAACTGTCTGCGTCGTTGCCCACGGCTTACAGAGCCCCAGCCGAAGCAGCCTACGCAGCCCAGCAGTCTGCTTCAGCCCCCGTAGCAGCAGGTTATAGGTCTCAGGCTGCAGCATACAATGGGTTGACCCAGACCGGGCAGCAGGCAGCTTCCTATGCAGGGATGTCCCAGGCAGAAACTGCCGTTCTCCACCCACTCTATGAACGCACACGCCTCTCCCCGCCACGTGGAAGCCGTGAGGATCTCTACAGAAAAGCGGCTGCAATGAACAAGAGGTATGCGGCTTTGATCATGCTTTGCACAGCAATCCCGCGTTCTATCCGAGGAGCTCTCTGTACTTCCAGAGGGACTCAAAATGAGATTCCATTCTCCAACCCTGAAAACAGGAAGGGGTTGGGTATGGAGCTCGCTAATAACCCCTTCATTGATTCTGCCTTTAGATTCCCCCCTCCTCTTTCAGCCCTTTTTCTTCTGTGCTTTTTCTATTTAAAGAAAAAGGAAGCAAAAGAATAGTTACACTCACAATTTACTTCTCTCCCAAACTGCATATTATAAATGCATGCATATAACAGAAAGAGACATCCTAGGAACCAAAAATACCTGGGTAATTTGGTGGAAGGTATATGGGCCCTGGTTCCTGAATCTCCCCTATCATATGAAAGTGAAACTAAATTAGCTCCTTAACTTAGCTTGAGCACAAACATATTTAAGGGATGTGTTTGGTTCATACCTGATCCAAAGGCTCTTTAGGTTTTCTAGGTTCCAGTCAGCTTGGGAAAAACATGCTCTGCTCAACGTGCCCTCTATTTTGAGCCATGTTCAACATCCAGGAGCCTGAATTTTTAAGTGGTTATGTAATTAGGTAGAATTTGAGTCCAAAGTATACATGTGGAACATGAGACACCGTAACTAAATCCTTTGAAAACTTAAATGTTTTCCTGGCCAGATTATCAACAGGGAACTTTTCCTACCAGTACTAGGAGTTAGAAAGGCTAGTACCTTAATGCAAGTGAGGATCCTTTATTCATCCTCCTGGAATGTAATTTCTGCACTGTAGTCTCATCAAGTCTGGAAGAGCTCAAGTGCTTTTCTTAAACAGGAATTTATAGTTTTAACTAAGCCACTAAGGGATTCTCTCCAGCCTCCAACACACAGGTAAAAGGGCGGGGGAGGCACAGCATATATTTAATTGGGGCATTTGCCACAAGTCTCTTTTCCTTTTTTTCTTTTTAATTTACCAAATGTCTCTTCTCTTAACCAGGTACAGTTCTGATCTCTCAGATGACCGCCGTTTATCTGACTACTCTGATTTCCGCCGCTTATCTGACTCCCCCCATGCGTACCGCCACTCGCCAACAAAAGCTCAACTGGATTATCGCCGCCTCCCCGAAATGCAGTCTGATGCCCGTTACGCAGGTGCCTATGGCGATTACTTGCGTAATGCACAACTGCAGCTGCATGCTAGTTACCAGCGCCGTCTGTAGAGGAAATTCCCCGCCTTCTGGGGTGGGACTCTGGTTGCCGTGGCCTCCGCCGTTGTAACCTGTAGAGCATAATCCCAGCTGCTGCATCCTAAGTCAGCAGTTCGATTTCAGAACAATCTTTTAGTCCTGACATTTCTTGATCATGGGTGCCCTAGGCCACTTTAGCTCTTAACCTTTCTTTCTTTCTTTTTGTTGTTGTTGTTGTTCTTCCTTATGCCATGTAAAGGGTGTGCTATTAGGTAAGTCATACGTGCTGCCCCAACGCGAGCAATTTTGTAAACAAAAATCTTTTGGGGGATTGCCTTAACCTTACTGTTAGGGCACTCTGTTTGGCCTCAGGAGCATCGTACATTGGTGCACACTGGACCTTCTAAAACCAAAGTATGGCGTCGGGGGGGTTCGCACAAAGAACGACCATCACTTCAGCTTTCTCCTCGGTCTGGTCTTTCTCAAGATCCCGCCCAATGGGAAAACAATTCCACCTGGTTAATCTTTCATTTAATGAAAATGAGAATCACCTTTTCAAATCAGCTCAGTTGCTTCTATGTAACTGCATCCTTCCTTGATTTATGACAGCCTAGGCTGGGCAGGTAAACCTTATGTTAGAAGTGAGTTTAGATCATTTTCTTTTTTTGGGAGGGGGGCTATTATTGTAAATAAAATGGACTCGATGACATTTTAGACCACCCACTTGTGTTATGATTTTGGTGTCCGTTTGTGTATGTGCGCAAATTCCCATTCGTTCATCCTTACCTTCCTGTCATCGGTATGTGTGTAAAACTGACCTTGCCCAACTTTGTCCCAATTTTATCCTGTGGCTCCTATCATTCCCGACCATTTTCCCCATTCAGGTTCTGGGTCAAGAGGTCAATGATCCAGAATCGCTGACGGGCTTAGTCTGGGAACGAGTACTTTACAACAGGGGTGTCAAACTGTCAAACCATGCGTTGCTTAGATTTGGCTTGCAAGGCTGCCCTGGAAACAGCAAAAGACCGGCCCGCAGTGCCTCTGCCAGAAAAAAAAACGGAGCTTGGGAGGGCCGCCTGCTCTGTTTTTACTGGCAGAAGGTTGCAGGAGGCTGTCTTAACAGAAAACCAAGCTCACGAGGGCCACATGAAGGGGGACCGAGCTCCGTTTTCACTTGCAGAGGGTTGCAGGAGGCCATCACAGCTGAAAACGGAGCTCGGGAGCCAGTTTTCACTGGCAGAGCACTCGAGCCGCCACAAGCGCCCAACACGAGTGACATCAAGCTGGCCCCGCCCATCCCAGCCCCCTGAAGTCAAAACACAACCCTGATGCGGCCCTCAATGAAATCAAGTTTGACACCCCTGCTCTAAAACATTCCCATGGGGGACTTCATTCTGCTTGGGGGGGTCCTGGAAGTGCAAACCAGGTGTATCGAATTCATTTGAATTCCTAAAGACCCAGCTTTCCTGCTCCAAAGTGTGTGGCATTAATAGAACCGGAGTTTCCGTATGTGAGGAACTCTGTGCGCCTGCAGTATGAAAAGACAAGTCGCAGTTGCTACTCCCGGTTGTAGTGCAGAACAGGCAGTCCTCGATTGTGGTACTGAGACCCCACAAAAACATTTGTTAACTTGAGTTTTGCCCCAGTTTAAAACTATTCTCACCGCATTTGTTAAGGGAATCACTGCCATTGTTAAGTTAGTAACACGGTTGTTAAGTGAGTCTGGCCTCCCCATCGATTTGGCCTGTCAGAAGGTTGTAAAATGTGACCCTGGGACACGGCAACCGTCATAAATATGAGTCAGCTGCCAAGCATCTGAATTTTGATCACGTGAACATGGGGGTGCTATAATGGTCCTCAGTGTGAAAAATGGTCACAAGTCCCTTTTTTCAGTGCCCTTGTATCTTCAAACGGTCACTAAATGAACTTTTGTAAGTCGAGGACTCCCTGTAATTGCGTGTGCAAAACTCTGCCCGCCCATTGTGTTCTAGAGGTAAATCACCATTTTCTTTCTGTCCCATTTGACCTCCAAGCTATCCATTTGTAAGAAACCCAGACAATGTAGCCTCTCTTGGGTGGGGGGCAAGGTGAGTTCTCAAGATACGGGGAAAGAGAAGCGTGTGGATGCAACACTGGAAGGCCCGGAATACTTTGGTTTAAGGGGTTAGGGTTGTGATTGCTGGCAACTCACTGTGCAAGTGGTGAGGGTTGCTTTTTTCCAAAAACCAATGCTTGGTTTATTCGTTGTGCTAGACCATGGCTTATTTAGCCATGGTTTAATAGCCATCCGTCAGATCTATTGGGCATAGATTCGTAATCAGTTACATCCATGAATTTCACTTAATTCAGCCTCAACAAGAGCTACCTCAAGACTCCAAACAATGTTGAAGATTAAAGGAACTGGTTCCCGTTACAATTTAAAACAAAAATAAAAACAGGATTTCGGGTCAGTAGGTTCTGAAGGACCTTGACTTTGGGTTAGAAGTAGGAAGACTTGATGGTTCAATACTCCCAGTTAAAAGAAGTTAAGTTTTCCGTTCAACACAACCATTTTTTTCCATTATGAAACACACTGCATTCTGCAAGAAGTGACATTGGAGCAGTAAAAATAAATTTAAAATTGGGAAAGGCATTATGCACCGTAACACCCTGACATAACATTCAACTTGGCTGGTATTGTTTCTTGGCAAGATTTTTGTGGATTCTTATGGCATCATAATATGGATCCTATCATTCATCCCTGCTTAAAAATCAGTTAATGTTGATAAGTATTTAATTGTGTCTGGGTGTTTTTTTTTCTTATGGTATGCAAACTTTTTTTTTATTTGCTTCTGAGAGTTAGGAGGGGTTGGGCCACTTCTGCCTGATCCCCTGGACTTGGGAGTACAGGTAATCCTTGACTTCTGGCCTCAATTGAGCCCAAAATTTATGTTGCTAAGCTTTGTTAAGTGAGTTTTGCCCCATTTTACAACCTTCCTTTGCCACAGTTATTAGGTCGGTAACATAGTCGTTAAGTGAATCTGGCTTCCCCATTGACTTTGCTTGTCAGAAGTCACAAAAGGTGATCACATGACACCAGGATACTGCAACCGTCATAAATAAGAATCAGTTGCCAAACTGGCTGAATTTCAATCACATGACCAGGGGGATGCGGCAAAGGTTATAAGTCACTTATTCCATGCCATCGTAATTTCAAACTGTCACTAAATGAACCATTGCAAGACAAGGACTACCTGTATAGCCTCCTAGTCTACAAATTGGTTGTATAGGCTGACTAGCCAGAAAAAAACATTTATGGCTTGCTTTAATTTTGGTCGCCATACTACAAAAAAGATGTTAAGACTTTGGAAAAAGTGCAGAGAAGAGCAACTAAAACGATCGAAGGCCTGGAGATTAAAACATATGAAGAACGGCTGCAGGATTTGGGTTTGGCTAGTCTAAAGAAAAGAAGAATTGGGGGGGACATGATAGCAGTGTTCCAGTACTTGAGGGGCTGCCACAAAGAAGAGGGGGGTTAACTTATTCTCCGCAGCATCACAAGGCAGGACAAGAAACAACGGGTGGAAATTAATCAAGGAGAGAAGCAGCCTGGAATTAAGGAGGAACTTCCAAACAGGACAATTAACCAGTGGAACAATTTGCCACCAGAAGGCTTTTAAGAAGAGTCTAGACCAGGGGTGTCAAACTGGCAGCATCACATGACGTATTGGGACTTTTTTCCCTCTTTGCTAAACGGGGTGGGGCCAGGGCTACCAAGTGATGCATCTGGCCTATGTTTGACACCCTTGATCTAGACAGTCACTTATCTGTAGTAGTATAGGTTCTCCTCCTTGAGCAGGGAGCTAGATTAGAAGACCTCCAAGGTCCCTTCCAGCTCATTCATTCTATTCTAATTTCAACAACCCCACGATTTGATTCTTAACCAGTCCATTTTAGTGCTGTGCTCATTGCATTATTAGTCTCAGTCCTTCCAAACGGCAACAGAGCTTAAAGCTTACAAAATGAACTGCTGATTGGTGAAGATGCTTAGATTTCGTCCATGAATCCTGGGCATCTCACTGGACAGAAGGGGAATCCTGGAGAAGAAGAATAAGGCACAAAGCTGCAGGTGAGAAGTAGAAAAAACTTGTCCTTATTGGGCCAGTTAGCAGGAATGTCAGAGTTTCGGGTGAAGGGAGGTGTTTTGTCTCATAAAGGTAAAGATAAAGGTCCCCCTTGCACATCTGTGCTAGTCATTTCCGCCTCTAGGGGGCATTGATCATCTCCATTTCAAGGCCGAAGAGCCAGTGCTGTCTGAAGACGTCTGTGGTCATGTGGACGGCATGACTAAACACCAAAGGTGCATGGAGGAACGCTGTTCCCTTTCCACCAAAGTGGTCCCCATTTTTCTACTTGCATTTTTTTTTTTACGTGCTTTCAAACTGCTAGATTGGCAGAAGCTGGGACAAGTAACGGGAGCTCCCGCAATTACGCAGCGCTAGGGATTCGAACTGCCGACCGATCAACAAGTTCAGTATCTTAGCCACTGAGCCACCGCGTCCCACTTTCGTCTCCTTACAGTGCTACAAAACTATGAAGTCTCTGGCTAACTGTGGCATGGACTGATTTTCTTATTTTTATTTTTTTGTCTTGCCTGGAAAAAAGGGGGTTTGTGTTGGGAAATTTTTTAAGACAATCATTCACCTTTTGTTGAGAATGGGCATGTGTCTCTCTATTGTGCTCCTGTTCCTCTTAGGATACGAGGTACTCCAGATTGTGGAGTTCCTTAAAGAAACACCCAAGCCACTTTTAGGATGGCTAACTAAATTATCTTGACCCAAGCTCTTTTTCTGGGTTCACTCCACTGAAATCCGTGTGTGATACTACCACAACCACGCAATTGAGCCCAAAATTTCTGCTACAAAGTGGTCAGTTGTGAAGGGTCAGTTGTGAAGCCAGTTTTGCCCCCATTTTAAGACCTACCTTGCCACAGTTGTTAAGTAAATCACTCCAGTGTTTAAATCCGTAACACGGTTGTTAAACCAATCTGGTTTTTCATTGACTTGTCAGGCGGTCCCAAAAGGGGATCCCAGGACGCCGTAAATACAAGTCACCTGCCAAGCATCTGAATTTTGATGAGTTGACCATGGAGATGCTTGGTGTGAAAAATAGCCCTACCTCCCTTTTTTTTTTCAAGGGCCGTTCTAACTTGGAACTGTCACTAAATGAGCTGCTGTAAGTCGAGGACGACCTATGATAAGAGGCTGGGGCTGCCTTTTACAAGTTTGCTACTTTAAGCCTGCATGTTTAAGTTGGAGGGATTTTTGAAACCTGGTTTCTTAAACGGAGCCCTTTGGCTCACTTCAGGACAACCTGCCTGAGCCGACGCACCTGCGAGTTGCACCACGAAAAGGGGAAATTTGAATCCGGATCGCTCCCAAACCGAATTAAGACAATCCAGCCCTTTTTGAGCCCAGCTTTGATGGCGCTGCGCGCCGGAGGGCTTTCCCCGACCGACCCCCACCCCCTCGCCCACGTGGGAACCAAGTCCTCCCTTTTCCCACGGCTCCAATTACGAGCGGAGGCTTACGTCGCGATCCGGGGCCCCCGGGCCTTAGGGACCCCCACCCTATCCTCGCACCCGTCGGGGTGGGAAGGCGGGCGGCAGAATTGCGAGACACGTCCGGGCAGGGGGAGGTGGGATCGGACCTAGGGTCTTCCACCTTGGCAAGTTTAAGGCTTGTGGACTTCAGCCCCCAGAGTTCCTGAGCTAACGTGACCGGAGGAGGAATTCTGGGAGTTGAAGTCCACAAGTCTTAAAAGCTGTCAAATTTGAAGACCTTTGCAAGCGGAGACGTCCTGGCCACTCGGAAGGATCTGCGCTCCCGATTGCTCCGCGCGGAGAGCCGAAAAGTCAGCTCCCGCCTTGCAGCCCGCCCGCCGTTTGTCTCGGGATCCCCATCCGGGAGAATTCCCGTCGCGGAGTAGGAGGTCCCGCTTCGTCGTTTCCGCGTACGAGGAATCGGTGGGCGCCGCTTCCGCAGCCTCCCTCCCCTTTTTTTGCCGACTTTTAAAAAGCCGTGGACGGGCGATCTTGGCATTTCACGGCAGGAAAAATAAAACGTGTTTTACAGCCATTCCGAGCTAAAACACCCCCCCCCCCGCCCTTCCTCTTTCGTCATCCTCCCCAGTTTGCAGAATACACCCATTCTGGACCTTTGGCAAACTTTCAGCTGTCCTTTAAAAAGGTTCTCCAACCGTGGCCAACTTTACGACTTGTGGACTACTACAACTCCCAGCTATGCTGTCTGAGGAATTCTGGGAATTCAAGTCCACGAGTACAGCTGGCTGAGGAATTCTGGGAGTTGAAGTCCACAAGTTGTAAAGTTGCCCATTATAGGAGACCCCTGCTTTAAAGGATGCTCTTCACAAAGCCTCGAGGCTGTCTGTGTCTTATTGTTAGTTCCCCCTCCCCCCCAGATCTGGGCTGAAAGGAGGAATCTGCTAGCTTGGATGACGGTCCTCCTGGGTTATGCCGATTTAGATTTCTAAAGTCACCCCCAAAGGCTCCCATGTCACTCAGGAATGACCAAAGGAGTCTGAAGGCCTCCTTCTTAACATGTTGCATTTAATGGGAATTGGAAGTCCCCTGCTTTCAAGCTGCCAAGGTTGAGAAAACACTGGGTTAAAAGGAGATGGTTATGCAGTTAGCCATTACTGCAACAAACCTCTTGCAACAAACAATTACAGATTTCAGCGTTGCCCTTTTAGAATTACAAGACCATGCGGGCGTTTTAAGCGCCAAGAGATTGCCAATCCCATCAAACTTTGAAAGAAGGGCTTTTGACATATTACAACAAAGGTCTTCAAATTTGGCAATTTGTGGACTTCAACTCCAGAATTCCTGAGATAACATGACTGGAGGAGGAATTCTGGGAGTTGAAGTCCACAAGTCTTCAAGCTGTCAAGTTTGGAGACCCCTGTATTACAATTGCAGATGCAGTGTAGGTAAATTCTCTCACGTGTAACGTGCATCTCCCCATCCACCCTGCTTTCCTCGGTCTCCTGTTCGCTTTAAACCCTCCATGCACCCGACGAAGTTAATTTCCTGCAGCTTTCCCCCAAAGAAAAAAAGGTTCGTGCCATTAAATACAGTCCGATGGTTGGAAAATGATACAATTTCCAGGAAGTTCCAGTGACTTAAAGGAAAATTAGAATTGGGGTCTTATCCCACATTGACGGACGGCATTCAAATATTGAATTATAAGTTTTGATTTTTATTTTATTTTTTTAAATAATAAAGACCTCCACGAATTTCTCTAAAACCTTAAACACGGGAATAAACTTTTCCCGGAACCTTTGCGCGGCCGGTGAAATTGCCGGAGGGAAGTTGAAAGCCTTTCTCTCCTTACGTAGAGAAGTCCTACCAGGAGGCGGACGGCGCCTGCGCCAATGACGGAAGGAGGCGTGGCTAGTGCCGGAAGTTGCGGCAGAGGGGAAACAACATGGCGCTGAGCGCGGCAGGTAACGTGGGGGTAGGGGTGAGGCGTCGCCATGGCAATAGGTCTCCGGCCCGAGGCTCGGCCAGAGGCGATGGACAGCGGGGAAGAACAGGGGGGCGACTCGGGCTCCAGGCCCGGGCCTCGCCCCCACCGCGGCTTCCTCCTTTCCACCCCAGGTCACGACGACGCCGAGTGGGAGCCGCCTTCCGAGGCCGAGCTGAAGGTGATCCAGGCCCGGCGCGAGCGGCAGGACAAGATCAGCAAGCTGATGAGCGAGTACCTGCTGAAGGGCTACCGGATGTTGGGCGAGTGTTGCGACGAGTGCGGGGTGAGCGAGGCCTGCCCCGGGGCGTATGCAGAGTGCTTTCTCCCCCCCCCCTTCCCCTGGCCTGACGGTTACACGAAGAAAGTTGGAGGGGGGAAAGGGGGGCTTTTGCCCGAGGAAAGGGGGCAACTTGGTGATCAGACAAGACCAGAAACGAGAACAATCAGGCCAAAGGAGATGCCAGGCTCTGATGACATGGCTCCTTGGTCAAGGCTGTCTTAATGCATGGGCCTGATGGGCACTTGCCCGTGGGCCCCACCAGCATAGGGGCCCCATGCTAATTTCTGCATGTCAACCCTTAAATGCTCCTTATCATATAGATATATCATACATATATTATGCAAATATATGTTGAATTTTATCAATCATTTACATTTTTATTCCTGTGAAGTAGTTGTCGTTGGGCAGGCCCAGTACGAAAAAAGCAGTTTCCTTCAGCAAGGGGTGGTGGGTGGGTGGGCTTTCCTTGCTCTCCCTTGCATGCATGCCCATCACTGGCAAACCAACCCTGACTTCTACCCTTTTCTCCTCCCACCCCTCCACCCCTTTGCCTTGGTCACCGAATTTCCTTTCAGACCATTTTGCTGCAAGACAAGCAGAAGAAGTTGTACTGTGTCACCTGCCAAGAGCTTAATTCTGATGTGGACAAGGACAATCCAGGTACGGTGGGCAGAGGGAGTGGGGAGCTGTTTCTCTTATTCACCTGCCCCGCTTGGTGCAATCTGGTCCTCTCAGTATATATTGCCCAGTTACAGAAAGAGATGATGGGAACTGTTCTGTGCTTCTGCCAGCACCAAATGGGAACAGCCTGTGTGGGTGTCACGGTGTAAATGGGATCTTCCAACTTTTAATACACTGCTTCCGTAAATTATAAACTCTGAAATGTAGTTCAACTGCAAAAGGAGCTATTGGGTGGAAGTTTTGTGCAGTTGCTGCTTCAGATAAAATTTTGCGCTTCTCTTGACAACCGAAGTAGTCTTGTATTTGTGCTGCTTTCTTTGCAAGTGGGGAAGAGATCCCCTTTGCTGTGGTTGGAAGCATCTCAAGTTTTAAATTGCTGCCAGAGAATTTGGACAGATTTTTCCACGTCATACAAAAAGATCCCTGGACTTTAGCAACTGTCCTAGACAGTGCTTGTTGGTGAAACCGGAAGCAACAGCCCGTGATCCCATCTCTTTGATCTCTCTCTCTCTCCCTCTCTCTCCCTCTAGCACTCAATGCACAAGCCGCCCTTTCCCAGGTGCGGGAGCGACAGCTTGCTGCCAACACTGATGAAATGGCGTCGCGCCCAGAGCATTGCGAAGGGGCAGCCTTGGGTCTTCGGTCAAATGCCCCTGACCCAGCCCTTCCAGCATCCACTGCTGCACCCAATGCTCCATTGGCACGCAACACCCTGGCTGCGGCAGAAGAGATCATTCTGCAGAAGATCGGCTGGGCAAGCCATCATCTCCAAGAAACCACCTCTGTTGAAAGGAGCATCCAGCTTTGTTCACTCATCCGTTCTTGCACGGAGGCTCTCAAGGGCATTAGGGAGCTGCCACAGTGAGGATGCCCCAGCTTGTAATGGCAGTGCCAGGCCTGGCATGGAGTGTAGGCCATGCCTGGGGTGCCAGAGGAATCCTCTCCCCCACACCATTCATCATAGGGGCTGGGTGATTGAATTAAGACTGGGCTCTCCCTTCTGATTAAAATGTGAGCTTTTTTTTTTTTTTTTTTTGCCTCATACAAGTTGTCCTGACGTTTGAGGAATGTTTCAGAGGATTTGCACGTATAAATCTGTCTAATCCGGGAGAAGGAAAGGATAGATAAACCAGAGTTAAAACTGGTTTGCTAGCAACATTTTAGGCACCAAATTTTGGGGCTCCTGCAGACTCTTCAGCCTAGATCCACTCACCATCCCGCTTGCCATCCAAAGATTTCAGGTTATCAGGAACTCCCATTTGTTGTCATTTTTTGTGTGAAGCATTAAACGTTTCAAATTTCAAGGCACAAGATAATGGTTGTGTTGTGTCGAATCTTTGCTGGTTGTGAAGGAATCGGGCTTGGCATGCAATTTTTACCCCTATGGCGCGTCAGGGGCCACCTGTCTTCAAACTTTGAAACTTTAATAACCAATACTTGAAAAAAGAAGCTGTAAGCTAAGAAATGGCAGCTTTCTCATCTTAGACATCTTAGAAAATAAAATTAAATCAACCCGGTGGATGCCTTGTTGGACTATCTACCTTTGATGACAAGTGACACTTGAAATTGGTCAGATATGGTTGAATACAGGTAAATCCTTGACTTAACTGCAGTTGAGCCTGCAATTTTGGTCATTAATCTTGACAGTCGTAAAGCAGATCACTATGTGGCTGCACCCAATTTTATGACCTGTGTTTTTGTTTTGCTATGGGAGATTTTTTTCCCCAAGAAGCCAGAAGCAAATTTTCCAGAAGGAAAATGCTGAAAATTATGGTCATGTGGCCATGGGATACTTCAAACGGTCATAAATGTGAGCTAGCTACCCAGTGCCCCAAATGCAGTCACATGACCATTGGAGCCCATTCAAATCCGCATTGTAAGTCTCTCTCTTATTGTAACTTTGAGTTAAGTGGCTGGTCATAAATCAAGTTCTACTTATAGGAATATTCCTATGTGCAAGAATGTGTACATTCGCTTCTGCCTGGGTTTACATAACTGTAACAAGCTCCAGAAGGACCAGCCTTCTTCAAAAAACAACCAAGTGTAGGAATGCAGTTTGCTAGTTCTCTCTCCAAATAGGTTAAACCTTTTGTGTGGGTGCTTCTATTATGTGGCGCAGGATCGTAAGCATGGAAGGCAAAGAGTACAGTTGGCTGCCCATCTTCGAAAACTGCAGGGATGGGAGAAACGAACAAATTAACAAGTTTTTGTGATCCAAAGGATAAATGGAAAGTGGCTGGGCAAGCAGGGAGAATTTGCCCCTACCGTGATCCTCTGAAGGGATGCAGTTCAGACATGAGACTTTTGCTCCAAAACGAGCGCAGAGCAAGGCCACAATAGTAGGGTTTCTCCTGTGGACTGCTTTGAAATTGTGCTTCTGCGACAGTTCTGGATTTCCTGGCTAGGGGGGAGCAAATATTCACGGCACCCGTTAAGTGTAATCTTTAAACTGGGCTTTAGGCTGCTTGGCCAAGCTTGGCATTGATCAAGAGTCCTTCAAAGGATCTTCACGCCACAGCCGTGGCTGGGAAGCTCTTCTGGCTGTTTCTGGTCTGCCCAGACGCCGCTCTTCGGATGGACTCTTTCCTCCAAACACCAGGAAAGAGGGCGACCCCTCCTTCCAGAAAGTGGATCCACCAGTTTGAGCCCACCAGAGATTGGACATGATCCATCTTTTGCCCCTTCAGCGGACAGACCAAAATAGGTGAAGTCTGGCATTTATCCCCCTTGGCCACACCGGATCTAGGCTCTATTGGCACAACATGCTAATAATCTCTCTGAGTTCTGACAAAGCAACTGAATTAAACAATAGGCAGCATCATGTTAACTGGTGCAATGCCCAAATTAAGAAAGAAAAAGAAAGAAATTAGGAGGAGGGAGAAAGAGGCGGAGGGACAGAAGGACTGCAAAGAGAAAGGGAAGGAAGGAAAGAAAGAGGTAAAGAAATAGGGAGAGGGAAGGGAAGGAGAAAGGAAGGAACGAAGGAAGAAGCTAGAAATAGGGAAGGAAGGTCAGATGGAAAGATCAGGAAGAAAGGAAAGGGAGGGAGGGAGTGAAAGAAATGGGATGGAAAAGGGAGGGAAGGAGGAAGGGAAAGGAAAGAGGAAGGAAGGACAGACGGGAGAAGCTAGAGATAGGGAAGGAAAGTCAAGTGGAAAGAAAGATCAGGGAGGAATAGAGGTAGCGAAGGGAGGAAGGAAAAAGACGGGAGAAAGGAAGGGGTAGAGAGGAAGGAAGGAAGGAAGGAAAGGATAGAGGAAGGAGGGAAGCATAAGAGAAGCAATCTACTCGCAAGTCTGCCTCGTCGATCCCGCTCTTCGCAGGAGGGAATGGTGCCTGGGGCTCAGCACAGCCGGGGGCCGCTTTGCGGGCTCCCCCGAGGGTCGCGGAGCGGAGCGGCTCCTGCCCCGCCGAGCCAGAGGCCGCGCTGCCTCCCGGGCCGCCCGGCGGGGTCCCTTTAAGCGGCGGCAGCGGCGTCCTTGCGCGCACTGCCGGGCGGCCGATCCGCAGCGTCCTTGCGCGCAGCAGCAGACAAAGGCCGGCGTGCAGCCGAGCGGGCGCTGCAGCCGCGAGGTCCACGGTGCCTCTGAGCATAGGCCGAGTGCCCCCATGGCCCGCGGGGGCGTCCGGCTGCTGCTGCCGCCGCCGCCTCTCCTTCCCTCGGCGGGGCCATGAGCTGCTCTCCCCCGGAGCCCCCGGCCGGCCAGGCCTGCGCCCTGGAAGGGCTGCCCCCGCTGCCCAAAGGGCTGAGCGGCATCCTCAACTCCAGCGGCGGCTCGTGGCGCGAGATCCAGAAGGTCTACAGCAAGAAGTCGCGCATCCAGGACGACCTGCGCCAAGCCCAGGCAGCCCCGGGGGAGAAGCCGCCGGCCCCGCGACCCCGCCGGCCCGCCAACCTGGATGCCGCGCTGGCCGTGCTGCGCAAAGAGATGGTGAGCAATGCCCCGGGAGGGAGGGGGGGGGCGGGAGAAAATCCCCGGAGCCTCGGGTGGCTTTTGCCCTCCAAACCAGGCTCCACCCATCCATGGGGGTCCTTGGGATGCGCATCGGCCGATCTCTCTTTGGGGACCCCCGGCCCTCATCCCACCTGAGCCCACCTTGCAGCGTGGGTTGTCAGGAAAGACCCCCTCCCACCTGACTCACCTCCCACCCCACCGACCTAGTGTAATCTATTAGATTAACAGAGTCGGAAGGAACCTTGGAGGTCATCTAGTCCAACCCCTCCCCTAGCAGGAGACCCCGCCTACCCCATTTCTGACAAATGGGCAGTCCAGTCTCTTCTTGGAAAGCCTCCAAGGATGAAGCTCCCTCAATTTCTGAATAACAGAATAATAACAAATTAACAGAAGGGACCTTGGAGGTCATCTAGTCCAGCCCCCACCCAAGCAGGAGACCCTACCTTATTTCTGACAAATGGGCAGTCCAGTCCCTTCTTGGAAAGCCTCCAAGGATGAAGCTCCCCTCCCCCACTTCCATTTGATCCATTCGTTACATTTCCACACACTTCCCGTCCTACCCGAAGTGACCCTAAATTTCCTGCCACCCCGTTTTCTTCCCCGTGGGGACAAAAGCACCCCTTTTCCCACGGCTCACCCAGGTGCGAAAGCAGAAACTTTTTTAAAAAAGCGCCTGGCAACGAACGGAGAGGCTTCTGCAGAAGAAGCTGGACTGGGCTGCTTTGAACCCGGATCAGCACGAGTTGGAAGCGGGATGCTTCCCCTAAAACAAGAGAAGGCGGTTTGTGGAAACCTGGTCAATGGAGGCATGAGAGGGGGGCCCTCAAGGGCAGGCGTGTTCTTCAAGGGATCCCTCTTGGTCGTACCAAAGGTCATGAAAACTGCAGGTCTAAAATTAGCCACTTGCATCACGCCAAGGGCTAAATTTGAGGCAGTGGGGCTGTCTTTGTTTATTTGATGTTATTTCTTGTTTGTTTCTCACCTTTATTATTTTTACAAATAACTCAAGGATGCAAACATCTCCAACACACCTTCCTCCTTCCTTATTTTGCCCACAACAACAACCTTGTGAGGTGGGTTGGACAGAGAGAAGGGGACTGACCCAAAGTCACCCAACCAGTTTTCATATCTAAGGCAAAACTAGAATTCACCATCTCCTGGTGATTGGCCCAAAGTCACCCAGCTAGCTTTCATGCCTAAGGCAGGACTAGAACTCACTGTCTCCTGGTGATTGGCCCAAGTCATCCAGCTGGATTTCTTACTTAAGGAGAGATTAGAACTCACCGTCTCCTGGTGATTGATCCAAAGACACCCAGCCGGCTTTCATGCCTAACGCAGGACTAGAACTCACTGTCTCCTGGTGATTGGCCCAAAGTCACCCAACTGGCTTTCATGCTTAAGGCAGGACTAGAACTCATAGCCTCCTGGTGATTGGCCCAAAGTCACCCAACTGGCTTTCAGGACTAAGGTAGAACTAGAATTCACCGTCTCCTGGTTTCTTGCCTGATGCCCCAACCACTAGACCACATAGGATGGGCGTACTTTCTGGGCTTAATCGCACAATGGCTCTGCAAGTGAGGCGAGGAAGAGCGGGAGAGCTGAATAGGAACTTCATCCTCCCTGGGTGGGTCCCATGGTTGGTGATTTAAGGGCAGCCCCCATCAATGCACAAAGACCTTTTAAATCAGCCAAATAATAACCATTATCATTCATTTGAGGAAGGGGCATGCTTGCCAGGCCATTCAGTGCCCATAAGATTGAACGTCTGCATTCCTATTAGAAAATATTAGTGTTTAAATAGATAGCATCTCAAGTCAAGATTTTGTTAACATTATTAACTCCCTTGGTGCTTTGTGTGTTTGCATAAGTCTGCTTGAGCAAGGGGCTGGACTAGAAAACCTCCAAGGCCCCCTTCCAGCTCTGTTATTCTGTTAAATAGACAGAGCTGTGTTTCAAAGGGAAGTTCAGATGTTCAAGGAACCTAGATAAAGAGTTTAGAGAATAGAAAGAAACCGTCATTGTTTTCGACACGTACTCCCCCCCCCAAAAGGAAATCAGAGTCAATGGCCAACCAGAGTCACTATCAGAGGATGGGCAGCATATAAATAAAAATAAAATAAACGTGACTGACTTAACAACAGGATGGCTGTGTTCCCACAACCAACCTGTCTCGCCTGAAACGAGGTCACGACATTGATGTGCAAGGGAATGGGGAGGATCCAATCTAGGCCACTGTGATAAACCAGCATGTGGGTGACCTCAAATTGAGCCTTGTGGTGGACTCCCATGGAAAGGATGAGACACAAGCGAGTGAACTCGGGATGGGAGTCCAGAGCAATTTCTAGTGCTCCATTTTTATTGAGAATTTTACACATAGTAAGCATTCACATTGTGGATTACAATAATTAAACATAATACACAGAATTATTTACAATTGTCTGAGCTGCTTGATTGTTTCTGGTGTTTACTTTTAATTTCCTTGTTTTATCTAGGTGACCTTTAGGCAGACATGTATGTATAAGGTCTTAGATTAATCATTACTCAATACTGGAGTCAGAGTTATTCCCACAGAGCCTAACATTCTGCAAAAGCAGCCGTTGAGTTTTGATAAACCCGAGTGTAGTGGTTTATTGTGTGAATCCAGTCATTTTCGACGTATAGCACTTGGACTTTTTGGAACTGCAACTGTGGGAAGGATAAGAAGGATAAAAGGGGATATGACATCATCAAATTTATGGGAGGCTTCAACTTATTTAATTTATTAATCACATTTGTATGATTGCAACTGCAAGAAACAATTTAATATTCCATGTAGGTCATTGGAGGTCATGTAGTCCAACCCCCTGCTCAAGCAGGAGACCCTATACCCGTGATGGTGAACCTATGGCATGCACGCGAGCTGCAGGCAAACTTACCTCACTGGGCATGTGCCTGCCTCACAGCTGATTTTTGGCCGGTTTGAGGCCTCCCTCCAAAAGGCTTGAGGAAGGAAGGCTTCTGCAGGCTTCTGCAAGCTTTGCAGGCTGAAAATTAGCCCAGTTTCATCACTTCTGGTATTTTTGGAAAAACAGGAAGTGACGAAACGGAGCTAGTTTTCGGCCTACAAAGCTTGCAGAAGCCTTCCTCAAGCCTTTGGGAGGCCGAAAAAAGGCCTCAAACCGGCCCAAAATCAGTTGTGAGGTGCAGTGCAGGTAAGGGGGAGGTGGGTGGATTGGGCGTGCATGCATAGGGGGCAGTGGGGGGGGGGGCATGCACATTGCCTCCTGGGTGCTGACACGCACAATTTTTGGCACAGGAGCCACCACTGCCCTATACCATTCCACACAAATAATTGTCCTGTTTCTTCTTAAAAAACCTCCAGTGATGGAGCAACCACAACTTCTGGAGGGAAGTGTTTGCAAGGGTTAATTGTTCTCACTGCCACGCAACACTGTTTTAAATAAACAATACTGTCAAGGTCATATTAAAAAGACAGGATGCATGTTTAATAAAAGCCTTTAGAAGCAACCAGAAATGGAAAAGCAGGAAAGATAAAATTAACTCTGCAATTTCTTTTCTTTGCAAGAATTGAGAGCTATCTGTCTGGAATTGGATCCAGGCAGAAATGAAAGGATGGGATGTTTGCAAAAGGTTGCATTTGCCGCTTCCCTGCAAAAAAAATTGATTTTTTTTTTTTCAAATAATTGGTAATTGGAATTTCACTTTCATCCGAAGCAATGAAATTAGATAGGGGAGAAAAAATAACTATATATATATATATATATATATATATATATATATATATATATATATATATATATATATTATGTGTGTGTGTGTGTGTGTGTGTGTGTGTGTGTGTGTGTGTGTCAGTTGGGTACATATATCTTTCTGTGCACATAGTAACATTATCATACATATTTTACTTATTTATGTTTATAATCATTCTAGTCAGTGCAGTCACGACTGAGTTAGATAAAGTAAGAAAATGAATGTGAAATATACCCTTGAAAGACAGTAACTCCAATGTTAAGGATAATATAATAAATGATACATGTGATTTTAAAAAAAAATGACAGTATAAAAAAAAAATGACCTTGTGCTCAAAGTTTGTACAGTACAAGATTTTTCCACCAGAGGGTAGCAAAGTTCCATAGAATCAATTTAAAAGTTTTGTGGGTTTCAGAGCTGGGGGCCATTTGGCTGATTTTATTCTAAACCAAGAGAGTCTCTAACCTTGGCAACTTTGAGACTTGTGGATTTCAACTCCCAGAATTCCCCACCAGCCATTTTGTCCCATTAGCTGTTGACAAAAAACACATTCAGCTTTATACCCCTTAGTTGTTTAATTTTTGTTTATTTACTTATTTATTTATGGGACGAAGTCCACCTCTCTTAAAGCTTGTTGGCTGGGGAATTCTGGGAATTGAAGTCCACCCATCTCAAAGCATGCTGGCTGGGGAATTCTGGGAGTTTTAATTTAGATATCTTAAAGATACAGGCTGGGGAATTCTGAGAATTTAAATCCACCCATATTAAAGCATGCTGCCTGGGGAATTCTGGGAGTTTTAAGCTAGATATCTTAAAGATGCAGACTGGGGAATTCTGGGAATTGAAGTCCACCCATCTCAAAGCATGCTGGCTGGGGAATTCTGGGAGTTTTAATTTAGATATCTCAAAGCATGCTGGCTGGGGAATTCTGGGAATCAAAGTCCACCCGTCTTTAAGCTGTCAAACATTGGAAAATACTAGAAGCTGCAGTTCTCAATGGAGGTAGCCCTTTCCATCTAACTGGCCACAAATTCGAATCCTGACAGCTCCACAGTTCAACCGTCTGCTTTCCTTCCCTGCTGCAGGTGGGTCTCCGACAACTGGACATGTCTCTTCTTTGCCAGCTCTGGTCTCTGTACGAGTCCATCCAGGAATTCAAAAGCCTCTTCCAGGACATGTCATCCTCGCTCCACTCAGAAGGCAGCCTGGCTGCCGAAAACGGCTTCTCGGACGAGGAGGAAGATTTTGACCTGGACCCATTAAGTCCAGATGGGCCACGGGAACCCCCTCCGGCCCACCAGCAGCTGCGCTTCCTCCAGCCCCAAAACTCCCGGGATCAGTGGCTTAAGGACTCTTTTCATATTGCGATCTGAGCCAGGCTTGGCCAAACGACATCGGGGAAAGGCCAGCTGGAATGTCAGCATTGGAATAAGGCATCGTGGTTTGTTTCTGGAGCAACCCAGCCTGTTTTCAGCTTTCCACCTAGTTCCTGGGCCTTTTTCCCCCCGATCGTGTTTCTCCCTTGAGAAATCGACATGATTTCTTTGGCCTTTCCAGAAAGAGATGGTTTGCAGAGGGACAAAATGCAGGGATGTGCTTTGGAGTGGAGAGTCCCAATTGCAACACGAGGGATCCAGTGTTGAGATTCTTTAGGACTGTCTTCGAAAGAGCATTGGGAAAGACGCAAGAAGGGTCGAAATTAACCGGAACATCGCTTGAATTTCCTGAAAAATGCCTCTCCATCTTCCAGCTTGTCTCCCCCCACCCCCACCCCGTAAAGATCTGGTATCTTTTTTCCTCCAACTCAGGGCCCCTACCAATTTCCAGAATTTTCAGCCTACGTGAAGGACAAGACCACCGTCTGGAATTGGGGCTGGGTGTGGAGAAATGGCCCTGAAAATTGAAATGGAAATGCATTTTATTTATTCGGTCAAGGGTCAGCAACGCCGACCTGAAAGATTTTGTGAAGATTTTTCCTGGGAGGGGGAAAAAAAAGAAGATCGCTTGGGCTCTTCTTCAGAATGCAGGTCTCTCCTGGGTAAAAATTGGACTTTATCAAATTTACTTGTCCTTGCGTGGAGATGCGAGTCACCTCTGAAGCTCTTTTGATATTTGGAGGATAGGAAAGGCTTGGCTGCATCTCTGAAGGATTCTGGCCCTTCCCTTGCCTCTTTCTTCTTCCCCACTGCCAGGTTTCCTGTGGCTGAATGAAATTTGGGATACTGATCCCTTTTGCTCCTGTGTGGTACTAACAGCATCCCTAAAAGGGAGTAAGAACTGCCACCCAATGGCCGAGACTTTTCCTTGTCCAAAGACTTGGGTTGAATACGTTCCAATCTACCTAATTAGAATCATGAGGACTATGAACTTAATTTTTTTTTTTTTTGAAACAGGGGATGGCCAGTCCAGCTTGCATTCTGAGGATCCGAGCTTTGGGCAAGGACCCTGAACATAAAATTCTAGAGACTTCTATTGCAAATGTATTATTTTATTTTATTATTTTTTTGCAGTGGAAATTTGCAAGGAAGGGATGACCGGGTCAGAAATAGAGGGGGGGTGGGGGAAACTCTTCTGGATGCAGCTTCATTTTGCTTCTGGCATGTTGCTGCTGAAAGCCTTTAGCATAAACGATAGAATAGGGGGCCTGGGAGGTATGAATTGCCCCCACCCCGTGGATTTTATTTAGCTTTGATTTAGCATGCCATCGATTTAAGCTCTGATTGAAGGCTTAGGATAAGACATGTGGTGCGGTTTATTCGGCAAAGGGGGGCTTTGCACAAATGTGTAAACCTGCCCCAGGTAAGCCAGCCAAACAGGTTTTTGCATGATACGTGTTAGTTTCCTTCGTGGGGGCTGATGCACCCCACTTTCTCCTCCTCGATTGCACACACAAGAAATAGTTAGGAATGTGCTATATACAATATTTTGAGATTATTATTTTTTAAATCTGGCCATATTGCCTTGGCTGGATTTTATGACTGTCCTACTGCTCTAGCCATGTTACCTTGGCTAAATATTTAATTGCCTACTGTTTTCTAAGAATATTATTATAATTTGGGGGGTTTTAGCATTGGGGAAGAGGATAATGGGTTGCCAAATGTTTGCTTCTCCTCCTTCCCATCTTTTGAAGGCAGAAGACGAAGTTGGATGGTTCATGAATATTTCAGAAAGCTGGACAGGCCATTTTTCTCCCCACCACCCATCATGGCAGCGAAAGAGGGAGGTGCGAGAAATAAAGTGACCATCTCTTGAAGGCTGGTGTGTGATCCATTCCAAGCTGCAAGTTCAGAGCTTGCAAAGTGACAGGAATCTCAACAGAAAGTAAGGATTGGAAAGGACGTTGCTGTGACCTGGATCTCATTTAAAAATCAGGCTGAATTTCTGGAGGGTAAAAATCTGTACAACAGTGAACCAATCTGTCTCCAGGGGTTGTGGCTTCTTCAAGATAAAAAAGATTCAGATTAACAGAGTTGGAAGGGACCTTGTAGGTCATCTAGTCCAACCCCCAGCCCAAGCAGGAGACCCTACACCATTTCTGACAGATGGCAGTCCAGTCTCTTCTTGAAAGCCTCCAGGGATGAAGCTCCCACAACTTCCGAAGGCAACTTCTGTTCCATGAATTAATTGTTCTCACTGTCAGAAAGTTTCTCCTTATTTCCAGGTTGAATCTCTCCTTGTTCAGTTTCCATCCATTCTTCCTTGTCTGGCCTTTGGGTGCTTTAGAACAGGGGTCCCCAACCACCGGTCCGCGGACCGGTACCGGTCCGCGGAACAACTCCTACCGGGCCGCGGCTTGCTGGGCGCCACCATCTTTTTTTCATGAAAAAGTGCTTCCGGTGAGCTTTTCCGGGTAGAAAGCTCACCGGAAGCACGTTTTCATCAAAAAAAGATAGGCGGCGCCAACGCCTTCGGTGAGCTTTTCCAGGTAGAAAGCTCACCGGAAGCACGTTTTCATCAAAAAAGATGGCGGCGCCCAGCTGATGCTTTCCGGGTAGAACTCACGGAGCGCGCGCCCAGCTGATGCCGGTACCGGGCCGCGGCGCCCAGCTGATGCCGGTACCGGGCCGCGGCGCCCAGCTGATGCCGGTACCGGGCCGCGGCATCAAAAAGGTTGGGGATCACTGCTTTAGAAAATAGCTTGACCCCTTCCTCCTCTCTGGGGCAGCCCCTCAAATATTGGAAGATGCTATCCTGTCTCCCCTGGTCCTTCCCTAGACCAGCCATGCCCAGTTCCTGCAACCATCCATCGTATGTTTCAGCCTCCAGTCCCTTAATCCTCTTGGTTGCTCTTCTTTTCTCTGTATTTTTTTCTAGAGTCTCAACATCTTTTGTATGGTGTGGTAATCAAAACTGGATGCAGTATTCTAGGTGTGGTCTTACTAAGGCTTTATAGAATGGTATTAGTACAATCTTGATTATAAATGCAATTTAGGATTACATTAGCTTTTTTTGCTGCTGGCACATATTTAGCTGGTTGTCCACTAAGACTCCAAGATCCCTCTCACAGTTATTGCTATTCAGCCTGGTTTCACCCAGTCTATATCTGTACTTTTGGTTTTTCTTGCCTAAGTGTAAGACTTGACTTTTCTCTATGTTGAATTTCACTTTGTTAGTTAGGGGCCAATGTTCAACTCTGTCAAGATC
This sequence comes from Notechis scutatus, assembly GCF_049901735.1. Classification (NCBI taxonomy): domain Eukaryota; kingdom Metazoa; phylum Chordata; class Lepidosauria; order Squamata; family Elapidae; genus Notechis; species Notechis scutatus. The sequence goes on along the minus strand of NC_142022.1, from coordinate 4,333,536 downwards.
CATCTGGATCTTGAGAGCCTATCTTTTCCTGCCAGTTTAGTATCATCTGCAAATTTGGTAAGTTCCCCTTTTAAACAGCTGGACTGTCAAGATTCAGGTGTGGCAAATTGGTTTTCTCAAGAGCTGATTTCACGTTTTATTTTAATCCTGATCCATCCCTTGCTTTTCAGGAGTGGGAAAGACCAGCTGTGACCTGGAAATCTACTCTGCGCATGCTCAGAGGTGCTGTTTTACATTCTCTCCATTTTCGTTTTTAACCCCAGCCAACTGAGACTTTTAAGGAGCCCCAGTTTGGTTGAACTTCTACCTCCTTGTCCCAGTTCATGTTTTTTTCCACCTCTGAAGCACACAAACCTCATCCTTTAGACACGCCTGGGCCATTGTTTGTGACTTCCTGTTGTGTTTGAAGTCCACTGGCGTTGCACAGGACAACCACAATGGGACTTGGCTGGGCAAGATCTGGGTTTCTCCAAGTTGGAAACTCAAAGAGGGGATGAACTTCAACTCCCAGAATTCCCTAGCCAGTCAGTATGCAATTCTGGGAGTTGAAGTCCACACATCTTAAAAAGTTGCTCACCCACAAAGAAACACTCCTCCAGTTACAGATGGTCCTCAAACTTACGACCACAATGGAGCCCAACGTTTATGTTACTAAGCAAGACAGTTGTTAAGTGAATTTTGCCCCATTTTACAACCTCCTTTAAGGGAATCGCTGCAGAGGTTAAGTAAGTCACACGGTCATCTTAGATCTTTGATAGAGTTGGAAGGGACCTTGTGGGTCATCTAGTCCAACCCCCCGCCCAAGCAGGAGACCCTACACCATTTAAATGAATCTGGCTTCCCCATTGGCTTTGCTTGTCAGAAGGTCGCAAAAGGGGATCGTGTGACCCCGGGACGCTGCAACTGTTGTAAATACGAGTCAGTTGCCAAGCATCTGAATTTTGATCACGTGGCCACAAGGATGCCGCAATGGTCATACGGTCCTACGTCCCTTTTTCCCGTGTTGATATAACTTCGAATGGCCACTGCACGAATGGTTGTAACTCAAGGACGATCTGTACTCAACTCATGAGGCCTTCACGAATAAGAGGGACACAAAGGAATCCTGGATTTACCTCTGGTTACTTAGGGCCTTCCACAAATGAGGTGGAAAAATTGGGTTGGTCATGTGGGTGACTCATTTTACGGCTGTCATAACTTAATGACCCCACTGGGCAGGCTCCCTTACAGTCCTAATTTGAAAATACTTTTTTTCCAGCATTTGCGTTCTTTCAGGGCTATAAATATGTTATATATACGTGTGTGTGTGTGTGTGTGTGTGTATGGGTTGAACCTGGCTAATATTTGGATGGGGTACTACAAGTAAATCCAACATTTGAGACCAGACTGGGAAGAAAATGTGTGTGTGTGTGTGTGTGTGTGTGTGTGTGTGTGTGTATTTATTCCCAGACTGGCCTCAAATGTTGGATTTACTTGTTGTACCCCATCCAAAATATTAGCCAGGTTCAAACCCTGATGCTAGCAACTAGAGTTCCTCTAAGAAACCAACTAAATCCTGGTTCCCCTGCACAAATCTTTGCCTGATGCCCTATTTTAGCCCAGGGTAGGGGATGCATTTACCCAGAAAACAAAACACCCCAAAATATGGACAACACAGAGATGATGGGTAACCATAGCTACATTATGACCTGTGAACTCGACTTCAACATGGCTGCCTCAGGAATTCTGGGAGTTGAAGTCCGCAGGTGGTAAAGATGCCAAAATTGCCCACCCCTGCCCACCCCTGACCACCTTCCCATCCCCCCCGCCACTCCTCTGGGTCATCTTAGATCTTAGATGAACAGAGTTGGAAGGGACCTTGTAGGTCATCTAGTCCAACCCCCCCACCCACCCAAGCAGGAGACCCTACACCATTTCTGCCCATCCTTCTCATCCTGGTGCTCTGCAACTCGTGGTCAGTGGAGGATGATGGGGGATGTAGTCCAATCTTCAGAGGGCTCCTAGTTGGGGAAAGGTAGCCATGGAGAATTTCAGTTTGTTTTTAATGGAGGGATCTGGAAAATTGTCCCGTTTCTCTCTCAACCTGCCAAACCAGGACGAAAAATTTCGCTGTCATCTTGGAGAAAAAGCAACATTTTTCAGGAGCAGCTTCAAGCCACCACACCCATCCGAGAGAATTTTGCATTCGGTTTTGGCTTCCTGGTTTTCTTTTTCTTTCTCTTCTTTTTTTCACGGGGGAGCCAGAAAAATGATTCACCGTTCTCAGCCTGTCCCAGTTTTTTAAAAACCCGAGAGACGGATCTTGAACGGTGCTAAGTTAGAGGGAAAGAAAGAGAGGAGAAGAACTCCAGGTGAGGACGGAGTGCCCTCTCCTTCCCGTCAGCCTGTTGGCCACGTGGCTTCCAGGATGGGGAAATTTATAATAAGCACTGTAAACCTTCCGTAGTCAGATTGCAAACCGTTTTAAAAACCGTCGGTAGTATTATGAGTAAAAGTGCCTAGGCAATTAAGACACAGATTGCACTGACGTCAGAAAAATATCATCAGATTGTCACTTGATATCCATGCCTCAGAAATAACTCATTGCAAGTAATAAGCATATTTTTTAAAAGTACAATACTCCTCGGCTTACAACAGTTCTGTCATGCCCCTGGTGGAGACTGACTCAGAGGGAGAGGGGGAACAGCCGACAGGGAGTGGAAGTGTGGCTCCAGAGGTTGCGGAGGAGGCTGGGGAAGGGCAGAGGCTGGCTGGGCAGTCGGAGGAGGACCCAGGCCTGTCCCCTCTCCATCCTAGGGCACACAGGGAGGAGAAGATAAGGGAGAGACATGGTCTACTCAGGAGGAGAGGGCCTTGATCCTCTCCATGGGCTGCAGCTGTGACAACTGAATAAGAGGACGGACATGCGTATGGGCGAACACTGGAAACAAAGCGTGGAAATATCTCTATGGTTCCTCTCTGAGTTTGGCATCCTTCTCAGCGTGTGTTCTGTTATCTCTGGACGTCCTCCAGCCCTTATCTTGCCTGGTTTGTGTTGCTTTTTCCCTCCTTCTCGTAACTGTTTGTGTGGGAGTTTTTTGTCTTCCCTGGAGGATGTTCGGAACTTGGAAGCAAAGTGAAGGAATAAAAGGGGCTTCACCTGTTTTCTGTGACTGTGTTTGTTTTGTATCCCACCCTGGGTCATCACAAGTTCGTTCAGTGGCCAACAGCACTGAAAAAAGTGACTTATGACCATGTTTCACAATTATTGACCTTGTGGCCACGTGATCAAAATTGAGATTATTTTTACCCCCCCAGAATGGTATAGGATCTTCTGCTCAAAGAGTAAAAGACAATTCAATTCAGAATGGAACCGGAAAGGACCTTGGAAGTCTTCTAGTCCAAGCCCCTTCTCCAGCTGGAGAACCTACACCATTTCATACAGGTGTCCGTCCTTCAAAACCTCCAGCGGTGGAGCACCCATGATTTCTGGAGGCAAGCTGTTCCACTGGTTAATTGTCATAGCTGGTAGGAAATTTCTCCTTAATTCCAGGTTGCTTTTATCCTCGATTAGTTTCCATCTGTTGCTTCTTGTCCTGCCTTCTGGGGCTTCTTCTTTGGGGCACTCTTCAAATAATGCAAGACTGCTATCAAGTAGGACAAGAAGCAATGGGTGGAAGCCAATCAAGGAGAGAAGAAACCTGGGACTAAGGATAAATTTCCTAATGGTGAGAACAATTAACCAGTGGAACAGCTTGCCACCAGAAATTGTGGGTGCTCCATCACTGGAGGCTTCTAAGGAGAGACTGTACAGCCATTGGTCTGGAATGGTGTAGGGCTGAGCAGGGGGTTGGACTAGAAGACCTCTGAGATCCCTTCCAACTCTGTTTATTCTCTATTCTATTCCTATTCTATTCCTATTCTATTCTATTCTATTCTATTCTATTCTATTTTATTCCTATTCTATTCCTATTCTTATTCTATTCTATTCTTCATTCCAATATCTATTCTATTGTATTCTCTATTCTATTCTGAATTCTATTCTATTCTATTCTATTCTGTTCTGTTCTCTGTTCTAATCTAATCTAATCACATCACCTGCCTAACCCTTTTATCCAGACTAACCATACCCGTTTCTTGGACCCTTTGAGGTCTCTTCCAATTCTGGTACTCTGTTGTTATAAACTTCATATATCATCTATTTGGGTTTGAACACACACACACACACACACACACACACACACACACACAGACACCCACCCAACCCAACCCTTTGGGGGCGTGCCTGGGGAAGTATCTGTCCCTCGGTTGCTAAATCTGGGGGCATGAGAGCACGTCCATCCGGGAGCAAAGCTGGAATCCAGGATCGGCTTACAGGATTCTTTATTAATCTCTCCTGAGCCAGAAACGGAGCCTCTGATGAAAAGGCAGAAAGGAGGGAGAAAGAGGCGAGGCCAGCTCAAAAAAAAAAAAAAAGCTTTTTGTTTGACTTATTTGTATTTTTTTAAAAACAAAAACAAAACCCTGTGCATGTATACACACGGGCAGTTTTTTTTCCCCCTCCCCAAAAAGGCTGCCAAATCAATTGAAGCCAGGAAGCTCTACATGACCTCACGCTTTCCATCAGAGTCAAGTCAGCATGCAAGGAAAGGGCTAGGCAGGGAGGAGGAAAAACAAAGAGCCAACTTAGGCAGGCAGGCACTCTTAGGCCATGTTTACACACCACCCTTGACCTGGTTACCAAATTAAATTAAATACTCAACACCTGGAGTTTTAAAAGTAAATCGGCTGGGTTGATGCTTCTGGCTTGCCTTGAACTGAGAAGGTTTTCAATTCAAGTATCTCCCTTCTTGTGATTTTCTGGACACATGGATGTTTCTGGGAGGCTTTTGGGATTTCCTGGGAAACCTGTGATTTTCTAGTGGCCTCCCGTCCAGTTCCGATCGGGGATTCCGTCTCTTGTGGGTTAGACTAGATGACCTCCAAGGTTCCTTCCAACTCTGCTATGCTATGCTATTCTGAATCCTATTCTATATTCTCTGCTATCTTATTCTATATATTATTTTCTATACTTTATTCTATTCTCTATTTACTATTCTATTCTCTATTCTATGCTGTTTGTTCTTCTATTTTATATTATTTTCTATATTCTCTGCTATGTTATTCTACATCTATATTATTTTCTATATTTTATTCTATTCTATATTCTATGCTGACTTATTCTATATTATTTTCTCTATTCTATATTCAATGCTGTTATTCTATTTTATATTTTCTATATCCTATGTTATTCTATATATTATTTTTATATGTTATTCTATTCTATTCTATTCTATTCCTATGCTATGCTGTGCTGTGCTATGCTATGCTATGCTATGCTATGCTATGCTATGCATTTTATATTTTCTGTATTCTATATTCTATGCTGAGTTATTCTATTTTACATTTCTATATTCTATGCTATGTTTTTCTATATCTGTATTATTTTCTATACTTCTGTTCTATTATTTCTTCTATATTCTATTCTATTCTTTACTCTTATTCTACTCTTATTCTACTTCTATTCTGTTCTATTCATTATTTTACTTTATTATTATTTCTTCTGTATTCTATATTCTATTCTTTACTCTTATTCTATTCTTATTCTACTTTTGTTCTATTCTATTCTATTCTATTCTATTCTATCCTATCCTATCCTATCCTATCCTATACTAATACTATACTTCATTATTTTATTTTATTCTATTCTATTATTATTTCTTCTGTATTCTATATTCTATACTCTATACTATACTACTATTCTATTCTATTCTATTCTATTCTATTCTATTCTATTCTATTCTATTCTATTCTATTATTTCTTCTGTATTCTATATTCTATTCTATTCTATACTATACTATACTATACTATACTATTCTATACTATTCTATACTATACTATACTATACTATACTATACTATACTATACTATTTTATTTTATTCTATTATTATTTCTTCTGTATTCTATATTCTATACTATTTTATTTTATTTTATTATTCTATTCTATTCTATTCTATTCTATTCTATTCTATTCTATTCTATTCTATTCTATTCTATTCTATTATTATTATTTCTTCTGTATTCTATTCTAAATAGTTGTAGCACCCAATATCTCCCCCCCCCCCCAAAAAAAGTTATTCTTCTGTTATTCTTGCAAAAACTCCGGCCACGCCCCCTCCCGGCCACTCCCCTTTTTAACTGGGTCACGCCCCTCCTCCCGGGCTCCGTCGCGCCTCCTTCCTCCTCCTGCCTTGCAACTTTCTCGCCGCTCGCCGGGACTTCCTCGCTCGGGCAGCCCGGCCAGAGGCGTCGGGGCATGCGGCGTCTTCGTCGTCGGTGAAAGCAAGCAAAGGGGGCGGAGGAGGGGGGGGACGGAGGAGAGCCAGCCCCGGCCATGAGCTCCGTCTGGAAGCGGCTGCAGCGCGTCGGCAAGCGGGCCGCCAAGTTCCGCTTCGTCGCTTGCTACCAGGAGCTGGTGGTGGAGTGCACCAAGAAATGGTGAATCGGGCCCCGAGTGGGTGGGGTGGCTGGGTGGAAGATCTTGGGGGATCCCCCTTGGAAAAAGACGCCCCTTGGGCTGGCAAAACAGATTATTTTTTTTTTACAGATAAATCAAAAGAGTTGGAAGGGACCTTGGAGGTCATCTAGTCCAACCCCCCCTGCCCAAGCAGGACACCCTCCAAATGGGCAATCCAGTCCAGTCTCTTCTCAGAAAGCCTCCAGGGATGAAACTCCCACAATTTCTGAATAACAGAATAATAACAGTTAAATCAGAGTCGGAAGGGACCTTGGAGATCATGTAGTCCAACCCCCACCCCCCCCGCCGCCGCCCAAGCAGGAGACCCTACATCCATTTCTGACAGATGCCAGTCCAGTCTCTTCTTAAAAGCCTTGCAACCGCCTTGCAAGGTAGGGACTCCCTTGAAATCTGGGTGGCAGATTTTGGGGCATCGACACCCCCCCCTCCGTTTTCTGGATTTCTACCCCCCTACCCTGAATCCTCCCAAACAATCTGGTTGTGCAACCATCTAATACACACACACACACACACACACACACACACACACACACCAGGGTGGGTGGGGGAATCAACATTTAAACAGAATCAAAGCTAGGCTGGTGGTGTGAATGCCAACCTCTTCCATCTGTCATTGAAGAGGACCGGCCAAAGAGCGCTGTTCCCCTTCAGCCCGATTTCATGAGGACTAGGACCATGCTTTCGATTTAAGGGAGGAGATCTTTTGCAATGTATAAAAAAAGAAAAAAGTCCTAAATTTTTTTTTGGGGGGGGTGGTGGTTGGGGGCCTTTCCAGGTAGGGCAGGGGCTAAACCGTGTGATCCAACTTCCTCTGTGAGCTTTGAAACCAGAATCTTTATAAAGGTGGAGGGGAAATAATAATAATAATAACAATAACAATAATAATAATACACAGGGAATTAATGGGTGGAGTTTGCATACAGGAAGTGGTGAATGGAGGTTAGGTAGAAAAGATATTTATATGGGTTGTATGTATTCAAAACACTGTCCTTTCGTTTCGTTATGTAAATAACTCAAGGCCTTGCATCGGGATTAAAAGAAAGCCAGAATAATCTGGAAAACAGCTGTTAAGGGACAAGCACAGCCAAATACTTTTTTTTTTAAAGCCAAAAAAATTTCCCTCCAGATTAAAAATAACCACAGAAAAGAAATGAGATGGCCAAATGCTTGTCAGGAAAAAATAATAATAATAATTTTGAAACTCTTCTGGAGGTGGGAGAATCCAAATTTATTTGAGTAGAACTGTTTTAGTTCGGTTATAATTGCACAGCTGTTGCAACTGTCTTTTAATGGTGCTGCAACTATGGGATGGCACCTTTGACTTCCTATTGACTTCCTATTTTTATATTTGAATGTTATCCGTTTGGGAAAAGCTTGTGTTCCTGTGTCAGATGTGCCAAGTTGCTAGTCCATAAGAAAATATTTGATGATTACATTTTGACTTGACAAGTTATTGCTTCCTTTGACCTTAAACTGAGACTACAAGTCCCAGAATTCTTCCTTGCTGGAAATTCAGAGGATTCTGGGCTGGGAAGTCTGGGGTTAAAGTGTTTTGAAAGTTTTAAAACTCTGTGAGGCGTGATGCCCTTGAATGAAACCCAGCCTGTGAGAGTGTGGAAAAGGTTAATTGTGTTCATCCATCCTGGTATTTTTGATGTAGCGTGAGTGGCACTTTGGGGCTGTCTTCAAGGGAAGCTCAATAGACAGGGCCGTGTAGTAGTCAATCCTGGAAATTATAGAGTGATAAGACAGCATAGCACAGAGAGGTCTGGTTAAACCGGACATGACTTTAATCTCTGCAAAACCTGATAAAGTCCAGTGTTTTTCAAACCTTAGCAAGTTTAAGAGGTGTGGACTTCCAATTGCCAGAATTCTCCAGCCAGCACTGTTCCATTTTTAGAAAATTTATTTTATTGATATGCTAATGAAATAGATTGGAATTACTGTATTATTATTAGATGTTATCCCACCTTTTTAAAGACCGTCAGATAGATTAGATATAGATATAATACCATATATATACATATGTATGTATATACCATATATATATATATATACGTATGTATGTATACACACACACACACACACACACACACACAAACCAAATACCAAATATATATATTTGGTCAACTCAAGGCAGCAACATACCTTTCTATTTTCCTTGCAACAACAATCCTGTGAGGAAGGTCAAGCTGCCACCCAGTCAGCTTTCATGCCTAAGGCAGAATTAGAACTCACAGTCTCTCCCGGTTTGTAGTCCAACACCTTCACTACAACCCAAAAGTGGCTGGGGGACTTGTGTAGGGAAAAATAGTGAGGTTATCCAATCCGACCTGTGGTATGAATATTATGTCTGGGTCTTTCACTAACCTGGTTAATGGTCTGGCAAAGATATGGCCAGGGTGGTCTTTTAATTTGGTGGTCTGTTGGCTTGTGGGTTGCTAAACTGTCTAGAAAAGTTAGGCTAGAACTGATCGATTCATCCATTGTTAATTGTAGATCAAAAAAAAACTAACAGAAATGGCTTCCTTCCGTAACTACTTTGAAAGATCCTTCTCTCATCATAAGTGATTAGAGTAAAATAGGCCAGATTGGAGGTAGATGCACTTTTCAAAAGAGAGATTCAAACTGGGAATAAGGATTTTTCTTTTTCAAACCGTTGAAAAGCCATTTTGCTGGGACTCTTACCCAGGGTGGGGTAGGATGGGGGATTGGACTAGAAGACCTCTAGGGTTCCTCACCATTCCCAGATTCTCTGTGCGTTAGTGGCTTGCCTGAACCTAGACCTATGGCTCACTATCTTGGATGAAGCTGGGTGATTCGATTGCTTTGGTAAACCATGGTTCGATTATGGTTAGCTTGTGCAAAGGTGGCCGCCTTCCTAGGAGGCTTGACTGGAGAAGACAATAAGAAAAGGAGAGAAAAAAGGGGGATTGTGCAAGAGGAAACATTTTTTTTGGGGGGGGGGGTTCTGTATTGCACCCACAAAGTTGGTGGCTGGAGACGCAGCCCTTAATCCCTCTGACACAGCTCTTCCCATCTTGACAAAGTTGGATTACAACTCCCATGCTGGGGATGCTTGGGGGTTGCAGCCCCGCAGGACGAAGGCGATGCCGGCCGCTGTGCTGGTTGGCTGGGAACGATAGGCATTGTAGTATCGGGAGGGCCCCTGGGCTTTTGCAAAGTTTTCCAAGTCCACGAAGAAACGCTGTTGTTTTTCTGGAAGCGTTTTTTGTGTGTGGGGGTGGGGGTGGAGGAAGAGAGCGAGTGCCAGGGCTCGTGTTCCTTTATTTTTTTTTTCCCTCCCCCTCCTCGCCCCGTTCTGTTCCGCCTTATAAGGTTTGGGAAACATACATATTTGAGCTGTAAAACGGAAAAGCAGGGGGAGGAGGAAAGGGGCAAGAAAAGAGAAATATGCTGGGGCTTTGAGTCATGAGCAGCCTTCAGCTGTGGACTAAAAAGGAAGTCAGGAACGGTGGAGGAACTTTGCAAAAGAGAAAGAGACTCCAGCCTGCTTGGGATTTGGGTCTTTTTTTGTGGGCTGGGGACCTCAATTTCCTTGCAACGAGCCTGGGGGGGTCCTCCCCGCCAGCGCTCTCCTGGTACCACCTGGGTTGCCCCCAACTGGGCACAGTTGGTGTGCCAAACTTTGAGCAAGGAGAGGCCCAACTTTGCACCCCGTACGGGCCAAGTCTTTGCGAGAGACGCCAGACTCCGTTGCTTCGGCGAGGCAGGTTTGGGGTAATTAAATTTGGCAGTCTGTGCATGTTTCTGAGATGCCACGCCTAAGGCCCTACCCGGAAGGAAGGCCCCAGGGTTCAGCCTTGGCTCCAAGGAGTGCCCAGACCTCTCCCTCTCCAGGAGGGGGAAAAGCAACGAGCACGTCTGTTTGAAGGTGCCCTGCGTTCCCAGCCATTCTGGTGTCTGCAAAGGCAGCTGTAAAATAGACCTTCTCCAGAAAAAGTCAGCCATTTTCCAAAGCACCTGAAGGCAGGACAAAAAATAAACAATAGATGGAAAGTAATCCAGGAGAGAAACAACCTAGAACTGAGGAGAAACTTCCTCACAGTGAGAACAATTAACCAGTGGAACTGCTTGCCACCAGAAGTTGTGGCTGCTCTATCACTGGAGGCTTTCAAGCAGAGTTTGGATAATGGAAGAGGGTCTCCTGTTCAAGCAGGGGGTTGGACTAAATGACCTTCCGACTCCCTTCCGACTCTCTTATTTTGCTATTCTGTTAATTAAAGAAAGATCCATCCTGGAACTAAGGAGAAACTTCCGAACAGTGAGGACAGTTAACCAGTAGAACTGCTTGCCACCAGAAGTTGTAAGTGCTCCATCCTTGGAGGTTTTTGAAGAAGAGACTGGAGAGCCACCTGTCTGACATGGGATAGGGTCTCCTGCTTGTGCAAGGGGTTGGACTAGAAGACCTCCAAGGTCCCTTCCAACTCTTATTCTCTTACAGGTAGTCTTTGACTTACAACAGTTCATTTAGTGACCATTGGAAGTTCCAGCGGCGCTGGAAAAAGAGACGTGACCCTTTTTCACACTTATGACTGCTGCAGTATCCCCATAATCACAGTCACATGATCAAAATTCGGATGCTTGACAACTGTCTCGTATTTACGACGGTTGGAGCGTCCTGGGGTTCTGCGTTCCCCTTTTGCGACCTCCCTGATGAGCCAAGTCAATGGGGGAACCAGATTTCACTTAACGACCGTGTTACTAATTTAACAGCTGCAGTGATTCGCTTAATGAAAATTACAGACCTATCAAGTTTGACATCAATTCCTGGGAAAATCCGGGAAAAGAGGTTCAAGTGGAGGATTTCCTTTTTAAAAAAAATAATATAAATTTTTATTAAACAAACAAACACAAACAAAACAAAAATACATGGTACAATCCTCCTATCCCACCTATTTGTCTTACGTTGCTAGATCACATATAAAAATAATACAAATTTGTTTTCTATATAATGTATGTATGTATGTATGTATATGTATATATATGTATATGTATGTATGTACTGTATATATGTATATATATAGTCATTTCTTGTCTTGATCCTTCCTCTATTCTAACCAACCATACAACTTATCCCATATTTTGTAGTAATCTGATTCATCCTTATTTTTTAATTCCTTTGTCAATTTTTCCATTTCTGCACACATCCAAATTTTCCTAATTATTTCTGATTCATTTGGAGTTTCTTTATCTTTCAATTGTTGTTCATAAGCCAATCTTGCAGCCGTAATTATATGAATTATTAAATATATATATTATCCTTATCATATTTCCCCACGTTAATCCCTAACAGAAAAAACTCCGTTCTTTATTCTATTTTAATTCTACATATTTCTTCTAGCCATTTCTGTATTTTTTGCCAAAATTTTTGGGCTTTTTTGCAATTCCACCACAGATGGTAATATGTGAGGATTTCTGAGAATCTAGAAACAAATAGGGAGATTAATAGAAGCCAGCATCAGTTTCTTAAAAACACAACATGCCAGACAAACCTCTCTCTCTCTCTTTTTCTTTTTTTGATAAAGTGGTTAAATTAGTGGAGAAGGGACAGGCTGTGGATATAATATACAGGTAATTCTCAACTTACAACAGTTCATTTAGTGACTGTTCAAAGTGGCACTGAAAAAAGGGACTTATGACTGTTTTTCACACTTGCAACCTCTGTAGCATCCCTAGGATCATGTAAATCAAAATTCAGAAGCACCACCGAATAAAAACCATTTAAAGCTTTGAATTCTGTGCCAACCGAACCCCGAAACGTGCCAGGCTTAAAATGAACCCGATGTAAGGATGTTGACCAAGCTAGGCTAGGCAGCACCCCATGCAAATGAATTTAATAAGTCAATAAATGAAGATTAGGCCTTGCAAGGTTGTGCGAAGCCAGCCAGAGAGGGGGTATCTAGGTTTTCTGGTCTCCCCCACCCCCCCAGATCTAACCACGATTCAAATCTCTTCTCCCGGTGGCTCTGATGGATGAAATTGAATGGAATCCAGGGAGGAGGAAAGTATGTGGTGAACAGATTGGATTTCTTTTAGCGACCAGATTTAAACCCAACACCTGACTAGATTAATGACTTTCCTTTCCCCCCTCCCTCCTCATCCCCAACTAAATTTAGCTTTTGGCCACAGCCTGGAGAAACGAGAGAAGCATAGATAGATCTCCCCAAGCAACAAGGAAAGGAGGAAAAAGGACACGGCTGAGGAACTGAACTTAATAACACAACCGCTAAGGGGAGAAGGATTTCTCAACTGTGGCAACCTTTAAGATGTGTGGATTTCCATCCCCAGAATTCCCCAGCCAGTCCATCCCCAGCCAACTGCACCCCCATATTTAACATTTTAATTATTGCAATAACTGGGGTAGCCAAAAATCTACCATGCTTAAAATTTTAGAAGGCTTGTTAGAATCTTAGAAGCCTCCTTAAGAACTTAAAAGAGTCCTTAGGGTTTTGGAAGATTTCTTAGGAGCATAGAAGGTTCCTTAGGATCTCAGAAGATTCTTAGGAGCTTAGAAGTTTCCTTAAAATCTTCGAAGTCTCCTTAAGAACTTAAAAGATTCCTTAGGGTTTTGGAAGATTTCTTAGGAGCATAGAAGGTTCCTTAGGATCTCAGAAGATTCTTAGGAGCATAGAAGGTTCCTTAAAATCTTAGAAGTTTCCTTAAGAACTTAAAAGATTCCTTAGGATCTTTGAATATTTCTTAGGAGCTTCGAACTTGCCTTAAAATCTTAGAAGCTTCCTTGAGTGCTGAGAAGCTTTCTTAGGATCCCAGAAGGTTCCTTAGGAGCATAGAAGCTTCTTTTCAGACTCTTAGAAGTGTGGTTGGGTGCAGAGGAGGAAGACGTGCACCCCCACCAGGAATTGAACCGAGCCAGGCTCTTGCAACACCCCAGTGCCACAACTGGGTGCGGCCAGCCCTTCTCCCGAGGCGGTCAGGAACCTCGCCCACACACGACTGGGAAGGCAGATAAACCCTGGGCCGGACAGGAGCTGGTGCACAGCCCTCAAACTGGTTGCCAAGCTTTTGTGAGGAGCTCTCTGAGACATAGAACAGAGAATAACAGAGCTGAAGGGACCTTGGAGGTCTTCTAGTTCAACCCACGGCTCAAGCAGGAGACCCTGTCACACTGTTCTGGAAAAACGACTGTCCGTTCTTGAAAAGTGTGATTGTCACCAAGAAGGAGTGTGTGATTGTGCAACAATCACGTGTGACAAAGGTCTCTTGGGGTCATCAGCCGGCTGCCTCAGGCCCAGTTTGTTCCTTTCCTCGTTTCTATAGCCTCTGCTCAAACTTTAGGCCCATATTTCTTCCCCTCCGCAAGTTTAGGACTTCAACTCCCAGAATTCCCAAGCCAGCAAGTGTTAAGCTCCACCCATCTTAAACTTGGGTCATCCATGTTAATGGCCGTCACAGTGGCAACTCAGATATTCTCACTCCAGTAAACCCTTATATCTTTCCTTAGTTCCTTGGAGGCAAAATGGGTGACATCCGGCTAAGATGTATGGACTTCAAGCCCCAGAATTCCCCAGCCATCTCATGGCTGGGGAATTCTGGGAGTTGGAGTCCATCCATCTTAAAGCATGCTGGCTGGAGATCCAGGGAATTGGAGTCCGCCCATCTTAAAGCATGCTGGCTGGGGGATTCTGGGAGTTGGAGTCCACCAATCTTAAAGCCTTCTGCCTGGGGAATTCTGGGGGTTGAACTCCACCCATCTTAAAGCATGCTGGCTGAGGGATTCTGGGAGTTGAAGTCCATCCATCTTAAAGCAAGCTGGCGGGGGGATTTTGGGGTTGTCCACCTATCTTAAAGCCTGCTGGCTGGGGGATTCTGGGATTTCAAGTCAATGCCTTTCAAGACTTTCAAATTGAGATGTACTGTTCTAGAATAAACTGTAATTTCCCCACCAAATTGTGTGTGTGTGTGTGTACAGTATGTGTGTAAGATCCTACTACAAACCCTCTGGAGCTCCCCATTGGTTGCACCGCATTAACCTGCTCCCTGTGTGCTAATTGCAACCCCAACCACCAATGAAGTCTTGTGGACTAGTGGCTTGGTCATTTTTGGTTTGGCGTTTGTGGCTGACAGTTTTTCTCTCTCTCCCAACCACAGGCAGCCGGACAAGCTAATCGTGGTTTGGACAAGGAGGAACCGACGGATTTGCTCCAAGGTGATTTTCTGCGCTTAATAGGGGATCGGATTAAAAGTGGTTTCTTTATCAGCGGGACGAATAGTTTCAGACCCCGAGACGAGCAGCATATTAATTTAATCAATAATAATAAAATAAGTTGAGCTCAAAACGTCTGCTAGAATTTGATTGGGTCTCCTACGGATTGTTTCCAAGGGGATTTTACTTTCTTGATTTTTTTTTCTTTGAAAACATTACTTCTCCTCTTAAGTTCTGAAGAAGTTTCTTGGAGGGGAAGTGAAACTATTTTCAAAGAAAAATAAACGTGAAAGTCTAGTTGCCTTTTGGAAAAAGCACTTTTGCCACAGCCATGGCCTGGATCAGGGGTCCCCAAACTTGGCAACTTTAAGACTTGCAGACTTCAACTCCCAGAATTCCTCAGCCAGCTTTGCAACTTTAAGACTTGTGGACTTCAACTCCCAGAATTCCTCAGCCAGCTTTGCAACTTTAAGGCTTGTGGACTTCAACTCCCAGAATTCCTCAGCCAGCTAGCTGAGGAATTCTGGGAGTTGAAGTCCACAAGTCTTAAAAGTTGCCAAGTTTGGAGACCTCTGGCCTGGATGATTGAGAATCCTCATAGACAATAGGATAAGCCTCAAATTCAGGCAGTCCTCGACTTATGACGGTTCATTTTGTGACCTTTCGAAGTTACGGCGGCAATAAAAAAAAGTGACAGGACCATTTTTCACACTTACGACCGTTGC
The DNA here is from genome assembly GCF_049901735.1 of Notechis scutatus. NCBI lineage: Eukaryota > Metazoa > Chordata > Lepidosauria > Squamata > Elapidae > Notechis > Notechis scutatus. Next base: position 4,318,065 of record NC_142022.1, on the reverse strand, counting down.
AAGCATCCCCATGGCCACATGTTCAAAATTCAGACTGCTATGATGGTCGCAGTCTCCCGGGGTCCCGTTGATCCCCTTTTGCGACCTTCCGATAAGCAAACACCATGGGGAACCAGATTCGCTTAACGACCGTGTGACTAACTTAACAACTGCAGCTATTCCCTTAACGAACGTTTCACTTAGCAACGTAAATTTTGGGCTCCATTATGGTCATAAGTCAAGGACTACTATATATTTTGTGTTGGTATGTGTTGTGTGCGGGGGGAGGGTTTAAAGAAAATTTAAGTTCTTTTGTTTTGGTTGTTGGCAGGCTCACAGTTGGCAACCGGGCATCAAGAATCCTTACCGGGGCGAGGTGGTATGGATGGTGCCAGAAAACGTGGACATTATGGTCACGCTTTATCGGGTAAGACAGCCTCATAGTCCGACCTCTCCATTTTCAGAACGAGGATTCCGGTCGGTGGATTTAAGAAGAAAATTCCTCTCTCGGAAATCTCTTAATCAAATATCATGTGATTCAGTCTTAAACAATAACTAAAATATGCCTAATAAAGTCAAGGTAAGGAATATAAAACTGAAAGGAACCAGGTACTCCTGGAAGAAATTGCAGATAGGCCTCTTTTAGAGAAGCAAAGGGAAAAGCAAGAAGAAATACTGGGGGAGGGAGGTGTTACTCAGTCAGTTCCTGTCTGAGTGACAAGTTGCTTATCTTGAGACATCTGGCCAGAATTAAACTCTGTGTCTTGCCTTGATCCATGTTTTGCCAAGTGAGGTGGAAGGAACCCCCCGAAATCAACACCGAACCGGGGAGGGGGGTATACCAGGATTCCAGCAATCGCCCTCGTTAAATCATGATTCTCGAGCCAAACTTCAAAAAACATCAAAGGATTCATTAGAGGCGACATACTGGCCCTGCCCTGGAGGGAGGCTGCCCCAAAGAAGAGGGGGTCAAGCTATTCTCCAAAGCGCCAGAAGGCAGGACGAGAAACAATGAATGGAAACTAATCAAAGAGAGAAGCAACCTAGAAAAAAGGAGAAATTTCCTAAGAGTGAGGACAATTAACCAGTGGAATAACTTGCCACCAGAAGTTGTATGTGCTCCATCACTGGAGGTTTTTAACAAGAGACTGGACAGACATTTCATTTGAAATTGTGTAGGGTCTCCTGCTTCAGCAGGGGGTTGGACTAGATGACCTACAAGGTCCCTTCCAGCCTTGTCATTCTATTAAATTGTGCCTTGTTGCTAATGCATGTCTTTTTATGCAAAGGAGGAAGGTGACTCCTCACCCTTCTGTCTCTTTCAGGACCCTCATGTGGAAGAATATGAAGATAAAGATTGGACTTTTGTGGTAGAAAATGTGAGTTTGTAATCTTGGATTTGATTTTGGTTGTGCCCAGATTTTGTAGCAAAGTTGGTGGGAAAAAATCCTTTTCTGGAAATGGGCCTCGGCTCTTTCGTTGCCCAGTATTATTATTTTTTTTAAATCAAACAAAGAGTTTTTTATGCCCTTTGATTACAGGTAGTCCTCAACCTATGATCCCAACTGAGCCCCGAATTATGGTCATAAGTTCTAATGTATTTTTATGCCACAACTGCAGTATTATTCAGCCAGTAGAGGGCAGTGCTTAGAAATTTGGATCTATGATATATACTCTATGCTCTTTTGTTCTAAGTAGAGTTCCCTGTTTCCTGTTACAGTTGAGCAGTTAAGCAGTAACGCACATGGTGACTGTACTCTTTGTCTGTGGTACTATATATAAACAGAATGTCCAACATGTCATTATGGTTCCTAAGTGGAGGCACTCATGTGACCAGAAATACATTTCCAGCCTTTTCACGTGGTGGTCATTAAGTGAACCCATTCATTTGAATAAGCGTTGCAACTGCAAATGTCTTTTGGTGTTGTTCAGTTGTATGTTGTGAAAGAGCACCTTATTTCGTTGTTCTCAGGTTCTGAGTACAATGACAATAAATTTATCTTATCTGTTGCAAATACATGCTGGCTGCCAAGTGCCTGAATTTTGATCATGTGACTGGGAGGATGCTATAATGGTCATTAAGTGTGAGGACCAGTCCCTAAGTCACTTTTTTCAGCGCCATTAAAACTTTGAACAGTCGCTAAATGAATTGTTGTAAGTCGAGGACTACCTGTACAAGTTGGCAAGTGTTTGGGAAAAAATATAGAAAGCATCAAGGTACTTTTTTTTTTTTTTTATTAATTCTCGACTTCCTTTTAAAATCTTTTTATTTTGTTCTTGTTCTTTGAGGCAAGGATGGCTGGAACCCACAGAAGGTCTCTTCTAAACTGTGGAACTCCCTGCTACTGGAAGTCCTCTTTCTTTCTTCCCAACTTTTCCACACAAATTTGATGGATTTTTAAAGGCCGCCTTCAGAAAGCCTGTGTAGACATCCATTTATTTACAGCTTAATTTTAGTTTTGAACTGGCCTCGAGGGCAGGGATTTCTGTTTTTATAACCATTTTGGGGCAAAGATTTCGGTCTTGTGTTCGAACGGTGACCCAGGGTGCCATGAAAAATGTGATGCAACAGTGGTGGGACTCATTTCCGGGGGGATGAGTCTGCCTATTGAGATGAGGTGGACCAAGGGTTGCTTTCGTGGTGTGGAGACAAGAACTTGGTCCTCAACACCAATAAGACCAAGGAGCTGATAGTGGACTATAGAAGGAACAGATCAGACATCCAGCCCTTGCTTATCCATGGAGACCGAGTGGAGCAAGTGGCCAGTTTTAAGTTTCTGGGTGTTACCCTAAAAGAGGACCTGACCTGGGGGGTCCACATTGCAGCCCTGGTCAAAAAGGGCCCAGCAGAGATTATACTACCTGAGGCTTCTCAGAAAACAACAACTGAATGGAAAACTGCTGGTGACCTTCTGCCGCTGCACCAGAGAGAGTATCTTAACTCACTGCACCTCTGTAGGGTTTGCCAATTGCACAGGGGCAGATAGGACAGCACTCCAGAGGGTGAACGTCATTGCCCAGAGGATCATGGGTTGCCCTCTCCCCTCTTTGGAAGAGCTTTATAGCTCCCGCTGCCTTAAGAAAGTTCCAAACATCCTCAAAGATCCATCTCATCCTAGGAACCCTTTTTTTGAATTATTACCATCTTGCAGACGGTACAGGATAATAAAAACAAGGACAAATAGGCTGAAAAACAGCTTCTATCCCAGGGCAGTAGCTCTTTTGAATTCTGCTGTATAGTGCAGGGTTGGTGCGGTGTCGGGGGTTTTCGGTTCAATGTGTGGAGGGTGAAGGATGTGTGTTTGTGTTTATTTTCATGGTCATGATGTGCACTGAAGAGGGTGTTAGATTTCGTTGTGGAGGCTGCCATGACAATAAAGTAAACTAAAACTAAAATGGGTGGGTGAGATTTAACCCAATTAAAAATGTGCAATCGGTGAACTCTCGTGACAGGAATCCAAGGGGCAACGTAAGGTCCTCGCCTCGGTTGATGTGAACCTCAGGCGCTTCGCCAGCCAGACGCCCAACCAAGCGGACCTGAAACTGAACCTAAAGCCCAAGTCGGTGAAGGTGGTGGCTGCATCGCTCCAGCTCACTCTCTCGTGCGTCTTCTTGCACGAGGGAAAAGCCACGTGAGTCCCGGAGTAGGGAAAGTACCCTTCTTAGAAGCCCGGGCCTAAATTCTCCTTTTGAGTATAGGTAGTCCTCGGCTTACGACCACTGTCGAAACCCCCCTCCCAGATTTCTGTTGCTAAGCGAAACAGTGATGAAGTGGATTTTTATGCCCCATTTTACACCCTTTCCTGCCACAGTTGTGAAGCGAATCACTTTTGTGGTTTGGTTGTTAGCTGAATCTGCCTTCCCCATTGACTTCGCTTGTCAGAAGGTCATAAAAAGGGGATCACACGAGCACGGGGACAGTGTAACCGGCATAAATACGAGTCGGTTGGATGGTTGTCTGAATTTTGATCACGTGATGGTTGAGATGCTGAAATGGTCGTAAGACACTTTTTTTCAGTGCTATAGTAACTTCCAACAGTCACTAAATGAATGGTTGTAAGCCAATATATACTGTGTCTGTGTGTGTGTGTGTGAAAGAAAGAAAGACAGACAGAAAGTTTGGTCTAATGGTTAAGGCACCAGGCTGGAAAGTGGGAGATTGTGAGTTCTAGTCCTACCTTAGCCATGAAAGCCAGCTGGGTGACTTTGGGCCAGTCTCTCTCAGCTGTGAGGAAGGAGAAAAGAAAAGAGTGTTGCATATGTTTGCTGATTTGCCAAAATAATCAAGGCAGAATATAAATACATAGGGAGGGGGGGAGATACATGAATGGATAGATTAGATAGATGGATGGATGGATGGATGGATAGACAGGCAGACAGACAGACAGATAGTAGATACGATGGATAGAGGGACAAAGAGATGGACGGATGGATGGATGGATGGATGGATGGATAGATAGATAGGGATGATGGGTGGATGGATGGATGATTAGACAGACAGACAGACAGATAGATAATTAGATAGATATTGTGTTCCCACAACACACCAGAGGGAACACACAAATTAACCACCCTAGAACTGAACCGAAAAAAGCATCCAAGCAACATTGCTTTTATCCTGTCCCGTGGGAAGCCCAATCTAGAATGTTTTTGGACTTCAAAAATGGCTGGGTGGTTATCCCAAGGGAATGGAGAAGGCGGGGGATAAAAACAAAAAAGGGATGATAGGTCTGGTGATTCTTAGCACTGCCCCCTTCTTCTCTCCCCAGGGATGAAGACATGCAAAGCCTGGCCAGTTTGATGAGCTTCAAGCCCTCCGACATCGGCAATTTGGAGGATTTTGCGGAAAGCGACGAGGAGGCGGAAGAGGCCTCGAAATACGGCCGGGGGGAGGAGGCGGTGGGCCACAAAGGATCCCCTCAAGGTGAGGAGGGGTGTCCTCCCAGCCCTGATATTTCCCTTCTCCCTGACCTGTTGTTTCTCAGCCGTAGCCACCTTAACACGTCTGGACTTTTCAACTCCCAGTATTCCGCAGCCAGCATTAGCCAGTAGTCTTCACTTAACGACGTGTTAAGCCTTCCCAGGCGGGAAACAGGACCTTTGCTTTGGAACATTAACCCGAGGGGATGATCCCCTGCTTAACCTCGCATGACACAGGCGTGGTTTCCTGGATTCCCTTTGATCCCCTTAAGAGGGATTGGAGGAGATATTGACGGAACGCGAGATTAACCCAGCATCCCTTCTGCAATTTGTCCCAGTTTCGGCTCACCTCTTGCTAAATGCCTCCTCTGTATCAGTTTCACACGCCACAGCTCTGGCGTCGGTTGACGGGCAGTGGTGGGTTTCCAAATTTTTTCCTACCGGTTCTGTGAGAAAACTGCCCTCTGTGTCAACGATGGTGAGCCGAGCTGTTTTTTAGCTCAGCTGAGGTGCGGGCAATCTGTTCCACTAGACAGATCAGCTGAGCTAAAAAACAAGGAGAGGTAACGGTGGGGGTGGGGGGTGGGCTAGCCAGAGATGGTATTTGCCAGTTCTCCGAACTATTCAAAATGGCATGCCCATGTTGGAGTCTGAATCCGAGGAGGAAGCCGGACAGCTGACAGGGAGTGGGAGTGTGGCTTCGTTGGCTGTGGAGGAAACTGGGGATGGGCAAAGTCCGGCTGGGCAGAGCAGGGGAGAGGTAGAACAAGGGAGAGGGAGTTGAGAGGAAGACCCAGGCCCACCACCCCCTCTTCATCCTAGGGCACGCAAGGAGGAAAGGAGAAGGGAGCAATGTGGGTTGCATGGCTTATGGGGAGGAAAGGGCCCTGATTCCCTTCATTAGCCACAGCTGGAAAGAGAGTTTAAAAGAGATGCCTGTTGAGAGCAGCAGCTGCTAGGAGCAAACGTGACTGTATCTTGTATCCTGGTGGCTTATCTCTGTTCTTGGCGTCTTCCCAACTGTGTGAGTTTTGCCGTGCTTTCAAGTCTGAAATTCTTGCTCCTGCCCTACCAAACTAATTACTTCAGTTTGGCATGTTTGGATTTTTAAGTTACAGTTTGTGTGTACCTTGTTTTGGATTGAATTTTCTGCAGTCAAAGGCTGCTCCTGGGAGAGTTTTTCTCCAGCCAGAAGGTAACCTGGACATTGGGGGCAAAGTTGGAGCTAATAAAGGGACTCTTATTGCTTATCTGACTGTGTTGCCTTTGTGCCACGCCTCTTTGGGTCATTGCACAAAATTTCCACTACGGTCCGAACCGGCTGAATACCACCTCTGTATATGGGTCATTTTCCCACCTCAATTTCCCTTCTTTTTTCCCCCCTTCTCTTCTCATCTCTCCCTTCCCTGTTCAGGATTCCTCAAAAACGTTGTGATGAATTCTTTCTCAGGTAGGCCATCCCAGGTTTGCAAGGCCGGTGCTGGAGACTGGCATTATCCGGACAAAACTGTGCATGTTTTGCGGGGATTTTAACTCTTGGCACAGGGGCCATTTGCACTACAAGGTAGTCCTCGACTTAGGACAGTAATTGAGACCGAGATTTCTGTTGCTACGTGAAATGTTTGTAAAAGTGAATTTTAGCCCATTAAATACCGAAATTTCTATTGTTAATTGAAACAAGCTGTCAGAAATAGGTTGCAAATCAACACTTAGAGCAACCATGAAGGTCTAGGGAAAGAGATTCAAGTACTGCAGTGTGTCTGTTATTAAGTGAGTTTTCCCCATTTTATGACCTTCTCACTGTTGTTAAGTGAAGCATTGTGGTAGTTAAGTTAGTCACACAGTTAAGTGAATCTGGCTTCCCCATGGACTTTGCTTGACAGAAGGTCACAAAAGAATATCATATGACCCCGAAGCACTGCAACCGTCATAAATATGAGTCAGTTGACAAGGATCTGAATTTTGATCACATGACCACAGGGATATTGCAACGGTGCGAAAAAGAGTTGCAAGTTACTTTTTTCAGTGCTGTTTTAACTTTGAGCGGTCACTAAAGGAATAGTTGTAAGTCAAGGACTTCTTGTGTAAGCTTTGGACAATTTACAGAGCTGGCATGTTGGATTGGAACACAGGGCCTTTAAACCAGACTTTTCAGCAGCAAATCCTTGGGTTTTTTTTTAATGGATTTCTTGTGGAATTGATGTGCTTTTCTGCATTTTGTGTCTCTTACTTTCCTATTTTGTATGCTGTGTGGGATAGATAGATGATAGATAGACAGCCGATGGGATGGATGGATGGATGGATGGATGGGTAGGTAGGTAGAGATTATGATAGATTGATAGATAATGATAGATAATGATAGATAGATAATGATAGTTAGAGATAGATAGATAATGATAGACAGAGAGAGATCATAAAGATAATAGATAGATGATAGATAGATAATAGAGAGAAAGAGAAATGATCAGATAGATGATAGATAGAGAAATAATAATAATGATAGATAGTGATATAGATAATAGAGATAGAGAGATAATGATAGATAGATAAATAGATAATGATAGGGAGAGAGATCATAGAGAGAAATGATAGATAGATAGATAGATGATAGATAGATAATGATAGATAAATAATAGAAAGATAGAGATAGATAATGATAGATAAATAGATAATGATAGATAGACAGACAGTGATCATAGAGAGCGATGGTAGATAATAGAAAGAGAAATGATAGGTAGGTAGGTAGGTAGGTAGATAGATGGTTGAATTCGAATCTTCTCCTGTGTGGCAGCTCCATCTCTTCTTCCTCCGAGCCTCCTTTTTCTTCCAATTCTTTCTTTTCTTTCCCTTTCCTTCATAATAACAGCCTCTCCTCCTCCTAATGTAGACAAATCACGGGATCTGAACCCCTTGGCTGAGGAGGAGGAAGACCCCTCGGGCTGTTCTCCGTCGCCTTCCAAGGCATATCTCAAGGAAGGTAAATTAAAGGGAAGTGGGGAGGAGGTGAATGGTTTAAAATGGATTCAAAAATGCCATTGTTCACAGCCGTGCCACTTCTGACCTTGGTCCCTCCTTCTTGCAGCTGTGGCCGCGGTTTCTGAGCCAGCACTGGCGAGCCACGGAAACGTCACCGGAGGTTGCCCACATCCATCACCAAAGGCTACTTCTGTCGCTCCTGACAGGCTCGCATTTGACGTAAGTGGCGAGGAGTGTAAAACCGGGAGTACGGGGCTCAACGGGGCGGAAGGTTCCCGTACAGCACCAAATGGCATCCCAGGAGGGACAGGGACCAGGAACAGCATGCTGGACACTTCCCGAGCATCATCAGTGCAGGCGGGGGCTGAAGAGGAGCATGAAAGCACGGGGCCAGCGTCTCCGAGTGCCGTCGACAAGAGGTGAGGACCCCTTCTTTCGACAGTGGGTTTGCGGTGCCAAAGTTGGAATCTCGTTGCAGGGGGGAGAGGGTTGCTGCAGACTCACCAGCATGCCAGGGGTTATCCAGTGGGTCTCCTTGGGGGAGGCCAGCCCCTACCTTGGGACCTCCTGCCTCTGTTTACCCCACCGATGGAGGCAGGACTTGGCGGTCATCAGCCAAGGATGTTATTTTTTTTAAAAATTTTGGCTGGCATGTCTGCTTTCTTTAGCTGGGGAGGGCAGAGGGGGTGAGTAGGCGAGATGGAGGAGGTTTACTGGATGTAATTTCCATCCCCACCCCTCCTCGCCTTATCACCTCCCCCCTGCCGTGGAAGAGTTGAGTCGGCTCCACCAAGAAGGGAAAGGAGAAGTTGGCAGGCAGAAGGAATGGGAAGTGAGAACACTGGGGAGGGGAAGGGGGGGGCGTTTTGTTGCTCAGAAGGGTGGGGGAGGCGGAGCAAGGATGCCACCTGGGAGTCACTGACTGGCCGGCCTGCCCTGAGCGGAGTTAAACCTTAAAAACAACATCAAGGGCGGGCAGTAAATTTTCCTGTTGATATTTTCCTGTTTTAGGAGATGTTAAACTGGAGAGTCCCTTCCTCCCTCCTCATCCTTTTTTTCCCATCCTTTTTCCCATCCATTTTTTCCTTCCTTCCTTCCTTCCTACCTTCCTTCCTTCCTTCCTTCCTTCCTTCCTTCCTTCCTTCCTTCCTTCCTTCCTTCCTATCTCTATCCATCCATCCATCCATCCCATCCATCCATCATCTATCTATCCAGCCAGCCAGCCATCTATCTATATCTATCTATCCATCCATCTATGAATGAATGAATGAATTCTTTATTGGACCAGTGTGATTGGACACACAAGGAATTTGTCTTGGTGCAAATGCTCTCAGTGTACATAAAAAGAAAACGTACATTTGTTGAGAGTCATAAGGTACAACACTTAATATAGTCATAGGGTACAAATAGGCAATCAAATCATATCGTCCATCATCTATCTGTTTGTCTGTCTCTGTCTGTCTATCTATCATCTATCATCTGTCTGTCTGTCTGTCTGTCTGTCTGTCTGTCTGTCTGTCTATCTATCTATCTATCTATCTATCTATCTATCTATCTATCTATCTATCTATCATCTATCTATCTGTCTATCTATCTATCTGTCTGTCTGTCTGTCTGTCTGTCTGTCTGTCTGTCTAATCTATCTATCTATCTATCTATCTATCTATCTATCTATCTATCTATCTATCTATCTATCTATCTATCTATCTATCTATCTATCTATCCCTCTCTGTCTGTCTGTCTGTCTGTCTGTCTATCTATCTATCTATCTATCTATCTATCTATCTATCTATCTATCTATCTATCTATCTATCTATCTATCTATCTATCTATCTATCTATCTATCTATCTATCTATCTATCATCTCTGTCTGTCTGTCTGTCTATCTATCTATCTATCTATCTATCTATCTATCTATCTATCTATCTATCTATCTATCTATCTATCATCTATCTTTCTGATCAACAATCAACCGGTGGAACTGCTTGCCACCAGAGGTTGTGGCTGCTCCATCACTGGAGGCTTCTAAGAAGAGACTGGTCTGGAATGGTGTAGGGTTGAGCAGGGGGTTGGGCTAGAAGACCTCTGAGGTACCTTCCAACTCTGTTATTCTGTTATCACTAATTCTCCCTTCCCTTCCCTTCCCTTCCCATTCCTCTTCTCCTCTTCCCTTCTTTCTCACCCTTCTACTTTTCTGTTTTTCCTTTCTTTCCAGTATTAGAATTTTTGGGGAGGTTTCTTTGTTGAACAGAGCAGCCTTTCCCAGATGTTTTAAGCACACCAAAGTTTCACTCCTTGGCTTCATGTTTTGCCTAATTTCACAAAAAAACAAAAAAACAAACAAACCCTAGCTTGGAATTCATCCACGAGCATAAAATGAACAGGCTGGCCCCCTTTTGCTTATGTTTTCCTCTGATGGCTGATGAGTTGCATATAGCTGTCATTACTAATAACCATTAGAATCATAGAGTCCAAGAGCTAGAAGGGATCTTGGAGGTCTTCTAGTCCAACCCCCTGCTGAAGACAGGAATTACACCATCCATTTTGCTCCCATTCCATCAGGCCCAATTCTTGGAGATGGCCTGGATAAATCCCTACAATTTTTTGGGCAAGGATTGTTGGTTTGACATTGCCTCTTTCCTCGGGCTGAGAAAGAGTGGCTGGCCCAAAACCATCCAGCTGGCTTTGTGCCCAAGGTGGGATTAGAACTCAGGATCTCCTGCTTTCTATCCTTATGGATTATTCACTGCACCATACTGGTTATCATGTCACCCATCCATCCATCCATCCACCCATCCATCCATCCATCCATCCATCCATTAATTGGATTTTTAAAACTGCCCAACTCAAAACTATGTGACTCTAGATGATGTACAGCAACAAAACAAATAATAAAACAAAAAGGAGCATATATTTTATGGAATATATAAATGTAACTGATATTGTTGCATGATTTGAGGCCATCAAAACTCCCCTGAAAAAAAGAACTCTAAACTAAAACTAATACTTTTCTTCATTAAAAGTATTTTCCCCTTTTAGTGAAGAAACAAAACAAGAAAAAAACCCCACACACTTTGAATCTTTGGGGACTCCAAATTCAGAATCTCTCTTTTTTTTTTCACCCCATCCTCCAGGCCAAGTGATATCTGGAAACCCAGGGAGGATCGCTCCGTTTCACCACCCCCCAGGAGAAAAAATACGCCAAAGGAATCTGTGAAGAGACTCCTTTCGCCGCCATTTACATCCAAGGATGCCCCCATGCGGAAACGCAAGCTGGGGAAAACAGCGGGGTCCTCGGACCCGCCAGCGCCTGCCGTGGAGACCTCCGCCATTTTGGAAAATAACCTGGTTCCTCTCCCCACACCCGTTATCCTCGATAACCCACCCCTGGAAAAACCAGAATATGAGAGTCTCAACGAAGCGGCTCCCTTTCTGCCTCCGCCCGGAAACTCCGTGGTGATGTATTTTATGGACGTTGCAGCCCTCGCCCAACAGGATCCTGTCCTTCTCAACAGCGGGTCGGATTCCCGAGGATTATCTTCGGACGCCGCGTACCTGGCGCTTTCTCCTTCTTTTGGAGGCCCTTCGACGGCGCCGTGGGATTTTCGGGAAGCGGCAGCTGGCAAAGTCCAGGAAGTCGTGGAAGAAGGCACTGCTGTTCTGGAAGCCTCAAGCGACGGCGTTCCCTCGGAACGGGTGGAAGACGTGGAGATGGTCGCAGAGAAAGAAGAACTGGCCAAAGACAGGTTGGGGGGCAGTGAGGCAGGGGCTTTGGCCTTACCAGCTGAGAAGGAAGAGGAGGAGGAGGAGGGTGAGGTTGAAAGGCATGAGAACCGTCGAGGAGACAAGCACTTCACGCCTGCCGTAGAAACCCTTCCTGGAGAAGAGGCGCACCGAATCGTGACTGAGGCAGACGGGAGGTCCCTGAGAGTTGACGTCCCTCAGGAAGGACCACTGCTGATTGAGGACGAGGAAAGCAGGCCCGGATCTGAGGTCCTCTCCTCGCCGTTGAAGATGGGTAGGGAAGCCATGGCTGGGGAGTTCCTGTGGGACATACCCCGTTGCCCCCCTGCTGTTGTGCCCTGCCTAGAGGAAGGTAAGAGGAAAGACCTGGGAGTTGCAGAGGGGGCGCCCCAAAGTCCTCTAGAAGAGCCAAACCTCCAGTGGTTGCAAAATGAGGATGAGGGAATCGAGGAAAAGAAGGACGCAGAAGGAAGCGGAGTCTCCGGAGAGGTTGTGGAGCAGACGGCTGAAACAGCGTGTCCTGCGACCGAGGAAGGAGAGGATGGAGGCCAAGTTGATGACTGGAAGAAACTTTCAGAAGAAGTCCTGGGAAATGCCATGCCGAAGGAACCGAACGTCCGTCTGAACGGGAGCCCAGAGACTTTGGGCCAAACACAGCCGGACAGTTCAGAGACTTGGAGCTTAGGGTCACCTTGGGGTGGCGATCCCCCACAGCCTTCCCAGAATGTGCCCCCCAGCCAAAGTCCCCCAGACCACGAAGAAGAAAGCCTAGAAGGGGATGGTTTAACGCAGAGACCCCCGGAGACAGAAGTGGTGGTGCCCCACGCCTCCAGCCCGCCTGTATCTCAGGATTCTGGCCTGCCTGCCCCGAGTCCCTGTAGGAGTGCTGGGCCCTGCCATGAAGCCCCAGTGTTGAGCCCTGTGTCCTGTGGCACAGCCCCCCATTTGGGACCCGAAGGGAAAGACCAGGTATAGCCGGCTGTGGTCAGTCCCTTCTTTTCTTCCCGTGAGCCCTGCAAGCCTCCAATTAATTCGGGTTTGGGGGGGATGGTGGCTTCTGCCCAGCACAGCGACGATGTTGGGGGGAGGTACCTCTGCTGCAGGGGTGGGATTCAGCCGGTTCGGGGGAACCGGATGTTAAATTTACATCTGGTTTGCCAAACCGGTCGTTGAACTGACCGGCTGGCCCCATGCAGATTTCCCCTCCCAGGAGTCTCCACGTGGCCCGTTTTGGATGGAGGTAGGGGCAGGGTCCCTACGGAGGCTCTGGGCAGGTGAAAAATGGGCCTTCCAGAGGTCTGGAAACGGGCCTGTTTCTGGCTTCCAGAGGGCCTCCGGAGCCTGGGGGAGGCTGTTTTCGCCCTCCCAGACGCCCGAGGAAATCCTCCGGACTCTGGGGAAGGTGAAAAACGGCCCTCTCGGAAGTTCCGGTAGGCCACGGCCACCATGGTCATGCCAGGAACCGGGCAGTGATCCAGTTGCTGGGATTTTCAAATCCCACCCCTGCTCTGCCGGCACAAGGAGGGAGGGAGGGCAGCAGGTGGGTGGTCCGAGAAAGCTCCGAGACCGCCCCCAAAGTGTCTTTCTTTGATGGCTTCCTATCAGAAGGACACCGAGTGGCGTCCAGCAACTTCAAGCATGGAAATGTTGGGTCTGGTTATTATAGGCGGCATTGCCGGTAGTCCTTGGTTTATGACCGTTCGTTGAACAAAGGTTTGAAGCTGGAAAACCGATTTATGACCTGTCCTCGGTGTTATGACCATCGTACTTGCCCCGTGGTCACAATTTAGGAGCGTGGCAGCTGCCCTGCATATTTTAAGATAAGTTTGCAGCGTTCTGCGGTTCTAAGGCGATTCTTCTCTTCTGGTTTGTGGCAAAAGTCCATGGGAGAAGTTGGATTTGCTTAACAGCTCCGTGATTCACTTAACAACCATGCCTTTCACTGAACGACTGCAGTCAAAGTGTTGGCAAAATTGGATGAATTTAATATAAAGACCGCATGGTTTAGTTTCAGTTCTGTTCCTGATTGCGGTTATAAGTTGAGGGCTCTCCCTGTTTGGGTCTTTTATAATTTGTAGCTGGGTGGGGTGAAATATAGCTAGTCCTCGCTTTATGATGACAGTTGAGCCCAAAAAAATTTACGTTGCTAAGTGAGATGTTTGTTAAATGAATCTTGGCTCATTTTACGACCTTTCTTGCCACTTGTTGTTAAGTGAATCCTTGCGGTTGTTCAGTTAGTCACGCAGCTGTTAAGTGAATCCGGCTGTCCCTGTCGGAAGGTCGCAAAAAGGGATCGCTTGACCCCACCCACCCACCCCGGGACACTGCAACCGTCATAAATATGAATCGGTGGCCAAACATCTGAATTTTGATCACGTGACCATGGGGTCACGCTGCAACGGCCGTAAACGAGAACAACGTTCATAAGTCGCTTTTTACTGTTTCTCCCGTTGTAACTTCGGTCACTAAACAGACACTCGTAAGTCGAGGACCACCTGTACTTCATTTTGCCACCGTTCTTTTCATTTTGGCTTTTTCCTCTTCTCAGGCAGAATCTCTCGGCAGCCCCACCCTGGTCAACTCCAGCCATTGCCTGCTGCAGTGGTGCCAGGAAGTGACGTCCGGCTATCGAGGGGTCCGTGTGACCAATTTCACCACGTCCTGGCGCAACGGCCTGGCTTTCTGTGCCATCCTGCACCACTTCCATCCCGAGAAGATGTGAGTTGTGGCGAGAAAACCCGCTCTTGGTCAAACAGAGTTACCGATCGGCAGTCAGTGTTAAGTTTTCAGGTAGTCCTCAGCTTACGATCATAAGTAAGCCCCGGATTTCCATCGCTAAGTGAGACGTTTGATCAGAGAGTTTCATGACATTTTACGAACTTTCTGCCCTCGGTTGTTAAGTGAATCACTTCTGTAGATAAGTTATTAACCTGCTTTTTAAGTGAATCACTTCAATTGATGTTATTAACCTGGTTGTTAAGTGAATCACATCTGTTGATAAGTTATTAATCTGGTTGTTAAGTAAATCTCTTCCATTGATAAGTAAGAAACCCCGGTTGTTAAGTGAATCACTTCTGTAGATAAGTTGTTAACCTGGTTGTTAAGTGAATCACTTCCGTTGATAAGTTAGAAAGCCGGTTGTTAAGTGAACATTCCGCATTGTCTTTGCTGATCAGAAGGTCGCAAAAGCGGATCAGGTGACCGTGGGGCTCTGCAGCCGTCATAAATATGAGTCAGTGGCCAAGGATCTGAATTTTGATCACGTGGCCATGGGGATGCGGCAACGATCGTAAGTGTGAAAAATGGTCCTAAGTTGCTCTTTTCAGGGCTGTTGTAACATTGAACGGTCACTAAACGGAACGGTTATAAGTCGGGACTCCCTGTATTTTGCTCTTCCAGCTCCCTCTACCCAACAGAAGTGAATTATTTGAGGATATTTACAATGATATTCACATTTTTTTCCCCTCTTTCTTTTGCCTGCAGCAATTACAAAGCTCTGGATCCCCTCGACATCAAAGAGAACAATAAACTGGTGAGTCGGCTTTTGAACAACCAGCTCCGTGGGCGTGGCCTTATTTTGTGGGTGTGTTTTGGTGGTCTTGTGATGGGGTAGGCGTGGCTTGCTGACTGGGCATGGCTTGGTCATGTGGGCGTGGCTTATATGTAAATATTATAAATATGTAAATATTGAATTTTTTATAATTTAAAATTTGCTTGCAAGCAAACTCATAAAATTAACTCACAACACACCATGTATGTAAATATTGATTTTTTTTATAAAAAAAAGAGCAACTTTTACCCAAAATCAGGCAAAGCAGGCAGGCAGATTGAGTTGCTCACAGAATCACAGATTCACTCAGAGATTTACCTCACAGATTCACTCAGAGATTTACCTTCTGCAATCTGCTACCTGAGTCTGCACTGAAAACTAGAAGCTTTAGTCCTAAGGAAGGCTCAGCTCTGCTTTTAGATTCGCTAGAAAGCAAGAAATCCAACGATTTCCTGCTTTCTAGCTAATCTAAATCTCCTGGTACAGCAGAACAGCTGATGATCAGGGGGGAAAAAAGGGAAAAATAGCAACTTAGCAGGCAAGTTTGATGGCGTGTATGCCAGGTAAGGGGTGAGTGGGCGGGTAGGGGAGGGGCCAGCCAGTGGCGCGATTTGCCAGTTCTCTAAACTGCGCAGAATTGTAACAACCGGTTCTATAAAACCAGTCCGACCAGGTAGAATCCCACCCCTGAAAGTAACATATGTAAATATAAAAAGGAAAATTGGTAATACGTAATGATATGAAATTAGACAAGGAAGTTATATATGTAATTATGGTCATGTTTGATTTAAAATGTAAAAAACCTGGAACCACACTGTTTCCCCTAAAGATGTAGTTAAAAAAATAAAAAAAAATATTATTATTAAAAAAAGAAAGAAAAAAGGAATGTTGGGCTCAGCTGTGGTTGGAAGTCAAGGAGTAGCTGTATAATTCCTGCTAGGAAAAAGGCCATCGGTTTTTAAGTGTCCTTTTTTTCTTCTTCTCCTTCTCTTATCAGGCCTTTGACGGCTTTGCCACGCTGGGCATCTCCCGGCTGATGGACCCGGCGGATATGGTATTCTTGACGGTGCCTGATCGGTTGATCGTAATGACGTACCTTTGCCAGATCCGGGCGTTTTTCACAGGACAGGAACTCAACGTAGTTCAGTTTGCCAGCCACAGTAGTGAGACCACGTACAAAGTGGGCAAATTCGACACCGATCTCTCGGGATCTGTCGATCCGGCTGTGTTTTACTCCCAACATCTGCAAAGTAGCATGGAGAAGCTAGAAGCCAAGGGGGATTCTGGGAAAGCCGCGAAATTGGAGGAGAAACAGAAAGCAGAAGGGGAATCTGGTCTTCCGGAGGATTCTGGGAGGCCCGAAGAAGCAAAGGATTCTGGGAACGAAGCCGTTGCGGAGAGCGTCCCCAGAAAGGCGAGTGAGGAAAAGCCGAATGGCTCGAGAGTGACCGACAGCGTCCTCTCCTTCGGGCCAGAAGTGAAAAATGGGGTTGCCCCCAAAGAAAATAAAACAATATTTCTTGCTCCGGTGGATTATAAACCCCACGAGAATGTGGCAGATGAGATCGCCCCAAATTCACAGCGCCTCCTAGCGGAAATCTCCAAACCCGACAGGTTGATCAATGGTGCCCCTCCGGCTTTGGAACGGGAGGATTCTGGGGGAGAAACCCCAGGGCATGATGGGAAAGGACTGGCCAACGGCTCCAACCAGGACCCAGGGGATTCTGGGAAATGCGAGGCGGATGTGGAGAAGATCGATAAGGAAGACAAGATGGTTGCACCTCCCCGGCTCAAACGGCTCGCCTCCCGGGGCAGTGTGGAGCGCCCTCTGCAGCGCACCCCCTCAGCTGGCGGCGCAGGCCCTGTGGCTCCGCCCCGGGCCTCCTCCACCAAGTCTGCCTTCGCTCACATGCGCGATGCAGACCTGGTGAAGAAGCGACGGTCACGATTGAAGAGTGAGTCTCTCTCTGTGGACGAGGCGGAAGGAGGGGGACTGGCGGAGGAAGCCAGCCAGCGACAGACGGTGGTGAGTGGTGTCCGGAGGACAGTTCAGAAAAAGGTTGGGTTCAGCTCACTGGGTTGATTTCTTTTTTTGGTATAGGGAGTCCTCGATTTACGACCACCCAAAGTTTTCATTGCTAAGCAAGACAGTTGTGAAATGAGTTTTGCCCCATTTTACGACCTCCCTCACCAGAGTTGTTACGTGAATCCCTGCTGTTGTGAAGTTAGTACAGGCGGTCCTTGACGTACGATCACAATTGAGCTCAAAATGTACGTCACTAAGTGAGAAATTTCTTTAATTTGCCCCACGATACTGTCAAGCCCAAAATTGACATATGCATAGCCATTTTATTTAGTTTTATTATATATTCCTTTTCTTTCTTTCTTTTTGCTGGTTATGGGGGGAAGGGTTTCGGGCTTGCCACATTCCTAAGGTGGGAGGAGTGCAGATAGTGATAGTTGTTTAGGCTAAGTGGTTCTCCTTCCTGTGGGAATAAAAGCTGACCCTGCTAAGACCTGGAGGTGGAGATTGATGACACCAAGCAAACGTTGATTTATTTCTATTACTTCTGTTGGGAAATGTGACTTTTGGGGGCTGTTTCTAATTTCCAATATTATGTGGTGTATTTCCAGGTTGTATCAGATCTGGAATTACAACAGATTTTGCCAATTTGATGCTTTCCTTAATAAAATAAATTGTTTTGGAACTTTGCTCTTTTTTTAAAAAATGGATTTAATCACTTGGAAACCTGGCTTTTCTTGCCACAATTGTTAAGCGAATCACTGCGGTTCTTAAATTAGTAACCCGGTTGTTAAGTGAATCTGGTTTGCCCCTATGGACTGTGCTTGTCAGAAGGTCAGCAAAGGGGATCCCGTGACCGTCATAAATATGAGTCAGTGGCCAAGCATACGGATTTTGATCATGTGACCGTGGGGGAATAACGGTCCAAAGTCCCCTTTTTTAGTGCCGTTGAAACTTTGAATGGTCACCAAACGAATGGTTTTAAGTAGAGGACTACCTCTGGTTGCTGGGATTGAATGCTCTCTGGGTTGAGAATCAATTCCTTCTATTCTTCTTTTTCCAGGACGATGTTTGCAACGAGGGAACAAAGGCCCGACAAATGAAACAACCAGGTGAGTTTGAGTAGGGTGTCTACTAGGGATTGGAAATACATATTGTTAAGGATAATAGCCTCAGGAAAATGGGTTTGCAGAGATTCACAAGAGGCACACCAGTAGCAGGATATACTATTAAAATATTGCCAAGTCTAATTTTTGCTTTCTTCCTTGCAGCCTCTCCCGTCGTTCCTTCCCCGGAGCAGTGCCTGGACACTGAATTGAGAAATAGCAACCACGAAGAAGAAATTCCAGTAAGAGGCAGAATGACGGGCTTAGGATGAGGGGAGAGTAGATGATTTTTTGAGGCTAGAAAATGGGGGATGTGAGTTCTAGTATTGCCTTAGGCATGAAAGATGGCTGGTGACGGGACATCCCACCCAACCCCTTTTTTTCCCCCAGGCCAGTTGGGTGATTAGATAATCACCAGAAACAAAATTTTTCCCTTCGGCTGGGTGACTTTGGGCCAATCACCAGGAGACGGTGAGTTTAGTTCTGCTTTAGGGATCAAAGCCAGTTGGGTGACTTTAGGTCAATCACCAGGAGACAGTAAGTTCTAGTTCCGCTTTAGGCATGAAAGCCAGCTGAGTGACTTTAGGTCAATCACCAGGAGACAGTGAATTCTAGTTGCGCCTTAAGCATGAAAACTGTCTGGGTGATTTTGGTCCAATCACCAGGAGATGGTGAGTTCTAGTTCCGCTTTAGGTATGAAAGCCAGCTGGGTGACTTTGGGCCAACCACCAGGAGACAGTCAGTTTAGTTCCACTTTAAGGCAAGAAAGCCAGCTGTGTCAATCACCAGGAGACAGTGAATTCTAGTCACGCCTTAGGCATGAAAACTGTCTGGGTGATTTTGGGCCAATCAGCAGATGAAATCCTGCCTCAGGCCATAAAGCCAGTTGGGTAACTCACCAGGAGGCTGTGAGTTCCAGTCCTGCCTTAGCCATGAAAGCCAGCTGGATGACTTTAAGTCAGTCCTTCTCTCTGTCTAAGCCCATTCCACCTCACAGGGTTGTTGTTGCGGGAAAAAGAAATGTGTGTTGGATACATTTGCCATCTTGAGTTGTTCGTAAAAATTATAAAGGCGAGATATAAATAAAAAAAAATTAAAAATTCACTTCTGCAACATCTAAACATGGAGCCATAAGGTTGAGCTGCGAAAAATAAATAAATAAATAAAAAATCAAGCTGTAAAATTAACTCCAGGAAGTTTTGCCAGGAAGGAAGTTGGCAGGCCAGACTTTTGTAAAACAGGAATTGTAAAACAAAGTAAGTACAGACCTAAGATCTGAACAGTTTCGTTTTGCTTTCTCATATCCAAAGTTCCTTTTTTTTTTTGCTATTAATTTGGAAGCCAGGCACCACAGCACATACCTGATTACTCTCAATTAAAATGTAAAGGTATGTAAATTTAAATTTTAAAACCTAGCATTGCGCTGAATTTACTTTCAGTTTAAAAAAAATTAAAATTAAAATTAAACTCAACATCAGTTTAAAAATCTAGCATTAAAAATGAATTTAATTAAAATTTAACATTTAAATATTTTTCATTAATGACCATGTGATTTCACTTAATGACCGTGGTGATTTGCTTAAGCATCTTGGCCAAAAAAGTTTGTAAAATTGAGCATGACTACCTCGCTTAGTAAAACTACCTCGCTTAGCAACTGAAATTCTGGTCCCAAATAAGTAAGACTTCCTGTATACTTAGAGATCATTTAGTCCAAGCCCAGGCTGCAGTCACCCAAATTCAAATTTTTCTTCTGGGTTTACACAGCACGTTCAAACGCCAAATGAGAAATTTCCCTCCAGAGGCCAGTTTTTTTTCTACAGGTATTTGCAAAAACAGCAGCTTGGAAGCTCAAAATCCCTTCAGTTTCTTGAGAAATTCAGCTTTTCAAATCCAGAAAGTTTCTAGCCCTCATGAGGTCTGAGAACACGCGCTGTGGCGAAGGGCGTCTCATGACGCCTGACAAATCACGTGGAAATTGAGCAATTGTTGAATTTCCTTCGTCTCTTTGTGGTTGTTGGACTGAAGGGGAAAAGATAAAGAGGGCTCTTGTTTGTTGTGATCACGGGTTCAAATTCAGAGAGAATGAGCTTTTTTCCCCTTCTGGGCAGAGCTGAGATGTCCAGGAGGACTGTCTAACAGGACAGGAAGCAACTCATTTCACAACCAAATTGCAAGAACTCCGTGTAAACTCAGCCCAGGAAAAGTCCTTCCCAATTCCCTTGGATAGTTTCTCCAGATCAGGGGGGGAAAATTATAAGGGAAAAAAAATCTGCTTTTCACATTGCAAAACAAAGCAATGCGGATGTCTTTCTCTTTCTTTCCTTCCTTCCTTTCTCAATCCTTTCTTTTTTCCTTTTTACTTTTTTTCATTCCTTTCTTTCCTTCCTTTCTTTCTCAATCCTTTTTTCCTTTTTACTTTTTTTCATTCTTTTCTTTCTTTCCTTTATTTCTCAATCCTTTCTTTCCTTTCTTTCCTTCCTTTCTTTCTCAATCCTTTCTTTTTTCCTTTTTACTTATTTTCATTCTTTTCTTTCTTTCCTTTATTTCTCAATCCTTTCTTTCCTTTCTTTCCTTCTTTCCTTCCTTTCTCAATCCTTTTTTCTTTTTTCTTTTTTTTCATTCTTTTCTTTCTTTCCTTTATTTCTCAATCCTTTCTTTCCTTTCTTTCTTTCTCAATCCTTTTTCTTTTTCTTCTTCTTCCTTTCCTTTTCTTCCTTTCCTTTTCTTCCTTCCTTTCTCAATCCTTTCTTTCTTTAAAATTATTTTAGTCATTATCCTGAGGACTAGAATCTTCATTTTTTAAATCAGGAGCCACATGTGAAGATCTTTCTTCTGCCCCATATTTAAAGCCTTCACCCCGGAAGAAAAGTTTTCTTTGTGAAAGTCAGCCCAATACAGTTTCCTAAACATCCCAAACTTCAGATGCTTTAGTGCAGGGGTCCCTTCGCCGTCCTTGGACCGGCACCGGGCCGCGGAACAAGCCTTACCGGGTCGCTGGTTCTGGGCGCCGCCATCTTTTGGTAAAAGCGCTTCGGTGAGCTTTTCCGTTAGAAAGCTCACCGGAAGCGCTTTTTCCAAAAAGATATTTTAGCGCCCGTGAGCTTTCCGAGGAAGCTCACCGAATCTTATTTTTAAAAAGATGGGGCGCACATGCGAAGAGCTTTTCGGTAGAAAGCCATTTCTGCCCGAAAAGCTCACCGAGCGTCCCCTTTGATGAAGAAAGACGTTACCGAAGCGCTTTTTCGATAAAAAGATGGCGGCGCCAGTTGACGCCGAGGTCGCGGCGCCCAGCTGATGCCGGAACATCCCAAAAGGTTGGGGATCCCTGCTTTAGTGAACCGGGTACAGAATTAAACCAGTTTTCTGGATTCACAGGTCGTTTTCTATGGGCATCTTTGAGACAGCCGTGTGTGTGTGTGTGAGAGAGAGAGGGAGGGAGGGAGGGAGGGAGGGAGAGAGACAGAGAGAGAGTGTGTGTTTTTAAGTGTTTTTGTAGGTAAGAAAGGACTCAGGAATATTTGCATGTTATTGATCAATTGGATGGACTAAATGGCCTTCCATCTAGTCCATCCAAAGGTTGTAAGTCGAGGACTAACTGGGCCTTGTGTGGTTTTGTTATAGAAATTTCAAGACACCAGCCAGTATGTGGTCGCCGAACTACGGGCGTTGGAGAACGAACAGAAGCAGATTGACGGGCGGGCAGCGGTGGTGGAGAAAGAGCTGCGGGCTCTGATGCAAACAGGTAGGACAAAAAGCAGCAGCAGCAGCTGGCAAATGTTCCCAGGTGTGCCCCTGGCTGTTCTGAGGCCCGTCCAGCAGCCGGATCAGAGGAGGGGGAGGCATGGGAGTCGGGATCGGCATCAAGACAACCTGAGAGCTCTGAGGGGGAAGAGAGAGAGAGGAGCCTGGAGCCGTCAGCCCCAGGTCTGGAGGTGGCTGGTGAGGAAGAGGAGGAACAGCTGCGTCCAGTGCCCGACACTTGGATGCGCAGAAGGCAGAGGAGAGGAGAGCAGTGGAAATCTATGGGCCGGTCCTTGGGACGGAAATCCCACCGCTGCTAGCGAAGCCCCACCGTAGCTCTGGGGATAAAAGGCAGGGGGCGGAGATGAATAGGGGTGGCAGACAACTATTCATCTCCCTGCCGGACGGACTTGTCAGCCTGCGGTGAAAGAAATATTTTGCCGCTCCTAATAAAGGAATCCTTGCTTGAATTACAGAGGGTTTGTTGTGTTTGGGGAGCTGGGTCAGAACACTGGCTGATCCTTGGGTGCCATCCCGAAACAGCTGGAGCACCAATTTGGACACTGCCATCAGCATTGACAAGTTTACTATCAGTCAATTGCAAAAGGGCAAATTGACTCGGAACAGCTTACAGCCGGGGTTCCCACAAAACGTGGGAAGCAGAGGAAACTAGTGGTAGTCCCCGGCTTATGACCACAGTTGAGCCCAGAGTTTATGTGGCTGAGGGAGACATTTCTTAAGGGAGCATCGTCCCAGTTTTACGACCTCTCTCACCACGTTCGTTAAGTGAATCCCTGCCGTTCTTAAATTAGTCACACAGTCGTGAAGTGAATTTGGCTTCCCCATGGACGTTGCTGGTAAGAAGTTTGCAAAGTGGGGAACACGCTACCCCAGGATGCCGCGATCGTCATAAATGCGAGTCAGTTGTCAAAGCATCCAAATATAAATCAGGTGACCCATGGAGAGGCTGCAACGGTCATAAGTGTGGAAAACGGTCCTAAGTCTCTTTTCCCAGGACTGTTGTGACTTTGAACGGTCACTAAACGAACTGTTGTTAAGTTGAGGACCAGCTGTAATTTGTGGGAGTGAAACCCTGGGAGTTTGTCCACTTTATGATGTCAGAAAAGAACAATGCGAATATATTTCTGGGGTCATTTTGGGATTCCGCTGCCATCTACTGTCTGATTGTGGGACTGCCCAAAATTCAACCTTCGGGCGTTCACTTTAAAATACTCTCAATTTGGGGGGAAATAATTTGGGAGATTTTAGCAGTCCAGGATAGGCAGCCCAGGATGGTCACTTCTTCATAATTCAAAGTTTAAGGAATTATAAAGTATAATTAGAGAGGGATAATTGAAAAAAGTTAAGCAGGAATTTGATATGTTCCTATTGGTTTGGCCGTACATAATGGTTCTAGTTTGTGACCCTCCTGGGAAAATTAATTGCCCACTCACTTAGCAACATATATTTTTGGACTCAATTGTGGTCGTAAGCTGAGGAGTATCTCCAATGATCTCTTCTGTAGGAGTTGAAACTTAGATGCTAAGAAGTTCAGGCAGACAGATGGGGTTGTTCTGTCCTAGGCCTTACCAAAAAACACTCAGTCAATTCGGAGTCCTGGCAAAACCCTTTTTATTTTACAATAACGTGAATTATTTCATTCACAGTCAGCCAACAGCTTGGCAAACAGTCTCGGGAAGGTAGGCTAATTATCTCAGACCTTTATCAATCCTGGAACGCTTCCTGGTAAATAGTTCCACACTCATTGTTGGCAAGGAAGGCTGGGTTTACAAACAAATCTCCAGGAGGCTGGAACAAGCAAAACGACCGACCGGGTTGTTTCCTGCAAAAACCCACTCCCCTTTTGCTCCTCTTTTAATCCTGATGGGAGGAGCCATTCATCATCATCTTTTACTCCCATATGGACTCTGAGTTCTTAATTGCTCCTTTTTTTTATTTTTAACAACAAACATAAACAAACACAAACATAAAACAACAAATAACACCTTCGTTCAATTGTACAGCGTGTCGGTTGGTACATGTCTCTTGTGCACAATATCAACAGTCCTTCCCTCTTAAGTTAAATTAAAATTCATATTATATAGATCACCTATTCATATCATGTTAGATTATTATCAAATCATCGTTAGACTTTAATTGCAAATGCACATCATCCTTTTCGAGCAAATCTCAACTTTTACTAGTTCATGTTATAATTCCTTCCCTAATATACAGTACAATTATAACATATCATTTCATTGTATTTTATTTACTTATTGTCTTATATTTATATTATAATGTATTTCATTTCTCTGTTTTCCTACTGATAAAATCAATCCCATATTTTGCAATATTTATTGCTCCCTTCTTTTAGCAGTTCTGTGCATGCACAGTTTGGGAACCGGTTCCAACTGCTCCTCAGCCTCACTGCTATCTGAGCCTGAAGGCAGCTGACGACTGCCAGACTGCCTTGGGCCCATCTCTGCCTCCGATGCAGAGCCCTTGTCTGAGCCCTCTTCAGCCTCCAGGCCCGGCCCAGGTTCCTCCCCAACCTCCTCACTACTATCCGACTCTGCTGCCGGCTCCGCCAGCCGCCAGAGGGCCACAACAGGGGTCAGGCACTAGAAGCCAAAGGGCACCCATCAATCTTTCCTTGTTTTCCTTTCCTTTTAGGCGCAAATAAGTTGAAGGAGGAAGAACTGATCCAGGAATGGTTCACCCTGGTCAATAAGAAGAATGCCCTGATCCGAAGACAGGACCAGCTGCAGCTGTTGTGAGTAGGAGACAGAACAAGCAGCGTCCAATTACACTTACATATAGTATACAGGGAGTTCTTGGAGTGGTGCAGTGGCCTAGAGGTGACGCTCTCGCCTCATCATCAGGAGGCTGTGAGTTCGATCCGAGGTAGAGGCAGATATTTTTCTCTCTGGGCACAATGAGAATATCTGTGCCAAACAAAACTCTGCATTGGCAACAGGAAAGGCTTCCGGCCAGTAAAACACTCTGCTAGCTCCATTCAGTTGCCCAGATTTCCACCCTGTAAGGCAGGGGTCCCCAATCACCGGTCCGCGGACCGGTACCGGTCCGCGGAACAACTCCTACCGGGCCGCTGGCTTGCTAGGCGCCGCCATCTTTTTTTCATGAAAAAGTGCTTCCGGTGAGCTTTTCCGGGTAGAAAGCTCACCGGAAGCCCTTTTTCATCAAAAAAAGATGGCGGCGCCCAGCTGATGCCGGTACCGGGCCGCGGCATCAAAAAGGTTGGGGATCACTGCTGTAAGGGATTACGGGGTTTTTAAAAGAGATTATACAGGTAATCCTTGACTTACAACAGTTGATTTAGTGATTGCTCAAAGTTACAACGGCACTGAAAAAAGTGATTAACGACCATGTTTCACACTTAACAACCGCTGCGGCATCCCGATGGTCACCTGATCAAAATTCAAATGCTTGACAATTGACTCGTATTTATGATAGTTGCAGCATCCGGGGTCACGTGGTCCCCTTTCAGACCTTCTCCCAAGCAGAATCCATGGGTCAAACCCAATTCGCTTAACAACCGTGCGACTAACGGAACAGCCGCAGTGATCCGCTTAACAATCATGATAAGAAAAGGCATAACGTAGAGGCAAAACTCGCTGAACAAACATTTCATGTAGGCCACAGAAATGTTGGGCTCAATCATGGGGACCGGAATTTCTGCCATAAGTCAGTGCCTTCGTAAAATGATCACCCACATGCCTGGATCCAGTTTGTGAGCATTTGTATCATTGTCATCCAGTAAACCATTAAGTCATTAAATGAATCACACAGTCATTAAGTGAATCACAGGGTTGTTGAGTGAATCCAGATTCCCCAGTTAACATTACAGATCACAATTGCGTGATTGACTGCAAGGCCCTTTTTCAATGCCGGCCAAGCACCCAAATTGCAATCAAGTGAACAACCACGGGGTGGTGGTGATGCAGTGGAACAGTTGTAAATCATGTTTTTCCAAGTCCATCATAACTGAAAATAAACTTTGAGCTGTTATGAAAGGAACGGTCGTAAGTCAAGGACTTAAATCTACAAGGGCCTAAGTCCAGGGCAGTGGCCTCGAGGTGGTGCTCTCACCTCACAATCAGGAGGCTGTGAGTTCAATCCTAGGTAGAGGCGAATATTTGGAATAGACTCTCCTGCTCGAGTGGGAGGGGGGTTGGACTAGATGCCCTCCAAGGTCCCTTCCAACTCTGTTGTCCTATGTTCTAATGTGCCTAGTTGCCGCTAAGATTAAAACCTGTTCTGACCAAGGTTTCCGAGACCGTAATTATGCACACACTTAGTTAAAACAACTCTTGTTTTATTTCAACACTGGGAATTATTTTCATTCCCAGCTGGTAATGAGTCCCAAACAGTTCCTCGAGATAACCACCCACCTTTCTCTCCTTTGAATTGCTGTCAACAACTAAAGTGGCAAATGAACTATAAAAAACCAACGTACAAAGTCCACACAGAGCTTCAAGGATTAATCCGAATAGAGTGAATGACCTTGCTTCCTGCAAAGGTTTCTTCACCTTTGCCTATCCTTTAGACCTTATGGGAGAGGCAATTACCTCCCAGACTTACTTCCGAGTCGCCCCTTTTGTCTCAGCTGCTCTTGCCTTCTGGCAGCTCTGTGCATGCACGCACTGGGAACAGGCTCCCACTGTTCCTCTACCTCGCTGCTGCCAGACTCCAGAGGCTCCGGAGACAGCACCCCACTCCCAGATGGTCCTGGTCCCATCTCTGCATCGGACGCAGGACCCTCGTCCGAGTCCTCCCCAGACTGGCCCCTATTCTTCCCCACCGTCCGATTCCACTGCCATCTGCACAGGCTGCCAGCGAACCACAGCAAAACCAAAGATATTGCATCGCCTCTCTTGTTTCCCTCCCCTGGTTTGGTGTGTGTGTGTGTGTGTGTGTGTGTGTGTGTGTATCTTTAAATGGGACCCCCCTGTTTTTTTTCCAATCCTTGAAGCCTCCCCCAAGTGCATCGCACCCTGATTTTTGTGAATCCTCCTGGAATTGGGCCTGAGTGTCACGGGCTTATGTTTTTCCAGGATAGAAGAGCAAGACCTGGAGCGGCGGTTTGAGCTCCTGAGCCGTGAACTTCGTGCCATGATGGCCATTGAAGGTGAGGCCTGGCGTCTCAGCCAGATGGGCAACCCCTTCTCCCTCCCTCAAGTGAGACTAGGGTTCATTGTAGCTACCTGGAACAAAAAAGCACAAGGATTGGCATTCGGGTGTCCGGAGGGCCTACCTTACAGGGGTGTTGTAGTAATTCAGGTCAAGAAGGTGGATGGTGGCGATAAAAAAACCCCCACAGATCCTGCCAGCTGCTTCACGTATTGGTTCACGAGGGTAGCGATCTACGACGGGGCCTTTTGGGTGGTAGCCCCCACGTTGCTTAAAACCAGAATGTCAACTCATAAAACATTCCTGTGCCTTTTTTAGGAGTTGCCAGAAAAAAAAAGGGGGTGGGGAGGAAGGAAATCTGGAAGAGCAGTGCAGCAGTTTGGAAGCAAAAGTACATTCCAACTCTTTATCTTTAAAAGATTGTAACTAAACTACCAGAGCTTACAATCGCCAGTGGAACAGCCTGCCACCAGAAGTTGTGGGCGCTCCATTACTGGAGGTTTTTAAGAAGAGACCGGACAGTCACATGTCTGAGATTGTATAAGTTCTTCTTCTTGAGCAGGGGGCTGGACTAGAAGACCTCTGGGGTCCCTTCTAGGCTCTGTTCCGAATTGAAAACAATGGAGTCACTTGGCTTGTTTGTATATTTGCTTTTCTCCCTGACTCAGCTGGGAAAGCCGGAAATTCTTTTTTTTAAATGCACCACTTTGATTGAAAGCCTGTTTTTTCTACTCTGCAGACTTGCTCAAAACAGAAGCCCATCAGCAACGGGAGCAGCTCCTTCTGGAAGAACTGGTCTCACTGGTGAATCAGAGGGATGAATTAGTCAGAGATCTAGATATCAAAGAGCGTATGTAAGTTGGCATAAGTGTTCCTTTTTCTTTTGTCTTCCTTCCTACGCTCTTCCTTTCTTTCCTTTCTTCCTTCTTTCTCTCTGTTTCCTTCTTTGTATGTCCTTCCTTCCTTTCCTCATTTCCTTCTTTGTCTCTCGCCTTTCTCTACCCTTCCTTTCTTCCTGCCTCTCTCCTTTCTTTTTTTCCCTTTTCTTTCTCCTTTCTTCCTTTCTCCTTTTTCCTCTTTCCTTATCCTTCCTTCCTTCCTTCTTTTTTCGTTCCTTCCTTCTCCTTTCTTTACTTTTCCTTCCTTCTTTCCCCTCCTCTTCCCTTCTTTTTCTTTTCCTTCCTCCCTCCCTCCTTTCTTTCTTTTCTTTCTTTCTTTTTTCTTTTCTTCTCTCTCTCTCTCTCTCTCTCTCTCTCTCTCTCTCTCTTTCTTTCTTTCTCTTCTTTTCTTTTCTTTTCTTTTTCTTTCTTTCCCCAGCCCAAATATTCTAGCCACAAGGGTACAACCTAGGTGTATGGGAGGGGGATGTCTTCCTTTTTAACCCCTCAACATTCTGTCATTGGCCTCCCAAAAGTCTTCTTCCAATTTGTAGTTCTTTTTTTTAAAGAGAATGGATTTTGAAACTCCTGGGGAATTGGCATTTAATCTCATTTTAATTACCTTGAAATCAAAATAGAATGAAATACAAGTTTGGGCCTCTTTGCCAAACGCCTCCCATCCCACAAAAAGGTTGTTCCTTCCTATTGCCGGTCCTTAGCTGCAGAATAGCGATGAAGGCTTTAATGTACTTAACAGAATAACAGAGTTGGGAGGGAGCTTGGGGGGGTCATCTAGTCCAACCTCCTGCTCAAGCAGACGGTGAATTCTAGTCCTGCCTTAGGCAAGGAAGCCAGCTGAGTGACTTTGGGCCAATCACCAGGAGACAGTGAGTTCTAGTCCTGCCTTAGGCAGAAAAGCCAGCTGAATAAATTTGGGCCAATCACTCGTTCTCTCCTTAGCCTAGCAGTCCAATCACCAAGGGTTGTTGTTGTGCTTGGGCCAAGGAATAGATTAGGAGAAAGGACTAATAATTTCATCACTCTCATCCCCGCAGGTTGTTTTTAAGAAAGGACTTAGATCTCGCCTCCTCGAGTTGTTTATATAAATAATACAGGCGTGATATAAATACCTGAACAAATTAAAATAAAAACCTAACAAAGAAATAAAAATAAGGGAGAGGCCTAACAGCGCTTTCCTTTTCCCTCACCTTTTCCTCCCGTCTCCCTTCCTGTCGCACCCCGAAATCTCTCAGAGCTTTGGAAGAAGACGCCAGGCTGGAGCGGGGCTTACAGCAGCGACGTCACAAGATGAGTCGGCGGGAGAAGTGCCGCGTCAGCTGAGAAGCGCTCCTGCGACACCCCTGCAGTGTGGGGGGAAGCCCAGCCCCAACGGGTTCCCGAACCGCCAACCGATCTGTTGCCTTCCCAATGTTGCTCCGGCTTGCTGTGCTCTTATTCATGTCCAGGAGAAAGGCTCTCCCCCCTCCTCAAAAGTGGGATAAATTAAGAGGCACTTATGCCCCTCAAAAAAATGGGGGGCATAAATTTGAGGTGCCCTTTGATTTCTTTTTTTTTTTTTTAAACCCACCCCCAAAAAACAATTTTCGATAGGGATTTTTCTCTTGATCCGAGGGGGGAGAGATTTGCAACGATCTGTTTTAGAAACTATTTATTGGTTTGCGTGTGTGTGCTCGCGTGTGCGCCAGCCTTCCTGTGCATGCCAGGCGGTGCTGAGTTCGAGAATGGCTCCTTCCTCCCATTTGGATGTTCAAGCTTTTGCCAGAAGCCGCCTTTTACTTTTTGAATGTTTCCTGTTTATTATTTTTTGTTTTGTTTTTTTGTTTGTTAAAAAAAAAAAAAACAATCCACACTTGATGGTACCAAAGCCACCGAGTGCCTTGAATTCTCCTAGTGCCAAATCGGGATGACGGGCAAAGCTTTCATGCCCAGCTCTCTTCCTAACGTTGGGGCTCCTGAGTATTTGCACTAAATTTGTACTGGACTTCAGAATAAATGTTTTGAAAATACGAACAGCGGGTGAGTGATGCCAAGGGCCCAGAAGGAGGGGTGGATTCATTCCCAGCCATGGATTCAATCATATGTCAGGCTAAGTCAACTTCTCCCATTTCAATCGACAAGAAGGGACTTCTGAAATCCAGGTGTTTCAAAAGGAATCCTTTATTGAGATGAGACAATTCAAGGAGGGGTTCAAAAGCAGCGTCTAACGCAGGGGTGTCCAACCTTTCACCTTCCCTGGGCCACATTAGAAGATGAAAATTTGGTTTGGG
Organism: Notechis scutatus; assembly: GCF_049901735.1. Lineage (NCBI taxonomy): Eukaryota > Metazoa > Chordata > Lepidosauria > Squamata > Elapidae > Notechis > Notechis scutatus. Next base: position 4,287,709 of record NC_142022.1, on the reverse strand, counting down.
CCGCACATAATTAAATTAAATTAATTAAATTAAATTAAATTAAATTAAATTAAATTAAATTAAATTAAATTAAATTAAATTAAATAATTAAATTAAATTAAATTAAATTAAATTAAATTAAATTAATTAAATTAAATAATTAAATTAATTAAATTAAATTAAATATTAAATTAAATTAAATAATTAAATAAAATAAAATAATTAAATAAAATAAAATAATTAAATAATTAAATTAAATTAAATTAAATTAATTTAATTAAATTTAATTAAATTAATTAAATAAAATAAATTAAATTAAATTATTAAATTAAATTAAATTAAATTAATAAGATAATAAAATAAAATAAAATAAAATTATTATTTATTATTTATTCAAAATTATTTATTTTTTATTTTATAATTTTCTGGCCAAATTTTGCGGGGGGGGGAGGGGGAAGAAAGCTCACCCGCCTCACGCCTACCTCTCCTGCAAATGCAGCGGCGGTGGCAGCGGTGGCGGGGGCAGAAGCAGCGGTGGCGGGGGCAGAAGCAGCAGCGGTGGCGGTGGCGGCAATAGCAGGAGGTGGCGGGGTGGGACTTTTGGGCTGCGGCTGCCCGCCTTTTCTGTTGCTCGCCTCGCCCGCCTCGCGCCTACCTCTCCTGCAAATGCAGCAGCGGTGGCGGTGGCGGAAGCAGCGGCGGCGGGGGGGCAGAAGCAGCGGCGGCGGGGGCAGAAGCAGCAGCGGTGGTGGCGGCGGCGGCAACATGAGGTGGCGGGGCGGGACTTTTGGGCTGCTGCGCTGCCCGCCTTTTCTGTTGCTCGCCGCCCCCGCCTCGCGCCTCTCCTACCTCTCCTCCTCCTCGCTGGATCTTTCATGAAGGTTGGGGTGGGCATTGGGCCGCATTACGAGGCGACCTGGGCCGCATGCGGGCCGCGGGTTGGACAAGCCTGGTCTAACGTCTCCCAGGCAGGCAGTGATAGATAAGGGAGTTTAGGACCCCTCCCCTTCTCTTGATGTGTATTTTGTAAAACAAAGAATCAACATGTTAAATCCCCCTCTCCTCTTCTGAGAACGATCTTCTGAAGGGTTTCGCAGGAAACATCTCCCGGCTGGAATTTTTATGGTCCTTTCTCTTTTGCTGTCTCTTCCAGAGGCGACAGGTTTCCAGGGCATCTGGTTTCAGTCTCTCAGTTGTATATCAAGTGTAGGTTATACAAATTCAATATAAGATTTAATATATTCAAGTTATATCCAAAAAGGATTTCTTTTACCAACTTCCTTCCCCCTTTCTTCTTCCATCGAAGAATGGCAGATACACGGATCTGACATCCTAATTGTACAGGTGGTCTCTTTCCCCGAAAATACAACCTACCCTGAAAGTAAGTCCTAGCTTGATTTTTTTTTAACACGTGCGCCCAATATAAGCCCTACCCCCCAAAATAAGCCCTAATTAAGATCCTGCCCACTCCAGAGTAGACAGGTAAAAATTAAGCTAGGGTGGAGGTGGGAGGGTGAAGCTGCCCTACTACTTATCTTTGTAGCCAGGCCTCGCACACCTCAACACCTGCCTTGCCGGCCCATTTCTTCTACAGCCACCAAAGCTGGCTAAGGCTTTCCTGAAGGCCTCTGCAGCTGAGAACAAAGCTCTGGATCGATCTATATATATATGATATATATATGAATGACCAGGTCTTATTTTCGGGCAAACACGGTAATCCTTGGGTTACAACTATTCAATTAACCGTTCAAAGTTACAATGGGACTGGAAAAAAACCTACAGGTAAAAAAAAACCTCGAAGTGACGACCACAATCAAGCACAATATTTCTGTGGCTAAGCGAAACATTTGTTACGTTGAATTTTGCCCCATTTTACCACCTGTCTTGCCACAGTTGTTAAGTGAGTCATTGCTGTTGTTAAGTTAGTAACCCGGTTGCTAAGTGGATCCGCCTTCTTTGCTTGTTGGAATGTGCTGGACTTGCAACAGTTCATTTAGTGACCGTTTAAAGTTACAACAAAAGTGACTCAGGACCGTTTTTCACACGTACGACCGTTCCAGCATCCCCATGGTCACGTGATCAAAATTCAGATGCTTGGCAACTGACTCGTATTTACGACGGTCGTTGTGTCCCAGAGTCAATGGAATCCCCTTTTGAGAAGCCAAGTCAATGGGGAAACCAGATTCATTTAACAACCATGTTATATAAACTTAACTGCAATGATTCACTTAAGCGCTGTGGCAAGAGAGGTTGTAAAATAGGAATAAAACTCACTTAACAAATGTTTCACTTAGGGACAAAAATGTTGTGGCTCAATTGTGGTCGTAAGTCGAGGATTACCTGAATTGGAGAGGTTGGGGAATGCAGTGAATGTGCGGTGAGAGGAACACATTTAAGGGGCATCCTTTTCAGTTTTTGGGGAGCAGGGTCCGAGATTGGAGGTCAATGCAAGTTGATCTCTGGTCACGATCCCCACACGGTCCTCCTCCTCCAGCCTCAGTCTGCGGGACGGAGCAAAGAAACGGACCAGAGCACGGATTTCTTGTAGCTGGTAAATTGTTTCCAGGGTCACAAGCATGGCTAGCAAACCGGTAAGTAGGTAGCCTATAGAAAGGGGGAAACAGGAAGATAAAAGTGACTTTGAAATTACCTGACAGTGAGAACAATTGACCAGTGGAACAACTTGCCACGAAAAGTTGTGGGTTCCATCACTGGAGGCTTTCAAGAAGAGTTGAAGTGCTCAAAGTTGCCAAGGTTGGACACTCGTGTAAGATCTTGTGCTCAAGCAGGGGGTTGGACTAGAAGACCTCCCAAGATCCCCAGGATCCTATGATTCTGAATCATAGATACTATAAACAGCAGATGGATGGATGGATGATAGATGGATACAGATAGATATTGGTAGATAGGTAGATAGATGGATACATAGAGATAGATGATAGATGGGTAGAGATATGGGTAGGGATAGTGTAGATAGATAGATAGATAGATAGATAGATGGATGGATAGGTAGGTGGATGGATGGATGGATGGATGGATAGATAGATAGATAGATAGATAGATAGATAGATAGATAGATAGATAGATAGATATTGATGGATAAATGGATACATAGAGATAGATGATACAGATAGAGATAGAGGATGGATAGATATAGAGAGATACTGTAGATAGACAGACAGATAGATAGATATTGACAGATATTGATAGACGGATACATAGATATTGTTTTGTGGGTAGATGGTACATAGAAATAGATACAGTGATAGAGGATGGATGGATACAGATATAGAGAGATACTGTAGATAGATAGATAGATGGATAGATAGATATTGATAGATGGATACATAGAGATAGATATTGGTAGGTGGGTAGATAGATGATAGATGGATACAGAGATAGATATGGATAGATGGATACATAGAGATAGATGACAGATACAGAGAGATAGAGGATGGATGGATACAGATATGGATAGAGGATAGAGGGATAGATACTGTAGATATATTGATGGATGGATGGATACATAGAGATAGGTGATAGATGGATAGAGATAGAGGATGGATGGATACAGATAGATACTGTAGATATATTGATTGATAGATGATAGATAGATAGAATAACTTTATTGTCGCTTTGAATGACAATAAAGATAGAAGGAAGACAGACTTTAAGATACAAGGAAGACAGACAGACCAGCAGAAAGAGATTGATAAACAGAACAACTTGCTTCCCGGAGTTATGGTTGCTCCATCACTGTTGGTCAGAGGGTTGGACTAGAAGACCTCCAAGGTCCCTTCCAAACCTGTTATTCTATGATTCTAAGACATTTCCATGCAGGTTTTTTTTGGACCAGAGCATGGAAGTCATTTGGCTTGGCCTCTTTCCGAAAATCTTTTTCAGCTTACAGTCACATTTGTAATCCTGGCATTTCCTGGTGATTTGTTCAGATGCCAACCAGGAGTGACTCAGAATGTGTTTTTAATCTCCCAGTTGTAGTCTACAGCCCTTTGTATAGGGAGTCCTCGACTTAACGGCCATAAATTGAGTCCAGAATTTCCTTTGTGGAATGAAACATTTCAAGTTAGTTTTGTTCCATTTTACGACCTTTCTTGTCACTGTTGTTAAGTGAACTGCTGCCGTTGTTCATTTAGTATTACGGTTTTAAGTGAATCTGGCTTCCCCAATGTTGGCTTGTCTGAAGGCTGCAAAAGGGGATCACATGACCCCAGGACACTGCAACCGTCATAAATATGAAGCATCTTCCGGAAGATTATAATAATTAATGGAATGGAATGGAATGGAATAGAATAGATATTGGAATGAAGGAATAGAATAGAATAGAATAGAATAGAATAGAATAGAATAGAATAGAATAGAATAGAATAATGGAATGAAGAATAGAACAGAACAGAACAGAATAGAAAAGAATACAGAATGGAATGGAACGGAATAGAATAGAATAGATATTGGAAGTAAGGAATAGAAATAAGAATAAGAATGAGAATAGAATAGAATAGAATTAGAAAAGGATTAGAATAGAATAGAATAGAATAGAATAGAATAGAATAGAATAGAATAGAATAGAATAGAATAGAATAGAATTATTTTATTGGCCAAGTGTGACTGGACACACAAGGAATTTGTCTTTGGTGCATAAGCTCTCAGTGTACATTTTTAAAAAAATGCTCATCAAGGATCATAAGATACAACAGTTAGTGATAGTCATAGGCTACTAATAAGCATCAGATCATACTAGGGAACAAATAAAACAAAACTATAAATTACTATTATTATAATCTTCTGGGAGATTAATTCTATATAATCCAATTAAGCGCAGCATATGTATGAATGTGTATATGTACACATTTGTGGATTCATGCACATACAAGACTAAAAATTGAGATGGGGAATTTATGTCCCAACCTCATTTTTTGCACCCCTAAAGGAAGACTCCCTATTCTATTTTCATTTTCTCTGGGAAAAAGAAACATGGAAAACATACGTTTAAACTGGGTTTAATCCAATTAAACAAATACACTCTTCCTTTATGTAACAAAACAAACTAAGAAATCCTTACCTGGATTCGCCCCAAAAATTAACCCTAAATGTAGCCTAACAAAACAGTTGCTGCTTGTTCACCTGTAACAGTTCTTGGTTTGCAACCATTTCATTTAGTGACTGGAGGCTGTCCTCGACTTATGAACACAATTGAGACCAAAATTGACATATTGCTAAAGGAGACATTTGTTAAGTGTGCGTTGCCCCATTTTACGATGTTCCTTGCCTCGTCATAAATGTGAGTCGGTTGATAAGTGTTTGAATTTTGATTACGTGATAGCATCCCCATAGTCACCTGATCAAAATTCAGGTGTTTGGCAACTGGGTCCTATTTACGACGGTCGCAGCATCCCAGGGGCCACGTGATTCCCCTTTTGCGACCGTCTGACCAGCCAAGTCAACGGGGAAGCCGGATTCACTTAACAACCATGTGACTAACTTAATGACTGCAGGGATTCGCTTAACGATGACGGCCCGAAAGGTCATAAAATGGGGCACAACTCACTTAACAATTGTTTTTGTTGAGTAACAGGGATTTTTTAAGTTCAAATGTGGCTGTTTACCTGTAAAGATGCAGGTTGTGGGAGTATTGGGGTCTTAGCAGTTGTTCCCTCATAAGCTGTCTATTTTGCAGGGAGGCTCTGGATTTTGTGGTGCCCTTTGCCGGGAAGGTTGCAGGAACCGGGCCTGGCTAGTCTAGGGAAGAGAAGGACCAGGGGAGACAGGATAGCAGCCTTCCAGTATTTGAGGGGCTGCCACAGAGAAGAGGAAGGAGGTCAAGCTATTTTCTAAAGCACCTGAAGGAGTAGGAAGAAGGAAGAATGGGTGGAAACTGATCAAGGAGAGATTCAACCTAGAAATAAAGAGGAATTTTCTGACAGCGAGAGCAATCAACCAAAAGGGACAGAATTTGCCTTCGGAAGTTGTGGGAGCTTCATCCCTGGAAGGTTTCAAGAAGAGACTGGACTGCCACCTGTCAGAATGGTGTAGGGTCTCCTGCCTGGGCTGGGGGTTGGACTAGATGACCTCCCAGGTCCCTTCCAACTCTGTACACCTAATCTAATCTGAAATAAACAGTACCACAATCAAGGAACTGCCAACTCAAACAAACAAGTGAATAGCCTAATGAAGGAACCACCAGAAATATTCCCACCAACACTGACAGGACAAGCCACAAGTATACAAAACGAGAGCAAACCCCACTCCCCTTCTAGCACTGATGATGTTACCTAGTTGGGTAATGAAACACCTGCAAGTTCAGGGACCATCAACGACCCCACAGAACGTTGCTTTTCATCCAAGAAATTCTCCCAACAATGCTAAACGTAATTTGTCTCATCTTAGCAAATCCTCCTTGATTTCGTTCCACGTCTAACATAATTATATGAAGAGAAGTGACTGGACTTTCCATCTGTCAGAAATGGTGTAGGGTCTCCTGCTTGCACTAGGTGTTGGACTAGATGACCTACGAGGTCCCTTCCAACTCTCTTCATCTGTTAAATGTCTCCATTCCCCTCTTCCTGTAATTCTGTTCTGCTTGGTGGTCCTCCAAGCCAAATGAACCAACAGCAAAGGGGAGGGAAACAAAAGTCATTTAAGGCAGTGGTCGCCAACCAGTGGGCTGGGAACCACTGATGGTCCGTGAGAAAATTTTGGTGGTCCACAGAGAAATATCACCTCCAAAACACCCCCCCCCCCAATAATTAATCCATGCTGTGCAGGAACACAAGGCTTGCATCGCTTGCATTGAGAACAACACGAGGTAGTGAGGGGAGGGGGGAAAGGGCGGAGGGGGGGAACTTGCCCCACGCGTCCCATGCGCCTGGCCTGGCCACCAGGCTGCTTCTTTCAGCTTTTCTCCTTCTGCTTTTGGCTGCACGCAAGGAAAGCAGCAAAAGTCTTTCTTTCTCTCCCCCAAATTCCACCAGAAATGAGAATTTGGGACCCTGCAAGGCCTCCTGCTCCAAGAGGCTGCGCCAGCGCAACAAGTTTCACAAAGACTCATTTCTGGCAGAGTTTGGGGGAGCGAAAGAAAGACTTCTGCTGCTTCTGCTGCTTTCCTTGCATGAAGCCAAAAGTCAGTCAGTCTCTCTCTCTCTCTCTCTCTCTCTCTCTCTCTCTCTCTGTCCCCCAGAGAGAATGGAACTGAAGACAGTAAAGAACGATCGAGATTGGTAGGAAAACGGGGTGGGGAATTTTCCTGCAGACTTTTTTGGGGATTTCCCAGGGTCTCTGGTCTGTGGGATTTCAAATTATGAGTTTGGTGGTCCCTGAAGTCCAAAAAGTTGGCGACCCCAGATTTAAGGGACTCTTCTGACACCGATTCTTCGTGGCTGCCAACCCTCTCGTTTCACCTCCGATGACTTACACGTGATGCTCAGCTCGTAAAACCCGTGTAGCAAAGGTGGGGACATGATGCGCGGTGTGAAATCCCCCAGGCCGATGGTGCTGAGCGAGATGAAGCAGAAGTAAACGGACTCCAGGAAGGTCCAGTTGTCCTTGAAGATCCAAAAACAGACAGCTGGAATCAAGAGGAAGAGGGTCAGGGTGGCCAGCCCCAGCCCAATGGAGTGGCCTATGGCCACGTGTCCCCGTGGCAAGCCCCAACGGCTGTGAATGCATTGCACCGGCCGGTACGTTAGGATGGGCAACAGGTAGCGGAGTAAACCTCGGATGAAGAAAATGGTCACCGGGATGCCCACAAAGCAATAAAGGATGCTGATGATTTTGCCCCAGTCCGAGAGGGGAACAATGTTTCCGTAACCTAGAATCAAGAGCAACGGAGAGGATTAAAAGTTTGGAGGCTAACAAACGCTTGGGGTTGGACTGGATGACCTACAAGGTCCCTTCCAACCCTGTTCATCTGTTAAATCTACAATGAACGATTGTGGGAACTAGATAGGTCAACTTCAGGGGATTTCCACAAAGTTGGCAGCTTTTAAGACTTGAGGACTTCAAGCCGAGAATTGCTTGGCCGGCAATTTTGGGAGTTGAAATCCACGAGTCTTAAAAGTTAACACCCTAAAATAATGCTATGCTGGCTGGGGGATTCTGGGAGTTGAAGTCCACAAGTCTAAAAAGTTGCCACCTTTGGGAGAGTTCTGGTGTAGTTGAATGAAGAGAAAGGATTAGGGGGAAACGGGATAACTGTATTCCAAAACTTGAGGGGCTGTCAACAGAGAAGATAGAGTATAGGGTTTCCTGCCTGATCAGGGGGTTGGACTAGAAGACCTCTAAGGTCCCTTCCAACTATTCTATTCCTATTCTATTCTATCCCATCTCATCCTTTCTTTTCCTTTCCTTTTTCCCTTTTCCTTTAATTTCCTTTCATTCTATTCTATTCTATTCTATTCTATTCTATTCTTTTCTGTTCTGTTCTGTTCTATTCTATTCTCTTCCACTCTACCCTATTCTTCTATTCTATTCTACTCTACTCTACTATAATCTACTCTACTCTACTCTATTCCTTATTCTATTCTATTCCTTATTCTGTTCTATTCCATTCCATTCCATTCCATTCCAATCCAATCCAATCCTAACCTATCCTATCCTATCCTATCCTATCCTATCTTATCCTACTCTACTCTATTCCGATATAATCTATTCCATTCCATTGCACTCTACTCTATTCTTTATTCTGATATTCTATTCTATTCCATTCTATTCTATCCCATCCCACCCTCCTTTCCTTTCTGTTTTTTTTCCTTTTCCTTTCATTCTATTCTATTCTATTCTATTCTATTCTATTCTATTCTATTCTATTCTATTCTATATTCCGATATTCTATTATGTGCTATATTCTGATATTCCGATGTTCTGTTCTAGTTTATTCTATTCTCTATTCTATTCCATTCCATTCCTTTAACACCTGCAGCGATTCCCTTAACAAATATGGCAAGAAAAGTCATTAAACAGGCAAAACTCACTTTAATAAATGTCTCACTTTATTTTGGGCTCAATTGTGGTTCTAAGTCAAGGACCACCTGTGTTACAAGTGAACTTTTGTAAATATAAAAAGATCTCTCTTTTCCAGGAACTCTCTCTTTCCAGATAGGTGTGTAGGAGTGTCAAAAGGAGCAAATTATCCCCACCTGGAAAAAATCACCATGGAGTTGTGCTTAAGGCCTTGATGCAGTTTGATGTAATTTGGCGTGGCTAAATGCCAGAAATGTTACTTTGCTTCTCCCAAAAATAATAATAGAGGGACATGATGCCCAGCGGGCCTCGGTGACCTTCAACAGAATCTGGCTTCCCACTTCACTTGGTTGGGCTGAAATGCAACCACAATCGAGCCCAAAATGCTTGTTACTGAGCAAGACAGTTGATAAGTGAGTTACTCCCCGCTTTACGACCTTTCTTGCCACCGATGTTAAGTGAATCACTGCAGTTATCAATCTGGGCTGATGGGTTAACCTCTGTAGCGAGTCAACTAATTCCCTCTTGGGCAGGGGGTTGGACTAGATGACCTACAAGGTCACTTCCAACTCTGATTATCTGTTATTATCTGTTGGTTAATTTCTGGACTGACTTTCTGGAAAGTCCTCGACTTAACAATCCCAATGGAGCCCAAAATTTCTTTTGCTAAGCGAGACACTGAGTTCTGGACTCTCCTTCTGGAAGTCCTCGACGTACGACCACAATGAAGTCCAAAATTTCTGTCGCTAAACGAGACACTGAGTTCTGGGCTCTCTTTCTGTAAAGTCCTCAACGTATGACCCCAATGGAGCCCAAAATTTCTGTTGCTAAGCGAGACATTGAGTTCTGCCCCATTTTACAACCTTTCTTGCCAGAATTGTTAGTTGAATCCCCTGTAGATGTCAAGTTAAAACACGGTCGTTAAGTGAATCTGGCTTCCCCGTTGACTTTGTTTGTCAGAAGGTCGCAAAAGGGGGATCACATGGAAAACTGCAACTGTCATAAATGTGAGTCAGTTGCCAAGTGCTTGAATTTTGATCATGGGGATGCTGCATAACAGTCGTAAGTGTGAGGGCCGCTCCTAAGTCACTTTTTCCGGTGCCATTACAACTTCAAACGGTCATTAAATGAATGGCTGTTGGGTCAAGGACTAGCTGTATCTCAAGCTGGCATTTAATGCCAAGGGCCACATCAGAGAAAAAACATGGCATCTGACATCGGCCATCTTTAATGGAAATAATTCCAGGCAAGGACATCCGTTTGTTTGTTTTTTCATTTTGAACCTGTGCATTTCTCAATTTTGATGAGGGTTGCAAGAAACAGAATGCAGTTTATGCCTACTGCATAAGTAACTGCCTTAATGCAAAAATCTCTAGGATAGGATAGGATAGGATAAATATTGGAAGGAATAGAATAGAATAGAATAGAATAGAATAGAATAGAATAGAATAGAATAGAATAGAATAGAATTAATGGAAATGGAAATTAGAATAGAATAAAATAGAAATAATAATAGAATAGAATAGAATAGAAATAAGAATAGAATAGAATAAAATTAATAATAGAATAGAGTAGAATAGAATAGCATAGAATACAATGAATAGAATAGAGTAGAATAGAATAGAATTAATGGAAATGGAAATTAGAATAGAATAAAATAAAATAGAAATAATAATAGAATAGAGTATAATAGAATAGAAATAAAAATAGAATAGAATAAAATTAATAACAGAATAGAACAGCATAGAATACAATGAATAGAGTAGAATGTAATTAATGGAAATGGAAATTAGATAGAATAAAATAGAAATAATAATAGAATAAAATAGAAATAAGAATAGAATAGAATTAATAATAGAACAGAGTAGAATTAATGGAAATGCAAAAGAATAGAGTATAATAGAATAGAATTAGAATAGAATAAGAATTAGAATTAGAATAGAATAGAACAGAACCTGGAAGGGCCCTTGAAGGTCTTCTAGTCCAACCCCCTGCTCAACCAGGAGATCCTATACCATTTCAAACAAGTGGCTGATAAGTGGGATAAATGAGCAGCCTCCAGTCTTATGACCTTTTTCACATCGGTTGTTAAACATAAAATGAATCCAGTTTCCTCCATTGGTTTTGCTTGTCAAAAGCTGGCTGGGCAGGTTGTAAAGGGTGATCACATGAATCCAGGAATCTGAAACCAGTTTAAATACATGCCAGTTGCCCAGTGCCCAAATATTCATCATTTGTCCGTGAGGACACCTTCATAAATGCGAGGACCGATTGAAAGTCATTTTTTTCCAGTGCAAGTATAACTTTGCTAAACGGTGCTAAATTCCTGATTCTAACCCGGACACTCTCTGTAATTTGATTTTCCTGAAAATCAGAATGGAATATTTATTTTGACTCACCGAGTTGCCGCTTATCTGAAGCAGGAGACATGTGTGTTGCCGAGATACACAACAGTAACTTGTGTTGGCATCTTAATTTTTTTTTTTAATGCTTGTACATTTTATAACAATTATATTGTAAGGCAGCCAGCCAGAATTGCCTTGTTGTTTTGCAAGGAAACGAGACAAATGAAAGGGCTGCTTTGAAAATATTCCATTTTATCAGGGTTCTTGCCTTTTTCCAAAATTTGAAGTCCAGAACAAACGTGTCAGAAATATATACTTGAAGTGGGGAGGGGAGAATTAGATTCCTAACCTATTTTTTTCCCCAACAACCAAGTTTATTTTCATATGAAAATAAGAATTCAAATCAGATTATGATGATCGGAACATCTTATATCATGGGGATTAGACCCTTAAGCCTTGTTAATTCAGCAAGCTTTCAGAGTGAATTAAGAAGAGATTAATTTGTCTAAAGTAGCATGCTGGGGGGGGGGGGGGTTGGACTAGAAGACCTCCAAGGTCCCTTCCAGCTCTATTCTGATGAAAACCTATTCTCCAAGCCACAGGAAGGCAGGACAAGAAGCAAGGGATGGAAACTAATTAAGGAGAGAAGCAACTAGAACTAAAGAGAAATTTAGTAACAGCTAGAACAATTAACCAGTGGAACAGCTTGCCATCAGAAGTTGTGGGTGATCCAACATGGGAGGCTTTTAAAAAGAGATTGGATAGCTATTTGTCAGGAATTGTAGAGGCTCTCCTGCTTGAGCAAGGGGTTGGACTGGATGACCTCCAAGGTCCCTTCCAACTTGGTTATTACGTGTCCTGCACAGACCCAATTTGGGCTGGTTTCCCCCTCCCCATTAACAGAGTTGTAGGTAATCTAGTCCAAACACCCCTCCCCCTCCCAAGCAGGAGACCCTACACCATTTCTGACATATGGGAGTCCAGTCCCTTCTTGAAAGCCTCCAGTGATGGAGGGTTGGACTAGAAGACCTCAAAGGTCTCTGCAAAGTTTATTCTCCTCCAAAGTTATTCTCCCAGATGCTTGCCCTGTGCAGACCCAATTTGGGCTGCGGTTGGACTAGAAGACCTCCAAGGTCCCTTCCAAAAGTATTAATCATTCCCCCGGATAGCTGCCCTGAGCAGAACCAACTCAGGCTGGGGTTGGACTAGTAGACCTCCAAGGTCCCTTCGGACAGTGTTAGTCATTCTCCCGGATAGCTGCCCTGAGCAGTACCAACTCAGGCTGGGGTTGGACTAGTAGACCTCCAAGGTCCCTTCCAACTCGGTTAGTCTCCCGGATACCTGCCCTGCACAAACCCAACCTAGGGGGATCTTGAAGGATGCCCACGCTCGCCCCCTGCCCCATCCCTCCCTTTGCCCCCAAACTGAACCCGGCTGCGCTTAGAGGGCCGACGCGAGTCAGGCGCGTCGTGGGAAGGCGCCCTCTCACCTGTGGTGGTGAGGGCGCTGGTGACGAAGAAGAGCGCCGAGGTGAACTCCCAGGCGGGGTCCGCCGAGACGTTGCTCAGGGCGAAGTCGCCGTAGCCGCCGGCGGCCAAGAGGCGCCCCAACAGCCCGGCCAGCTGCTCTTCGGCCAGGCAGGGCCGGTGCTCGGCCAGCAGCGAGGCGCGGGCGGCTTGCAAGGCGGCCACCAAGGCGCGCTCGGCGGGCGCCTCCAGGACGGCGAAGACGGCGGCGCCCAGCAGCAAGAAGAGCCCGTAGGCGGCCAGCAGCAGCCCGAAGCGGCCCGGCCGCCGCAGCCCCGCCGACGGCTCCATGCAGGTGAGCTGAGCTGGCAGGTGAACTGAGCTGAGCTGTACCTGCCGCCCCGCCCCCGCCCGGCTCTGGACCCGTCGTGCCTGTTTGGAGATGGGGAATTGCACCGTTGTAAGTCGGAGGACTACCTGGAAGGAGGGATGGGAGGCCACTACGAGATCAATGTGCCTGCTGCTGGAGGCTCTCACCCACCCCACTTCGGGGCCTATGTAGATGGGATGGGAGGCCACTAAGAAATCATGCCTTTGAGATGGGGATGCTCCCACCGCTGGACCTCTCTCCACCCGTTGGGGTCCCTGTTGGTGGGATGGGAGGCCACTTGGAA